>NC_143560.1:18995937-19308125 GCF_054136105.1 Typopeltis vanoorti | reverse complement strand
TCTAAAAGTAAAGAACCCAGCTCTAACACCCCTGTTAACCACACTCTTGCCTAGCTTCCATAGGTGTCCCCTAGTTCTCCCACCACGTCCTGATCTCAAAAACATCCTCTGAATTAATCCTATAGAATCCCTTTAGCAATTTGAATGTCTCAATCATATCTCCCCTCTTCCGCCTATCAACTAGTTTCTGCAACCCACAAATCTTCAACCTGTTCTCATATGGTTCATTCCATAGACCTGTTATCATCTTAGTCACTCGCCTCTGGATCCTCTCCACTTCCTCCCCATCAAGAAGGAACCGAGGTGACCAAATCTGAGCACAGTAGTCGAGATGAGGTCTTATCAAGGCTCAGTACAGAGGTACAATAACTTGCTTGTCTCTGCTCGTCAAGGTATTTTTCAACTACCAAGTGAGTTGATGAGCTGATTTATCTACTGTTGCAATGTTCCCCCTAAACTTCATCTCCCTATCCACCAACACTCCCAAGTCCCTGGCCTCATCAATCTCTTGGAGTACAGTTCCACCAATGTGGTATACTGCTGCTAATCTTTTCACCCCAAAATGCATAACCTTACATTTTGTCACATTAAATTGACATCCATTCTCCTTAGCCCAGAACTCCAATCTATCTAAGTCATCCTGCAAGACTTTGACATCTTCTGCATTCACTATTGCCCTACCCAACTTTGCATCATCAGCGAACAAATGAATTGTTCCACTTAGATCCTTCCCTATATCGTTAATGAACAGATTAAACAGCAGTGGTCCAAGAACAGAACCCTGCGACACACCACTAGTCACAGGCCGTCTTTTGGACTCTACTCCTGAATAAACTACTCTTTGATATCTCTCCATCAACCAACCACCTATCCATCTCACCAACCCTATATCCATTCCCATATGTTGTAGTTTACGGATTAGTATTCCATGTGGTATCCTGTCAAACGCCTTTGCCAGGTCCAGCAGTCACTGTAAACCCATTTCCCTTATCCAGTTCAGCCGTCACCTTGTTATAAAACTTGAGCAAGTTACTGAAGCGTGATCTACCCTTCACAAAGCCATGCTGTCCCCTGTACAGTATCTCATTTTCATCAATCCATTCCTGTATTTTTCCCTTGACTACTTTCTCCAAGACCTTGACAACGACTCCTGATATGCTGATCGGTCGATAATTTGCAACCGTAGTCTTGGATCCTCCTTTATGCAGTGAAACTATTTTCCCCTCCTTCCACACCTTCGTGACTAAACCAGACCTGAGACTCAGATTAAACAACATGGTCAAGGGCACTGATAATTCCTTAGCCGCTTCACGCAAGACCCGTGCCAGTATACCATCCAATCCCACAGATGTGTTCACATTAAGGTTCTGTAATAGACTAGTCACCTCCGCTTCATTCATCACTATTCCCGTGTAAACTAATGGTTCCTTCATTTTTTCAATGTCACCACCTGGATGATATGTTTTTGCAAAGTGCGCGCTCAGTAACTCCATTATATTGACTGATTCAGTGACCTCCTTACCATCGTCATTCCTTAAAATCATTTTGCCGTGTACAGTTCTTTTCTTGCTTGCAGCATATTGAAAGAACTGTTTGGGATTCTCTTTTGCTTGCATAGCTAGTTTCCTTTCATAATCCGCTTTTGCTTTTTTTACCACAATCGTTACCTTTCTGGCCTGCACTTTATACCTTTTCCTTTCGTAATCCGCTTTTGCTTTTTTTACCACAGTCGTTACCTTTCTGGCCTGCACTTTATACCGTTCGTGTGCCTGCAGGTCACCCCTTTCTTTAAATTCCCTCCACAGTTGTTTCTTTTTTTTGCAGCTCAAGCTTAATGGTGTTATTCATCCATTTAATCCCTACTTGTTTTACTATTCGGACCCTAGGTATACAATCAGCCATAACCTCCTGTAAATGCTCCTTGACCACTTCCCATGCTCTATCGGCATCCAGTTGTACAGTTTTTTCCTTGCTTGCAGCATATTGAAAGAACTGTTTGGGATTCTCTTTTGCTTGCATAGCTAGTTTCCTTTCGTAATCCGCTTTTGCTTTTTTTACCACAGTCGTTACCTTTCTGGCCTGCAGTTTATACCGTTCGTGTGCCTGTAGGTCACCCCTTTCTTTAAATTCCCTCCACAGTTGTTTCTTTTTTTTGCAGCTCAAGCTTAATGGTGTTATTCATCCATTTAACCCATACTTGTTTTACTATTCGGACCCTAGGTATACAATCAGCCATAACCTCCTGTAAATGCTCCTTGACCACTTCCCATGCTCTATCGACGTCCAGCCCTTGCAGTTGTACATGCCATGGCACTGATCCAAGCAATCTCCTAAGCTTGTCATACCTGCCAGCACGGTAATTCCATATATACCCTGTCTTAATCGAAATTTCCACACCTGTAGCCACCTCCCAGGTGGCTACAGGTGTGGAAATTTCGATTAAGACAGGGTATGATCACTCTCACTCTCACCAATAGGTGGCAGCATGGTCATATTCATTACAGTCAAATTCTCAGATGCTATTACCAGGTTAAGCACTCTCACACCCCTAGTATTTTCAATTACATGCTGTCTCAGATAGTTATCCCTTAATAATTGAATAAAATCCTTTTCCTTCCTCACATGTGTCCTCTCCTCCTTCCAATCAATATTACCATAGTTGAAATCCCCCATAATAATTACTCTCCTTCCACTCATTTCATCAATTTCCCTATGCATACTATCTCCACCATCTATTCCATCACCTGGTCTATAGCAGCACCCAACTGTATATTTTATTCTGCCAGTCTCAATCTCACACCAAATAGCCTCAAATGAGCTCCTTTCACTATCCTGCGATACAACTTCAATTCTCCTTGCTTGCAGTTCATCAGCTATCATCAATAATACCCCTCCCCCCATTTTATTCTCTCTGTCCCTCCAAACACACTATAACCTACACATTCTATCCCACTAACTGTATCATCTTCCGTCAGCCATGTTTCACTAATGCCAATAACCTGTGGTCAGGAAGAGCCAATCAAGGCCAAAAATTCTTCCTTCTTGTTCCTAATACTCCTGGCATTAGTATACATGAAATGCAGTGATCCCTTAGTCCCACCCCTATATTGATGCGTTATTCTAAATGACCCATTCCCATTTTTTGTCCTTAGTGCTGGCTCGGGTACATTATATACAGTCTTACACTCATCTGTCTTACTGATGTCTGCATATCCATCCCCCCCCCCCTCCTTGGTAGTTTTAGTTTCCCTGGTTTTGCACATCCATTTTCACTTTATTCAGCAACACTCTTTCCAGTCTCCGCACACCAAGTCCATTCAAATGCAGGCCATCCATCTTGTATAAGTCCTTTCGCCCTTCAAACTCATTCCACACCACACCGTCTGCATAACCTGCGCATAATGTTATTTGCGATTATGGCCCTCCTTCTAAACTCCTCTCTGTCATACCGTGGCAACAGACTAACCATTCTAACTCTGTCACTCTTTTCTTTCGCTACCTTTAACAATACTTTCAAGTCCTTTCTCATAAAAAATTTATCACCTTTCAATTCATTCGTACCCGCCACAATTATTAATTCTTTCGCCCTCTGTTTTTGCACTCTAATACTCTCACTTACATCCTTAAATTTCTCCGGTAAGTACAATTTAGTTACACTGCCAACTATCACCCCTCTTAATAACGAGTCACCATACAACACTCTTTCCTTCATTTCAGAAACTCTCCCATTTTTACGCTGTTTATTTACATTAGCCGAATCACTCTGGAAAGAGTTTTGCAGGTGCTCTAATTGCTGCTGCGCATTTTGTATCACTGCGCGCAACCTAGGAATCTCACTTCCTACAAATAATTATATAAATTGTATAAAAAATTGTATAAAACAAAAAATATACAAATAATTCCTCATCATTTTTATCATTTAAACCATTTTCTCTCTCTGTATGGTTGCTTTCACTCTTTCTTAGATCACCGCTCTCATTGCCATCTTATACATCGCAATTCCCTATCAAGCCACTATTTTCACTTACATTCTGGCAATTCTGGCTTTCTTCAACCATAACTATCTCACAACCTGACACATACTTCAACTTCTCACTTTGCTACCACTTTCTGCACATTCTCCCACCACTATCACTTTCAATCCAAATTCCAGCCTCATTTGGGAATGCATACATCCCACACACATCACATTGGACAAACTCTCTCACGTTATAGTTTTTGAACAATGGCGTCGTATTTTTGGACGCCATTATCTTACGTCGCATTGGTGCCATATTCAAATCTATGAAACGTAACGTTATATACTAAATTCAATAACGGAATTCACACCAAAATCCCACAGACACAACAAGCTACCAAAATTAGGCAATATTACGTTATGATTTTAACCTATATTCTAATTTTTACTCAAAATTGTACTTGGCTTTTGGGAGCACTCTGAAAACACAACCATCCTTCTAGCCCTCTAGTGGGCAAACAGCCATCCTGACACTTAAAATGTTAGCCATTTCCAATAGACCTAGAATTTTTCAAAGCTTCACTAAATGAGAAATTGTTGGTATTAATTCTTTAAGAATGAATAAAGAAAATCTTGTAAGCAAATAAAGGAAATGACATAGTTGATGGAAGTCTTGGATATTAAAATATGAATTATTAGTTTCTGTCCACAACTCTTTATTAAGTGGACCAACTAAATATGTTAAGAAGAAAACCACTGAACTTCTAGAAGTTAAACTTTGTCAATATGAAGCTATAGTTTATGGATTGCCTTCTTCATATGAAGAAGGCAATCCATAAACTTCCTAATTTGACCCTAATTAGAGATCATCCCATCAGTACAACTAAAGTATACCATACCACAAACCCACCATCAGAAATTACTTGCATTTCACCTATTTTCATCTTTACTGTTATCAAAGAAATGTCATATTAACACAGTTCTTTAATACTTGCAAATACTCATCCTCAATCACTGCTTTAAAACAAGAAATCATATGCCTGAAAGATATCTTCTGTTCTCAACAGTCTCCCCCAAACAACTAATAGATTATGCATTCACTCAGTCCAAAATCATGTTCCTTCTTCTCAGAGCAACATATCAAAATTCCATATATTCATAACATCTACAAGCCAAATGTATCCAATCTCACCCTCAAGGCAGTTAAACAAGATAAATTACTTGTCTCTACTGTCAAACCAATCAACAAAACTCTGCTTAATACATTTCATGAAGCAAATTCATAGTTTTTTGTGTTTAAAATTTGATGGTCTGATGAACAGCCAGCACACTGTCATATTGCTGGCCTGCCATATATATTACAAGTTTTTTTTTGTTCTGTAATGTTTTTTAATTCTTAACTTTTTCAAATTTAACCATAATTTCATTATCTTTGTTACCAGTTTTACTCATGTTTAATTTTAACTATGAAATACATATTTCTACACTTACTTATTCGTTCCTCACCTTCAACATTTTTCCCCCAAAATTTCGTAATATTTTGGCTTAATCATCAAATTCTGTACCAAATACTTTGTCATTCCTATCTTCAAAAAATATATACATGGGTACGTCAAATTAATAGTCTTTTTAATATAAATTTTTATTTGGTTAAACTTAATTTTGGAATTCAGGGACAGCTCTATTACTGAAAAACTTGACTATTTCTTGTTGATTATTTAATGTCAGAAGATACATAAAAATTTCAGGAAATCCAAATTTTTATTATTATTATTATTATTACATGACACCTCCAAAGGAGTCCAAAGACAATCAAGGGAGGACACCTACTCTACAACTCTCCATCTCCACCACTTAATCCACCAGCTACAGCAAACCACTACTACCATTATCACCCACACTATCTACTGGCCACCATCACCAGTATTTTTGTCTGTAAATTGTGTGTGTTTTCAAGGCTGATTTGCCTGTATGCGGGCGGAAAAACCCAAGTTTCCAGGAGATAAAACTCTGCTACTTCCTATGAGATCAGCTATCTCACCTTCAGTTTAAAAAAAAAAAGCCCATATAAAGATTCCTCTCATCATGACAAGAATCCAAAAACCAAAATACTAAAGCTTTGCATTGTTTTCATGTTCTTCTGTCATTAATGATAATGAACACCCATCTAGGAAGAGCAGAAAAGTTCCCACCCACAAAAATGTTATTAGTAAACCTATAGCAGATTTGTACTGTGGGTGGGCTAAGAATTTTTTTCCCATTTTTATCAATTTTATATATATATATCTGGTACCATAGAACAGAAACAAGACAAAGTTTCTGAAGAAACAAAACAGCTTATGAAGAAACGAAGAGAAATAAAGCGGTCAGTTAACCTTCAGAATAAAATTGAATACACTGAATTGTGCAAAACAATCAGAAAACATATCACAGAAAAAATAAGAAAATTCAATTGTAAATTCATACAACAAACAATTGAAAACAACTGTAGTCTCAAAAAAAGCAGCAATTGATGAACAGCAACAAACAGATGGTTGCAGTCAAACTACAAGACATCACCAGAGATATATATGCTATGCTATAGCAAAAAGAGTTGAAGAATTTTACTCAATATTATATCAGGATGATGAATTAAATGAAGAAGAAAACTACAACACAGATAAAGTACCACAGATTCTACCAGAAGAAGTTATGTGGAGCATCCAAACATGCAAAATGGGAAAGTTGCAGGTGAGGATGGAGTTACAGCTGAACTTCTAAAAAAAGGTGGAGAAATAATCTACAAACTCTTAGCAAAACTATTTACTTTATGCCTGAAGAAAAATGATGTACAAACAACATGGAAGAAGACTACCCTAATTCTGATACATAAAAAAGGTGAGATAGAAGACTTGACAAACTACTGACCTATCAGTCTACTATCAGTGGTTTACAAAGTGTTTGCAAAAGTCTTAGCTCATAGGCTTTGTGCTCTAGACCTAGCACAACCAAAAGAACTATATGTATGTGTGTGTGTGTGTGTGTGTGTATATATATATATATATTTTTTTTTTTTTTGTAATTTTTATTTATCTTTGCATAGTCCAGAAACCCTGCTTCGAGACCAAACATGGAACTTTTTTCTTTTTTTTTTTTCAGGCCTCCAATAAGTGGGGCAGTTGTCTCACAGCAGGTAATGAAATTCATCTTCCATCTGAAGACAATCACAAAACATCCATGCCCACATTGGGATTCAAACCCACAACCTACATATATCTCATATGTAGGCAGCAGAGTTTCCATCCTTCAAACTGGCCAGGTGAATGCACACATCTAGCAGATGCGATGTAGTGGTCTCATATTCTTACTTACTTTCTCCTTAATTCCAAACAGCCATCCTGACACTTAAAATGTTAGCCATTTCCAATAGACCTAGAATTTTTCAAAGCTTCACTAAATGAGAAATTGTTGGTATTAATTCTTTAAGAATGAATAAAGAAAATCTTGTAAGCAAATAAAGGAAATGACATAGTTGATGGAAGTCTTGGATATTAAAATATGAATTATTAGTTTCTGTCCACAACTCTTCATTAAGTGGACCAACTAAATATGTTAAGAAGAAAACTACTGAACTTCTAGAAGTTAAACTTTGTCAACTGTATTAGTCTTCTTCTTGGGTACATCAATATGAAGAATGGTTAGTGGTAGCAGTAGGTCATAACATCTTAATTTTGTCATAAATCTTAGCTTCATTTATTATTGTCAAGTTGTTTTACATAAGAAATTCTTTGTCTTGTGGCTTCTTTCCTTCTACAGTCCTCTCCATTATTTCTGTAAACAGTCCTGCATGCCTCAGGTGGTGTCCAATTAGGCTTTTCTTCTCTTATTGATGTGGTTCATTAGTGACTGCTCTTCTTGAATTACGTTTAGAATCCCATTAGTCTTTCTTTTTATCCAACTACTTTTCATCAATGTTCTCCAGCACCAAAGTTCAAATATCTCCAACTTTTTGGTGTCATGTTTTGTTCAAAGCGTCTCCGTAGTGCAATTGGAAGAACAATGGTACGTTCGCCCTTCGATTGGAAAAGGCCTAAGTTCAATTCTCGTCATGACAGGAGGAATCTTTATATGGACGTTTTCAATCGAAGGTGAGTTAGCCGATCTCATACGAAGGTAGCAAGGTTTTTCTCCCAGCATATAGACAAATCAGCCTTCAGAACACACGCAATTTACAGACAAAAAAAATACTAGCTGTGGTGGTGGTAGTAGTGGCCAGTAGATGCCACGATGATTGGTGGTAGAGGTGGAGACGAAGAATTGTACAATAGGTGTCCTCCTGCGATGAGTCTTCAGACTCCTTGGAGGTGTCACGAATAATAATAATAATAATAAAAAGTCCAAGTTTCACAACCATGTAAGGCTATGCTCGATATCGATGTTTTTCACAAGTCTTGTTTTTAATTGAATGCTAAGTTCTTTGGTAGTAAAAATGTTTCTTCTGTTGTAGAAACCTTTTTTGACAGTCTATTTTTGCTTTTATATCTGGTTGACTGCTTCCATTCTTCTGTGAATAAACATTCAAGATATTTAAAGTTATGGAGTTCTTATTTCATGGAATTTACATTATTTGCGATTAGTAGCTTAATTTTATTATAATTAATTTTGGCCATACTTAATGAAAATTTCTTCCATCTTTGTCAGGCTGGATTTCAGTTTGTCCACATTATCAGCCATAACTGTTCTATCATAAGCAAATTATAGCTAATTAATTTCAATTCCTTTTATCTTAATTCCTTTACTGCCTTTACTGTCAAACGAATCAACAAAACTGTGCTCAATATATTTCCATGAAGCAGTTCATAATGTTTTGTGTTTAAAATCTGATGGTCTGATGAACAGCCAGCACACTGCGATGTTGCTGGCTTGCCATGTATATTAGAAGCTTTTTTTTTTTTTGTTCTTTAATGTTTTTTAATTCTTAACCTTTTCAAATTTAACTATAATTTCATTATCTTTGTTACCAGTTTTATTCATGTTAAATTTTAACTATTTTATATTAACCTGTTTCTATTAAGTCTCTTCAATCTAAGTCTCATCTCTGGCAGGGCTCCAAGAAAGTGAAAAGAAGATAATTATTATTATTAAACAAGACCTCGTGGAGTCAAAGACTCATCTAGGAGGTCCTTTTATCTCACACACATATCATCATACCGTGTCTTAAACACATTCAAACTCCTTGCAGACACCACACTCTCAGGCAAGGCATTCCAATCACTCGCAACTCTGCACGAAAAAAACCTGCCTCTCACTCCCCTACTCACACCCTCTTTATACAGTTTCCAGGGATGACCTCTGGTTCTCCCCTGATCTCCCACTATTCTCTGTAGAACTTCTCCACCATTTATCCTATAACAACCCCTTACCAACTTGTAGGTCTCTATCATATCTCCCCTCTTCCTTCTCTCCACTAGACTCTGCAAATTACATCTTTTCAATCTTTCCTCATACTCGACATTCCAGAGGTCAGAAACTACCTTAGTCAGTTGTCTTTGGACCCTTTCCAACATCTCTTCATCCTTCTGAAAACCAGGTGACCAAATCTGGGCACAATAGTCCATGTGTGGCCTAACAATGTAACAAGAATCTCCCTACTTCTACACGTCAGTGTCTTCCGCATCATTCCCAGAAGTCTTTGTGTTGTCTTCACAATTTTGGCGATGTGTCCCCTAAATTTTAGAACCTTATCCACTATCACCCCCAGAGATCTTATTTCCTCTACTTTCAACAATATATTCTCACCAAGCATAAATTCTGCATCCCATCTTTGTTTTCCAAATTTTAATACCCTTACATTTTGCAACATTGAACTCACATCCCCATTTGCTTGCCCAATCACTCAATTTATTCAAGTCTTCTTGCAAGGCCACAACATCTTCACTACTCTTTATGGTTCGTCCCAACTTTGCATCATCTGCAAACAACTGAATATCTCCATCCAAATCTTCGCCAATATCATTAATATACAAGTTAAATAGTAATGGCCCTAAAACAGACCCCTGAGGCACTCCACTAGTGACTTTCCTTTTCCTGGATATTGTACCTTCATACACAACTTGTTGATACCTATCAGATAGCCAGTCTTCAATCCAATGCACTAATCTAATATCCAACCCCATCTGCTCTAGTTTGACTGTCAACTTATCATGAGGTACTCTATCAAAAGCTTTTGCAAAATCCAAGTATATTACTGTGTATCCTTCTCCTCTGTCCAAGGAAGCAGTCACTTTATTGTAATAAGTAAGTAGATTACTAAAACATGACCTCCCTTTAGCAAATCCATGCTGTCCATCAAAGATTATACCTTTGTTGTCAACCCAACTCTGGATCCTAGTTCTCACAAGCTTCTCCAACAACTTAACCACAACACCTGACATGCAGATAGGCCTATAGTTTGATGCTTGAGTTCGATCACCTCCTTTAAGATAGTACCATTGCATAAAGGTGGCTCCAAGACGGAGGTAGCAAACTACAGACCAATTAACATATTAGGAGTGGTTTTATAATAAAGTGACAGCAGAATTGGATAAAGGTAATGGCTCTGCCATGATACTTTGCAACTTTGCCAAGGTTGACAGAATACCACATGGAAAACTATCATAAAAACTGGAAAGGATGGGAATGGATAGGAAGCCAGTAACATGGATAGGGGATGACCGACAGACAGACACCAGAGAGTAATATATGGTGGAGTGCAGTCTAGCAGAATGACTGACTAGTGGAGTACCTCAGGGTTTTGTACTAGGGCCACTAATCTTTAATTTGTATATCAGTGACAGGGAAAGATTTAAGAGGGAATATTCAGTGTTTGCTGATGATGCAATAGTTAGGAGAGCAATAGTTGATAAAGGTGATTTAGAGATCCTGCAAGATGATTTAAATAAATTGGCATTGTGGGCAAAGATAATGATTGTCAATTTAATGTTGTATATACCTTTATCCAATTCTGCTGTCATTTTATTATAAAAACTGACAACAATCACTCCAATATATTAATTGGTCTGTAGTTTGTTATCTCCATCTTGGAGCCACCTTTATGCTGGCCTGGTTGGTTGATTGGTTAGCGCATCCACTCCAGCCAAAAGGCTGCAGGTTTGAATCCCGCCATGGGCGTGGATGTTTGTGATTTTCTGTGAAAATTCTAGTGGTGATGGTGCTGGACGGTAGATGGCGTTGGTGTGGTTGTGGTTCGTTACATTTCATGGATTGAGTGGTGGAGATAGAAAGTTGTAGAGTAGGTGCCCTCCCTCAATGAGCCTTTGGACTCCTTGGAGGTGGCATGTAATAATAATGATAATAAAATGTAAAGTTATGCACTTCGGGTTGAAAAGGTTGCATATGGTATATCATATTGATGGTATTGATTTGCAGGAAATTGATGAGACTAGGGACTTCAGGATAATGGTGGACAAAGAGTTAAAAGTTCAGAGGGCTTGTTGCAAAAGTTGGTAAAATAACTCAACAAATTACTTGGATGTGAAATATATGCTAACAAGTGAAGAAAAGAAGTTATTATCCCTCTTTATAAAGCTATGATTTGTCCACATCTTGACTACTGCGCACAGATTTGGTCACCTGGGTTTCTTGGGGACCAGAAGGTGGTCAAAAAGATTCAGAGATGAGTGACCAAGATGGTGACAGATCTGCGGAATATTCCCTATGAGGATAGGTTGAAGGTTACATAGTTTGGTTGATAGGCGGAAAAGAGGGGGACATGATAGAAACTTTTAAGATATTAAAGGGGTTTTATATTTGTCAATATGTGACAAAATAGTCAGAGAACGGGGACGTCCATGTAAATTGTGTACGAGTGTGGTTAGTAGGGTGTGTGGGCCACATTTTTTGTATGGAGAGTGGTGAGTGAGTGGAATGAATTGCCAGAATTGGCAATGATGAATTCAAGGAAAGGTGTGATAGGATTGTGTATATAATGGTTGATTTGGGTTTCCTGTGATGAGTCTCTGGACTCCATGGAGATGCTGTAAATAGTAATAATAATAATTATTATTATTATATTAGTTCTGTTTATTTATTTATTACTTTTTCACTGTAGAGATTAAACAGTATTGGAGAAAGTGAACACTCTGGTTCACACCTTTACAATCCTTGCTGTTTTAGTTTTGCTGTTGGATGTTTCTATTTGGACTTCTTGGTGCTTGGAGAGATTAAATGTGAGCCATCTCTCTCTCTCTCTCTCTCTCTCTCTCCCATCTGCCTTTATTGTTTTTAAGATTTGAAACATTTGGTTTCAGTCAAGACTGTCGAAAGCTTTCTCCGGGTCAAGAAAAACTTTCAAAGTATTTTTATTCTTCTCATAATTTTCTTTCAATAATTGTTCTAAGAGTTAGATTGGTGTCTCTTGTTCCTTATTGTTTCCTGAACCCAAATTGGTCATTGCTAATACATTCTTCAGTTTTGATTTTTTTGTATAATTTTTAGTAATATTTTCAAAGCATGTGAAATTAAAATGAAATTTAAACTTAATTCAATAATTTTCACACTTATCTGCATTATTTATTTTAGGAATGGGAATGATAGAGCATTGTGTAAAGTCTTTGGGAATGGTTCCAGTTTCATATATATCACTTATAATCTTGAATAGGTATGACTTAGTTACATTTTCCTGAATATTTTATTAATTCTGAGGGTATGTTATCAACACTGCCTTGTTAGCAGATAATTCATTTAGTGTTCATTCAAATTCATTTTTTAATATAGTTGAGCCAGTTTCTTCTGCATCAAGTTTCGTTTCATCTATAGACTCATCAGCTAGATCTTTTCCATTTTGGAGTTCTAAGTATGCTTCTATATTTCAGAATTTTTTTGCTTATCTATAAGAATTCTTCTGTGTTTATTTTCAATAATCATGTGTCTTGTTTTGCTTTGCTGGCTGATTTCTTTTATGTGCTTTAATAGATTCTCCCAGTCTTGGTTAGGTAAATAGTTATTATTATTTATTATTTTGTGACACCTCCAAGGAGTCCAAAGACTCATCGAGGGAGGGCACCTACTTTGTAACTCTCCAGTAATCTGCTAACTACACTGAACTGCCACTACCATCAACATCTACATAAACACCATCTACTGCCCATCACCACCACTAGTATTTTTTGTCTGTAAATTGCATGTGTCTGAAGGCAGGTTTGTTAGAACCTGTGTTTCCAGGAGGAAAAAAACCCGCTACCTCTGTATGAGATGTTGAAAGTTTATTTTTCACTTGGTCAGACTATTAAACTAAATTTATTATACCTCTGTATGAGATCAGATAACTCACCTTCAGTTTGCTCTTGAGATTTCTTTTAAATTTTTTGTCACTTCCCCAAAGTTTGGTAATTTAAAACACATTTAGTACCTTTTGACAGGATAAGGATTACATAATCAAATATCTCTGTAGAGACCAAACATGATACATTTTCAAGCCTCCAGTAATGAACAATGAAAATTGTCTACTATTAAAGACTTTTGCAAACATCCATGCTATTGCAGAATTTGTATCTGAAGAATGTTTCGAAAACAGAAATGCTATATACTTGACTGGTATAGTAGTTACAGAAGACATATCAAAAATTACTGCCAATGATGCCTGCAATTATAGCATCTACTATTTAGAAATGCTACATATGGATACAATGAGTTCTCAAGGCAGGATTTATTTCTACAACTCTTTCTGTTATTTTAGGATGTACAAGTAATTTTGTACCCTCCCATACAGTAGCACCCAAGAATAGTTACCCTTCTCTACTTTACTACCACTATGTTGTCATTATAGGTTAACTGCAGTGAATAATCTTTAATATTTAACAAGGTTTAAATTACAATAAGAATAATTTCTTTAAAAAAAAATTAGCTTTATTTAATTTAGAAGAAATATATATTTAATAACAGGAGTGAATCCATGTTAAAAAACAATTGTATATATGTTATGATAGTAATGAACTACTTAGTTCATACTGTATGAACAGCAAGACCTCTTTGGTGAATGATGCTACCTACAATGTCATGTAGTTCTGATATATAGATTACAAAGTAGATAACATAAAAATGAAGTTTGACTTTCTTCCTTTTGATATTACAGTCGCTTTTTGTTACATGTTTGTGCTGAGTAAATATCTGTTTACATAATACATCCTGTTTACTTTAAATATATTTTTAGACTTGACTTCTTGGTATATTATTATTATTATTACCCCAAGACCTCATGGAGTCAAAGACTCATTTGGGAGTATACATGTGGATGAAATAGGAGAGAGAGAGAGAGAGAAAATGAAACTAGGTACTTGGAAGATCCTTGATTAATTCCATTGGTTTCCCTCCTTCTTAGAATTATCCTCCTCTTAAATTTACTTGTCCTACTATGTTCATTGAGAATTGCAGATAAGAGAGAGAGATACAAAATAATAATAATAAAATAAATAAATAAATAAAGTAGGCCTTCACTATTGACATGAGTATTTATTCATCATCCTTAACCACCAGTTATTTATAATTCATCATTATATTTAGTTTAATAGATAGAAACATGACACACATGCATTACAATGAACCAGTTATGGCAACTTATTATTTCTTTTTTAACGTAGAAGTGCCTTTCACTATATGTACAGAGAATAATGATATTTTTTAATTATTATTATTATTATTATTATTATTATTATTATTATTATTATTATTATTATTATTATTGCACCCTCTGTGGTGTTGGCAGACTCATCATGGGAGGTTCATTCAACTGACGACATATTTATCATATAGAATCTTAAAATCCTTAATACTCCTTGCATTTACAACACATTCTGGTAATGCATTTCATTCACTGACAGTTCTCCATGTAAAAAATCTACTCCTCACATTCCCTCTTCACCACACTCTTACATTACTTCCAGGGATGACCTCTGAGTTTTCCCCTCTCACCTTATACTCTTTATAATCTCATCTGGATTAATCCAATAAAATCCTCTCACTAACTTAAATGTATCTATTGTATCACTCTTTTCCTCCTATCCACTAAACTCTGCATTCCATATTTTTTCAACCTCTCTCCATAGCCAGCAGTTCAAGGTCCTGATATTGTCTTAGTCACTCACCTCTGGACTCTCTCCAGTGTCTCCACATCACACTGAAAATTGAAGTCATTAGCCTCTATATACAAGTAGCATGGCTCAGACATGAATATAATTTAACACACAAAGATTGTTTTGCTTCCTTGGGTAAAGGATTAAACCAAGTATATAATTTCTTGGTATCTTTAATGTACACTGAAAATCAAGTGACCAGATTTGAGCACAATAGTCCAAGTCTGGTCTGACCAGTGCGTTATACAGTGGCACAACAACTTCCTTATCCTTGCATGTTAGAGTACGTCTTATCATACCAGCACTATGATTTGTAACCTTTGCAACACTAACAATATGCCCTCTAAACTTCAGTCTACTCTCGACCATCACTCCCAAATATCTAATCTCATCCACTTCCTGCAGTATGGCACTATTGACATAGTACACAGCCTTATATTTGTGCACTCCAAAATGCAACACCTTGCACTTATTGATATTAAAACTACAACCCCACTCCTTTGTCTAAGTAAAAAGTCTATTCAAATCTTCCTGAAAGGAATTAACATCAGCAGCACTACTTATGATTCTTCCCAACTTTGCATCATCAGCAAACAACTGAAGGTCCCCACTCAGTCCACATGATATATCATTCACAAACAGTTATTCGCATTTGGCATCACTTGACACTGTATTGTCACTCCCGTGCCTTATAGTGTTTTGCGAGTGAAGTCTTCTGCTAGAAAAAGTGCTAGGATCGTAGATTCCTTTTCCACACAGAATTAGTAGGGCAATCACAAATATCCATGCCCATGGCAGGAAAAATGGTGACTTTTTATTTATTAATTTATTAATGAACTTTAATAAATGTTCATTAGCCAGTCAAGCCACCCTCAAAATCTAAAACTTCTTAACTTCCACAAGACTATTCAGTGTTTTTTTATTTAGCACATATTGTTCCATTCATTCTCACCATTTCATTGGAATATAAATATTCTTATTTCAGACAATTTTATTTTAAGAAACACAAATCTTTATCAGAGAAAAACAATTGCTCTTATTACCTTATAAACAACACTGTATCAAAGTAGAGCTCTTCATTAAAGCCACTTTACATTTCAGATTTCACTAATTCCATCACTTGTTCCAATAAAATAATCAATATCACCAGCCTCTTTGAGAAACGAAACTTTCCATTTTTGCATTTCTTCGAACATTGAAATAGAACGTCTACTTTAGCTATTCTAGCTACCCTGCCTCCTCTTGGAGAAAGTGATCATATAGTCTTTTCCAGGAAGATTGCCAGACATGCAGAATTTTCTATTAAGAAGGGATATATGTGGAATTACAAAGCAGCTGATTATGACAAGCTGAAGAGACAGCTTTCCACAGAGTAGTTGCATAAAAATTTGGAGGAGAGAGAGAGAGAGAGAGAGAGAGAGAAAGAGATGTTGTTGGTACATGGGAAGTGGTCAAGAGGTGTTTGAAGAAAGCATTATCTGAATGTATACCTAGAGTCAGAAAGATAAATCAGGTAGGAGGTGGATGAATAGCTTCATTAAGCAGGAGATGCATACAAAGAAAAGGTTGTGGGATTGTATAAAGAAAAAGGTGATCAGCATGCCCATGAACAATATAAGGCATAGGCAAGAAGGATGACTGATATGGTAAGGAATGATAAAGCTAATTATGAGAGAAAGCTAGCTGATGAGCCAAAAGAAATACGAAGAAGTTCTTTCACTGTGCATCAAATAAAAGGCTAAAATGACTTTAAAAGGCTCATGGTGGGGAGGTCACAGAACCAAACTATATAGTTGAATTACTGAGTGAGCACTTTGCAGGAATGTACTATCTAGGTTGTAACATAGCAGTACCAGAAGTGACATTGACTGATAAGAGAACAGAGGTTTAAGAAATGGAGATGCATAACATATTGCAGAACTTCAATACAAACACCATGAGATTAGATGGCACATTGGTCCATGTATTACAAAAATGCAAGGGAACTATCTGCTCCTCTGACCAAGCTGTTAATTTAAGCCTCAGTAGTGAGAAGGTGCCAATGGAGTGGAAATAGAGCAAAATAATCCCATTGCATAAAGGAGACTCCAAGACAGAAGTACCAAATTATAAGCCAATGGAAGGATAACTTTAATGAGTACAGATGGGAGAGAGGTAACACAGGTAGATGAAATTGTTGAGCTACTTACTGAGTAGAGCCTCTGTAGCTCAGTCGATATAGACAAAGCCCTTTGGTCAGAAATACCTGGGTTTAATTTCCATCAGTGATGTGAGGAACCTTTATCTGGTCTCTTTCAATGAAAGGTGAGATAGCCAGTCTCATACATAGGCAGGTGGTTTTTCCCCACCTGGAAACTCAGGTTTTTCATTCCCCAGAACAGGTAAAATGGCCCCGTGAACACACATGGATTACAATCACCAATATTGCCCTTACAGGATGCAGCAGAGGAGTGACAAACCAGTTGCATTAATTCATTGTGAGCCCCCAATTACTGGAATCAGCCTCAATTCTAAAAAAACTTTCTAAACCTCAACAAATTTGGATGCATGAGACTGTCCCAAATATGGGAAGTTTGCATTCTAAGAACATCAGCCCTGCTAAGACAACCCAATTTAGCCCACTAGAGGGCACCTTTAGGACTCTAAAGGTGCCCCCTAGTGGGCTAAATTGGCCCCAACTGACCAACTTCAGTTGTTCTCTTCAGCCATATCTGTTTAGTGTTAGTGCCTGCATGCACATATCATTATTTTTTAGGTTCCCTGAAGATGGTAATGTAACCTTACCAAAGATGTATTAATTAAAGTTTTTTAATTAATACTCTAGCATACGTTGTCTTTCACTAAAATCTGACAGATATGTTAATTGAGTGTGATCTAATGGCCGGTTTGTTCTGAGGAATGAAAAATCTAAGTTTCTTGGAGAAACATCCCTCTGTCTCTGTTATTTATTTCATATCCAAACACAAGTAGTACAGTAGTAAGTAAGTGGTACAACATGATTTACAACAAATTAGGATACATTACAGTGAGATCAGCTTAGATTTGGTAGTGAATTATACAGGGAATAATAATTAAATATGAAAAAAAAGGAAACTATACATAACTTATATACAATAAACATGGTCAGATGTTCCTCCAGTATCTTGTACAATCAACTGCTCTTTCTGTGCAGGATATAAGGTCCTCTTTTGTACATGGTGATGAAAGAAAGAGACAAGAAAGAAGGTGTTCAAACATGGAACACCTTCTTTCTTGTCCCACATTCACAATTGTCTGGGCCAGTGAGGTAGCCCCATTTGATGAGGTTTTATTTGCAGCATCCTGTCATCCAGAGTCTGTTGAGGCTTTTCCAAGTGTTCCAGTCCAAGTGGGCACCACGTGGAAGATGTTTGACTGTTGGAATACCAGTATTATTTTCAGGATATAATGCAAGCCATTGTTGAAGTCTTGTCTCTGGGAGGTTTTTAGGTGGTTCAACAGTTGTCAGGAAGCTATGTCGTGATGTTAGTCTTTGGGGCACTGTGGTCTGGCCGAATAGTGAGTGGCGTTCATCATCCATTTGTCTGCTTCTTTCATCAGCTGAGAATGCAGATCTTCGAATTGAAGGGGGTGCAATACCAGCCAAAGTATACAGGTCTTTTAGTGGTGTTGGTTTCAGGCATCCTGTAATTAAGTGGCAGCTTTCATTCAATGCTGGATCAAGTTTTAATTACTAATAATTATTATTAATTAATTATTAGTAATTAAAATAACTTAGTAATAAATAATAACTAATAATTATTATTATTAGTGTCAGTGACAGGCAGCATCCCTATCTTACACCTCTGCTAATCACACATTTTTTAATTTTTCCTACTTTTGTCTTTATTATGGCAGTCTGATTCATATATAATATATATAAGTGTATAAGTTCATATATAAGTTTATATAAGTTATTTATTTTATTTAATTTTGACTAGGAGATAGACATGTCCTACAGTTAGTGAACACGTCTTTCAGTTTTCTGGTCAAGATGTTTTTAAGCTTGTGTTTCTCTGTATATTGTACAGCAATCTACTGTTTATCTGACTTTCAACACAACAGCTCTGCAGTTAACTGACCACTGCATGTCAACTGACTTCTGGTAGAGTACCATGTCATTATACTGATGGGTCAGTTATCAGCATTCAAAACTGAAAGTTTTTGGTTTGAAAGAATATATTGAAAATACCTTAGATTGAATTTCTAACCAGTGGGATGTATAATGGGATATATTCACATAAAGATCCATAAATATGCTTATATTATATAAGCATATGATGTTTAAATTATATAAGAAATTTAATTTAATTTAAATTATATAAGAAATAGATGTTTTTCATTATAAGTTCATTTTCATTTTTGTTAAATATTGAATCAACAACAACATGAAACCTATCAGAATGCATGCATGTGTGTGTCTGTGTGTATATACACAACTATACATAATCTTGTATTTTTAGTGTATGAACCAGATGAATGGGAAATATCTCGAGAGAAAATTACCCTTCTTCAGGAATTAGGTCAAGGCTCCTTTGGAATGGTTTATGCAGGAGAAGCAAAAGATGTTGTTCAAGGAAAGCCACTGGTCAAATGTGCTGTGAAAGTAGGTAGAAAGAGATTTTTATTTTAATTTTTTTTTGCTTTTGTATTGGAGAACTCTGTTTTTTTGAAGAGCTATTTATTATTAGCAACATGGGGATTCCCATGTTGACTTAATCACCATTCTCCATGCAAAAAAAAATATAGTTCTGACACTCTTATTGACCATACTCTTACTCAATTTCCAAGGATGACCCAAAGCCAAGTGCTGAAATATTTCCTCTTCATCAGTCTTAAAAATATTTTAGTAATTTAAATGTTTCTATCACATCAGTTCTGTTGCACCTGTCAACCAACTTTTGCAACCTACAAATCCTGAATCTGTCATCAAAGGAAGCATTCTGCAGACCATCATCTTGGTCACTCACCTCTGGATCCTCTCCTCCCAAGAAATCCAGGTGACCAGACCTGAGCACAGTAATCAAGATGTGACCATATCAGGCATTATAAAGGAGAATAATAACTTCCTTATCTCTCCTCCGTTGTGTTCTTCAGTAATCCTATGAACTAACTTGGCCACCTTTGCAGTATGCTGTCTGAACGTAAACCCCTATTCACCAACACCTTCAGATCCTTAGCTTCATCAGTGTCCTGTCTTTTCATCCCAAAATGCATAACTTTATGCTTTTCCACACTAAACTGGTACCCATTATCTTTTGTCAATACTGTCACCCTATTTAAGTCACCTTACAAGCTCTTTACATTGTCTTGATTAACAAGTATGTTACCCCATTTTGCATCATCAGCAGACAATTGAATATTTCTCTTCAAATCGTTTCTTAATATCATTTATGTACAAATTAAATGGCAATGGTCCAGCACGGCACACCACTAGTCACCTGTTTTCTCCTGTATTCTGTTCCTCCATTTACAACTCTTTGTCTCGCTATCGACCATTCCTATTTCCATACCCTCAACTTCATATTCATCTCTGATCTCTACTCTGCATTTCAAAGTCCACTCTGAAACTCCTCACTGTCTTTCCATTACTTTTTCTTCTAACAACAGCTTCTCAGATTCCTCACACTAAATCATTTTCTTCATCCCATTCACTGCTGTTATACCTCATAACCACACCTCACCACTTTCTTCACCTTGTCTTTCCTCCCAGAAAATAAACTTCTGAAATCCTTTCATTCACTACTCTAATAATGGAATTTCCATGCATTCTCACTATTGAATTATTATTATTATTATTATTATTATTATTATTATTACAGGTATCTCAATGGAGTCAGTAGATTTATTGTGGGAGACCCAAACTATCAAAACAATATCTGTCATATCTCTTCTTGAATTCATTTACAGACGAAGAACTCACAACTGAGTCAGGCAATGCATTCCACTCATTCACCACCCTCCAGGCAAAAAACCTCTTTCTCACACCCTTGTTAACCACACTTTTCCTTAATTTCCAGGAGTGACCTCATGTTCTTCCATCACTATCACACAGCTGAAACATTTCCCCTGCATCAATCTTATAAAAGCCTTTTAGTAATTTAAATGTTTCTATCATATCTTCTCTTCTCCACCTATCAATCAACCTCTGCAATTCACAATCTATCAATGTAGGAAGCATTTTTTACATCACTCACCAACTTAGTTACTCTCCTCTGAACTCTCTCCACAACCTCCTTGTCTCCAAGGAATCCAGGTGACCAGACATGAGCACAGTAATCCAAATGTGGATGTATCAACGCTTTATAAAGGGAAATAATAACCTCTTTATCTCTGGATGTTAGTGTGTTCCTCAATAACCAAGTAATCCTATGTGCAATCATGGACACCTTAGCAATATGTCCCCTGAACTTCATCTCTCTATCTACCAACATCCCTAAATCCCTAGCCTCATCAATCTCTTGGAGTACCATTCCATCAATGTAGTACATCGCTGGTAATCTTTTAATCCCAAAACGCATAACTTTACACTTTTCCACATTGAACCGACATCCATTACCTTTTGCCCATTTTTGCCAGCTTATTTAAATCATCCTGCAAACTCTCAACATTAGCTTGATTTTTTATTGCGCTACCCAACTTTGCATCATCAGCAAACAACTGAATATTTCCCTTTAAGCCATTTCCTATATCATTTATCTACAAATTAAACAACAATGACCCAAGCACAGAGCCCTGAGTCACACCACTGGTCACCTGCATCATTCCGGACTCTGCTTCTCTATACACCACCTTCTAGTATCTCTCCCTGTGCCATTCTCCTATCCATATCACCAGTTTAGCATCCATCCCTATCTACTCCAATTTGCGCAACAATATTCCATGGGGCATCCTGTCAAAAGCCTTAGCAAAATCCAGAAGTACCACTGTGTAGCCAGTTCCTTTGTCCAACCCGGATGTCATTCTATTATAAAAAGCTAATAAATTGCTAAGGCAGGATCTACCCTTTAACAAAACCATGTTGGCCCCTATAGAGTATCATATCCTGATCCACCCATTATTGAATTTTGTCTTTAACCAACTTTTCCAATACTTTTACCACCACTCCCTGAGATGGTGATTGATCTGTAATTAACTACCGCAGTTTTAGAGCCATCTTTATGCAAAGGAACTACTTTGCCTTCCTTCCACTCTCTAGGGACCATACCAGACTTCAAACCTAAGTTAAATAACCAAGTAAGAGGTGTTGACAATTCCTTTGCACATTCACGCAACAGCTGAGCTGATATTCCATCTAAACCTACAGCAGTGTTTGCGTTTAAATTTTGCAATATACTAAGTACCTCTGATTTCTTAAATTCAATTCTCACATTAGTTATTGCTACAGGTACAGAAATATCCTCATTTGGGTGATAGACTTTTGAAAAGATCGCTCAGTAACACTACTATTACATCTGAATTGGTCACCTCAATACCATGAGCATCCACTAAAGTTATCCTTCCAAAGTCATTCTTCCTTTTGCTTGCCACATAGCAGAAGAACTCTTTGGGATTACTCTTGATCTCCTTGGCTAAGGTCATCTCATAATCTGATTTAGCTTTTTTTACTATGCTGGTAATCTCCCTAGGTTGAGCCTTGTACTACTCATGGGTGTACTGTTCACCTTTCTCCTTGTAAATTCTCCATAACATTTTCTTTTTTTTTGCAGATCAAGCTTGATACTACTCATCCATCTAACACCTACCTTGTTTGTCTTCCTGACCATGGGGACACAATCTGATATTGCCTCCCTCAAATGCTCGCTGATTTTATCCCATGCACTGCTAACATCTTTCCCCTGCAATATGTTCTGCCATGGGACTGCTGCAAGCTCACTCCGAAGCTTGTTATAATTGCCTAACCTGTAGTTCCATATATACCCCTTCTTAAGAGACAAATCCACAAATAATAATAATAATAATAATTTGCTGATGACTATTCTGCATTTGCTGTGTGCTTTGGTATAGGTTGGGTAGTATGAAGATCTCTCAATGTGAGTCACCTGCAGTAAGTTGAATTTTTTTCTTTGACTGCTTTGATACACTTTCTGTTGTACCAGGGCTTGGAAAAGTGGATGAGGAATCATTCTTACTTCTTTCATAAATGCATAATTTTTTTTATTCATATCTATAATGCCAGCCTAATTATTTAAAGGGATAGTATATATACTCTTCAGCAGGCCGTTGCTTCAGTGAATCCCAATACTCATATGGTATTTGTCTATTTCATTACCCACTGTGAGACCACAACCACCATCAGCACCACTATACTATTATTGAAGATCTTATTTGAATAAGGTCATGATCAATCTCTAGCACAGGAATTCCAGATAATATAACCCTTAATGCATCCATGATACTAACATTAATGTACTATACATTTATAACCTTTTATGGTGGAATTCACATTTTTATTTTAAAAATAAAAATGTGAATAGGTAAAAACCAGATTTACTTTTTTGATTTTTTTCTGTCCTATATATAATAATAAACAAAACTAGTTTGTTTAATATTCTTAATAATTTTAATTTTTTATTTTGTTTAGACAGTAAATGAGAGTGCATCTTTAAGAGAAAGAATAGAATTTTTGCAAGAAGCCTCAGTTATGAAGTAAGTACTGTTGTATATGATTGCAAGCAGAATTCATTGTCTTTAGAATACATACATAGAATGCAATAGATAAATTATGTTTATCATAATCTTCCTTCTTATGCATGCAGTCTCTGGTAATTTATCAACCAGTGTTTATCAAACACCTACCTTCATTGGCAGATACATTCATCAAAAGTCTGCTCATCTCAAAAAAATTGGTGTTATCAAATCTTTAATTAATAGAGCACGTAAGGTGTACTCCTCTCCCTCAAACTTACCACAAGAACTTCTTTATCAAAACATTAACGGAATTTAATGGTTACAATTCTAATCAAACCCAGCAGATAATCGACTCCTATGTTTTGACTCTTCAGGATTTTTCAACAGACTGCAGGTTCCAATCTCTTATATTTCTGGCATCTCGGAACCGGCTGGTAGAATTTTGAAGTATCATCTCATTCCCACATACAGGAAAACCCCACTTAATGCGAATTCGATATGCGTGATTAATCAGGTAACGCGATTTTTTACATTAAGCAAAATTTTTTTGACAATCTGCGTGGAAAAACTGTGTTCCAGTGGAAAAACTGGAAGTCATTAAGAGACATGAAAGTTTGAACTAATAATGCAATGATTGTGTGAGACCTGGGATACAGCGCATCTACAGTTTGGATTATATTAAATAAGAGCAAAGAATACAAGGAACAAGAAAAAGTTGCTACTGCTTCTTTAAGCATACAGATCATCCCAAATAGAAGCCATTTAATGATTGAGATGGAGCACCTTCTATCGCTCTGGATTGAGGATTCTAACCAAAAAAAAAAAAGAATACCTCTTAGTACAGGGAATATTCAGACAAAAGCTCTCTATATTTTTACCTCATTGAAAGAGATCAAATTTCAAGAGGAATGTGAAAGCTTTACTGTGAGTTTAAGATAGTTTGACCATTTTAAAAATCGAACTGGTCTGCATAACATACGAATAACTAGGAATCTGCTAGTTCTGATAAAGATTCCTCAGCCAACTTTCATGAAGAATTGCAAGATAATTCAGGAGGGTGATTATGACGATTGGCGGGTGATTATGACGATTGGCAAATATTCAATGTCGACAAAATTGGTCTCTTTTAGAAGAATATATCAACAAAAACTTTCCTATCTAAAACTGAAGCATCTTGGTCAGAATACAAAGTATCTAAAGATCGTCTTATGCTCTTATTAGGAGGCAGTGCAGAAGGCGACTTTAACACGTTCGCTGCCACGCTACTTCGTCATAGTCTGTTCTTGTACGCCGAGCAATTTCACTTCTTCAAGGTCAGTACGGTAATCTCGTTGCCGGCGGTACGCGTGATATGAGTATACTCGTAGTTGGCTTGTACAGAGCATATACCATCTATGAGAATACACAGTTTGATGCTAGCTCCACAAGCCAAGCATTTTCACTTCTTCAAGGTCAGTACAGTAATCTCATTCCTGGCGGTAAGCATCATACGAGTATACTCGTAGCTGGCTTATGTAGCTGGTTTACCAACTACGAGTATACTCGTAGTTGGCAGCGAATGTATTAAACTCAAGCCTATGCTAGTTTATCATGCGCAAAATTCAATATCTAACATTTTGAAGAAATCAGCACAATTGGAAAAGAACTTAGATTTAATGAACTGGATAATAAAGAGGTGAGAAACTTGCTCGATTCCTATTCAGAACAGTTGAGTGATAATGATCTCCTTCAACTTAAAGGACAGCATGCATATGAAGAAGAAGAAGACAAGTGCAAACAAGAAGAGAATGTTATGACTAAGAAGCTAACTGCAATAGAACTTGAGAAAGTTTTCAATCGCATTGAGTATGCTAAGGAAATTTTGATTGATGTTGATCCTGATATGGAACGAAGCTTTAATGTCTGCTGAAATCTTGAAAGCGATTGCCAGCTATCACAAATTGCATGAAAAGATGAAAAAGTCGAACACAATTCAAACATTTTTACTTAATTTTTTTTTTTTTTTTGTAAAAAAGTAGCTCAATCAAATGTTTAGACATTAAATAAAAATTTAAGCAAATGATTTTTATTAACTTTGATGATTTTATTCTCTAATATAGCTTATGCTTTATTTTTTTTCCCAAATTTATGCTAACTGATTGATGAATTATAATTATTTCTATTGTTTATTGCATTAGCTTAACGTGATTTTGCTTAGCACGCATTAATTGGTAGATTAATTGATCGTGCTAAGCAAGGTTTTCCTGTATTTTCCTATCGACAAAATTTCTCATTTGTTGCCATCTACAAAAGATAAACTGGCACCTCTATCATTAGCTGGCATTTACCTAGATACTGTGTGAATGTAATCTAACATACTTTGGGCAAACAGGCTGTTCTGTGGGGGAAAAAAAAAAAATTAATGAACATCAATATTATATCGATTACATGAAACCTCAAAAGTCTGGTCTGGCACAACATGGTATTGACACTAAACACAGTATCCAGTGGGATGAAGCTCGTTCTTCTCCATAGAAGCAGGTTTAAATATGAACTCCTTTTCAAAGAAAGTTGCAAAGCCCTTTTACATCAGCCAAATCTGAATCAGAATGATTGTCTCTCTCTCTCTCCCAAAAGTTTGGGAGATTCTTATCTTATGTAACCATCAAAAATAGTTTTTAATATTATTTATTAATATTAATTTCTAGCATGCAACAACAGTTTTTAATTGGTAAACCACTGACTGCTGTATGTACTTTGTATTCCCATTCCTTTGATTTGCTTGTTTCTACACACTGATGTACTGTTATTTTCAGTACAAAATATCTGTGTTTTCATTTCATTAATGTTAATTACTGTGGTTATCGTGTAATTTATTGTTTATAGTCATGCCACAGGTACCTTTAAAGATTAGATTTAAAGATTGAAATTATTATGTCAGTATTGATCACCAAGGTATCTTCATGACCCAAAGAAATGCTATAAGCACATGCATCCAGGCACACCAGCAGAAAGTCAGACACAACACAGACTAAGTGGAATCCTACATGTGTAATGATAGAATTTTGCTGAAGGTGTCAATATAATAATCTCCCAGATTTTTGGTAAAGTGAAACAGCCAAACTTTTTATGATTTGAAGAACGTTATAATACTGTGGTGGATTCTAGAAATGGTCTCTGATTTATATCTGCTTCTGTATACAAGAGAGGTTTTCATCCATTGGTTCTGTGGTCTGTATCAATACATGGTTGCTACTCCAGAATGGCTGTATATATATGATGGACACATCTATTCTTCCAGTTTGACCAAAGGAAGTTAAAATATCCCTTGCAGGAGCAAGGGATATTTCAGACATGAGGATGATATAAAAGGATCTTTCCTGAGTGGATAATAGTATCTTATTTTTTGCTTGGAGAGTTGTGAATGTCTGTTAATGGATGGGTTCAAGGAGAAGTATGATAGATTGTGTGGATAGATTGGGTCTCCAACAGTGAGTCTCCAACTGGTCTCCAACAGTAATAATAATAATAATCTGGTTTCGGGAAGGAGAAGCCATTGGCAAAAAAATGTGCTCGAGATGTGATTGATTTTAGTGGAGAAACTAGTATGATCAAATCAAATGGTTCTAGCTCTAAGGTTTTGAACATCATTGCATCACCACCCTCTCCCATACAGTTGGGAGGGGTAGTGATGTAATAGATGATAGATGTACTTCCACTGTGGATCTCTAGTTATGTGTTTTTCCTTTAGACATCAGCATGAGTCAGTTTTAATTGTTTTCAAGGTTGTGATGTAGTCAAGGATAAATTCATAAGAGAAGATGATGATTCATAAGAAAAGATAATAATTTTGATTTTTAAAGAAAAAGAGTAGACAACAGAATCAACAAAGCTGGTATGGTGGGAAGTCAATTGAATAAATTCATATGGAATAAGAAAGAAATTAGTCGGAACACTAAATTAGCTGTATACAAGACAGTGTTCAAACCAGTTTTAACTTATGGATCTGAGAGCTGGGTCAGAAGTAAAACACTTGACCAAAGACTAGAGACCGCAGATACGAGAGTCCTGAGAAAGATTAGAGGCGTGAACAGATGGCATCAATGGCAATATCATATTAAAAATGAGGATATTAGGAAAGAACTTGACATTGTCAGCATCCAGGAATGCGTTAGCAGAGCTAATCTCAGGTGGTATGGTCACTTAAATAGAATGGGAGTGGAAAGATTAGCAAAACAAGTGTTCTCTGCCAGGTTGGCAGGAAAACGACCCAGAGGAAGACCAAGATATAGGTGGATTGATATGGTACAAAGTGCCTTAGACGATAGAAATATAAGATCTGATAATGTTGGAGTCTTGATAAGTAACAGACTGATTTGGAGGAAAATTGTAGATAGGAAGTTAGTAATGATGTAATTTTTTCATGTAGTACTGTCATATCCTGTACACCCCTTGAGGGTACATGGCAGGAATTTGATGATGATGATGATGATGATGAAGAAAAAGAGAAATGTTTTCTTAAATCTTTATTAGAAGTTTTGATGCAGTCAAATGAACTAAATTTGTACTTTGTGATAAGCACATTAGAGTTATTTTATTATTATTATTATGTTCAAGCAGCTAACTTAATTTGGGTCTAATCAGACTTGGATTTTTGTTGGTCTAAAGTCTTGTAATGAAATTCTTGTGCTTCTTTTAATTAATCTATTTTGAATTTATTAGACTGTTTTCTGTATGGTAGTTGAAAATACAAAGACTTCATTCTCTTAATTATTTTGCCCTTAATTTTTATATTTTTTTTTCTTTTTTGAAATAATAGAAAATAGGATTATTATCTGGCAGTACATCGAGGATCGGTGTTGTGTACTTCATTTTAAGTATAGTAGTTTAATACCACTTGCAGTTAATAGAATTCAGACAACTATCAGAGCTAACATACACACATATAATGTGCAGTCTGCATGACTGTTTCAAAAAAAAATATGTTTTTACATTACCAGTGCACAGTGATTCTAGGGACATATCTGCTTCTTCCTTATAAGGCAGGTATTACCTGCCATATAAGGTACTATTTCTTAAATAAATAATTATTTTGCCCCATTGTATATAGTAGATTACTTCACAACCTCTAAGATAATTAATGTATAACTGAAGTAATGAATATTTTATTACATTAAATGTAATTATGAACTTACACTCATAATTAAATTTAATGGAATGAATATAACACAGAGAAATAATTAAACAGGTTTAATCATTTCAGTATTTTGTCTCCCCCCCCCCCCTTCTCAGAGGCATTGCCAGGGATACCATATTAAAATTTTAATAACACACAACGAGTGGAAGAAACATATAATCGAAGTATAAACTTACTAATTTTATGGATGGATAACATCATGTAGCATATCATACATTCATTTATTCGGTATCTCTTTATACTACAAAAATAAAAATAAAAATAAAAATAAAAATAAAATTCTGTGAGGTGAGGTGAGGTTACCTTTAGAGATGCATATAAGTCATCATCTTGACTTAGCAAAGCATTACTTAAAGGCTGCTTATTGTTTTGTTTTTTAGTCTTACAGTAAGACAGCAGCAATGAGTCACATTGTGCATCACATTGCATTAAAACCAGAAATGATGCTCAGAGTTGTAATTCTGTGTAGTTATGTAATCAGTGTATATTGATGAAGCTATCCCATTGGACAGTGACAGTATCACATAAGCATGTCACATCATGTATTGATATAATCTTCGCATACCTGTATGCCACGGATAGGTTAACCTGGGTGGAATTCAGAAAAGAGTTTCAGAAATGGATTTTCAATCCATTTCAGGTCTCTGATAAGCAGAGTGGTGATCTCACAACTCAGTGCTACTGACTTCTATCCAGAAGAGATTTTTTTAAAGTAAACTGGTGATGGAATATTATGGATATAATTTTTACATTTAGCACATAAGGAAGATTTTACTGTTGTGTTAGTGCTGTTAGAAAATTATCTGCATATTTTAGAAGGATTTTTGAATACAAAATAAATTAATTTTGTATTCATTTAATCATCTTTATCAACAACTGCTCCAATAAAAACTATCAGGTCATGTAGATCAGAGCTCTCCATTTTTTCTATTCTCTCATATTCTTTCTTTATAAACATTGTTCTTATGTAGTCTATCTGCCTTTTCCATTGTCTTCCTCTTGGTCTTTGCCCCTCAGTTTTCATTTCATATGTTTTTCTTGGTATTCTTTGTAAATTAATTTTCATTATATGCCAAAATTATTTCAAGCAAGAGTTCATAAGCATTTCTTCAATATTTCTAATTTCAAAATATTATTTATGTCCACATTTCTTATTCTGTCTTTCCTTGTTTTTGTTACACTGACTTACAACTTTTATTTCCATTATTTATATTCTGCTTATATCTCTTTTTGTTAATCTCTATGTCTCTGCAGTAATAAGACTATGTATTTTTTGAGAACAGGACTGGTGGTGGGAGGACTAGGGGACATCCATGGAAGCTGAGCAAGAGTGTGGTTAGTAAGGGTGTTAGAGCTGGGTTTTTTACTTTTAGAGTGGTGAATGAGTGGAATAAGCTACCTGAGTCTGTTGTGGTTGATATGACAGTGAACAAGTTCAAGACAAAGTATGATAGATATTGTGTGAATGTCAAATAGTTGTGATGGACATGATGTTTAGGGCCCTCGATGAGTCTAAGGACTCCTTGGAGTCGCCCGTAATAATAATAATAATAATAATTTTTGCCCTATTTGTTAATCTCTACCTTAAACCCCATATCTCATTTGGTTTGATGATGGTTTTCTTTTAATTTTTTTTTTAAAGGTCTGGATTTGAATCCTGTCTAGACGTGATGAATAGTTATCAGGGATGGTGTTAACTGTGTCATACAGAATGGTAGGCAAAGTTTTACCTCCCAGAATCTCAGGTTTTTCATCCTGCAAAACAGGCAGGCTGGCCAGAAGAACAAACATGCAACTGATAGCATTCATACATACTGTGCAGATAGGATTAGCTGCCCTATCTTCAGGGCATTAATTAGATTTCAAAGGAGCCAAGTTGTTTGGCTGTGACAGGACGCTCTGCATAAAACTCAAAGAGGAAAATGAGAATCTCTACCATGTGCACCAAATAGTCTCAAACTATTGTCTTTATTACTCTTACTATTACCATCTCTGCAATCATTAGCAGTGCTTCTTCACCTTTCTTACTTGTCTGTCCTCCCTATATACACTAAACAGTCTCATTCTATTCCTGTAAGATTATTATTATTATTATTGATATATATCTCGATAGAGTCAGAGACTCATCATGACAGGTACTCACCATTGCATACAATGCTCATCCAACCCATCTTAAACTGATTCAGTGTGTCCACATCCATAACACACTCAGGCAATGCATTCCACTCACTAACCACCCTCCATGCAAAGAACTTGCTTCTCACTCCTTTGCTCAGACCCTCCTTATACAGTTTCCAGCAATGGCCTCTTGTTCTACTCCCCTCTCCCCTCTATGAAAATCTCTTCCATGTCTACCTGATAACAACCCCTGACCAGATTATATGTCTCAATCATATCTCCCCCCCCCCCTCTTCCTCCTATTCATGAGACTCTGCAACTTACATTTTCTCAATCTGTCCTCGTATTCCACATTCCAAAGACCACTGACTACCTTTGTGTGAATCTTCTCTGTATCCTTTCCAACTTGTCCTCATCACCATGAAAACCCGGTGACCAAATCTCTGCACAGTAATCCATATGAGGCCTGATCAAGGCCTTATACAATGGAATCATAACCTCTCTATTTCTGCATGTCAGGATTCTCTGCATCATTGCCATTATTGTGAAGATATGTGATGTCTTCACAATTTGTGCAATGTGGGCCCTGAATTCCAGGTCCTTGTCCACCATCACTCCTGGATCTCTCGTCTCCTCTACTTCTGTTAAAGTTTCCCCACCGTGTGTATATTTTGCATCCCATTGTTGTTTACCAAATCTCAAAACCTTACACTTGGCAACATTGAACTGATAGTTCCACTTACCTGCCCATTCATGATCTATTCAAGTCCTCTTATAAGGCATTAACATCAGCCTGACTATGCATTACTCTCCCCAGTTTTGCATCATCTGCAAACAGCTGGATATCACTAGTTAAACCCAATCCAATATCATTAACATACAAATTGAACAATGGTGACCTTTCGAGATATTGCACCCACATATACAACTTTCTGATACCTATCCGACAGCCAGTCACTGATCCAACACAGAAGTCTGTTATCCCATCCCATCCCATCTATTTCAATTTATTTAAGAGCTTGTCATGTGGCAGTCTATTAAAAGCCTTTGCAAAATCCAAGTACACCACTGTATATGCATCTCCCTTGTCCAAGGTATTTGTCACCTTGTTGTAGTACATAAGTAAATTAGTGAAACATGATCTCCTCTTAACAAACCCATGCTGATAATCACAGAGAATACTGCTGTTATCAACCCATTTCTGTATTCTACTTCTCACTAATCTCTCCAGCACCTTCACCACAACTCCAGATATACAGACCAGTCTATAATTTGAAGCTACAGCCTTATCACCGCCTTTATGCAGTGGAACAATTTTACCCTCCTTCCACTCCCTTGGAACCTGTGCTGTTGCAAAACTCTTATTAAACAGGCATGCCAATGCTACTGCCAGTTCCTTGGAACATTCCCTTAAGATGTGTGGTGATATGTCATCAAATCCTATCACCTTATTAACATCAAGGTTATTTATTTCCTGAAATACCTCCTGCTCACTCACAATTAAGCTATCCTCTCCTATATCCTCTACACTTAAGTTCCTCATGATTCCACCCTGATCAGGATGAAACATCCTTATAAATTCACAACAGTGTCTTCTGCAGCAGTTACTGTACCACTTTCATCCCTTAACTTCATCTTTCCATGATCATTCTTCCTTCTACTTGCCACATGTCTAAAAAACTCTCAAAGGTTTTTCTTAACCTGATTTGCCAATTTCTGCTCATACTCTACTTTTGTTTTCCGTAGTTCTGGGAGTGACTCAGTTAGTAACTGTTCTGTTAGGAAGTTCCTCACAAAAAATGACTGGCAGTGTAATTTTTAGTCTCACTGCTAATGCTAAGAACTCCTTACCTTTATTCCTGATACTTCTGGCACATCTATATGTGTAACAGTTAATTACCTAGTTGATGAGTGTTCAGCTAACTCTTAGGGAATGACCATTTCAGATAAGATGCTGGAGTTGATCCCTTAGCCAAATCCCTATAGTTTTCACTTTATTTTGTAATAAAGCTACTCTTGCCTTCTTGTTGTCTTCCCCAACTTCATGCCATTTCTTTCGCTCTCTTTGCTGACTTCACCTTCACTCTTTCACTCATCGACAGTTTCTTCAGTCATATAACACCCACACCCATTCAAATGTAATTCATCCTGCAGGTACAAATCCTTTCAGCTATCAAAATCACTCTATATTCAATGTATCTGCCATTTCTTTTTTCCATTCAGTATGCTCACTAATCATTAACAAATGAACGTAGCTCTCCACCTCAGCTTACTTCTCTCATTCCATGCAATTAACTTACCATCTTCACTTTTTTGCTCTTTTTTTTAATTACCTAACATTTCTTTCATATCTGATCTCAAATTGAGTGGTGGAATTGCATGATTAGTGTTTCAACACCTGTCTTGTAGTAAATCATAACAAAATCATTCAGCATGGATTTTTTATTCATTATACAGAAATTGTGCATTTGGGATGTATATATCATAAATTAAGAATTTATTTAATTAATAACTAGACTGTTAAGAATTTATATCTGTTTCATTATATTGCTGTTATTTGCATAATTTAGGGGTTTTGATTGCCATCATGTGGTAAAGCTCTTGGGAGTTGTTTCTAAAGGCCACCCAACATTAGTGATAATGGAATTGATGGCTAATGGTGATCTTAAAAGTTATTTACGCACACACAGACCAGGATTAGAGGTAAAAATAAATAAGTAAAATTATTTTTTATTGTATTTGTAGTGAATGGAATTAATATTCACTTGGGGAGTGAGAAGAAGGTTTTTTGCATGCAGAGTTGTGAATAATTGGAATGCCTTGCCTGAGAGTGTGGTGTCTGCAGAGAATTTGAGTGTGTTTAAGGCACAGTATGATGAGTTGTGTGTGTATGATAAAAGGATGAGTCTTTGATGAGTCTCCTAGATGAGTCTTTGACTCCATGGGGTCTTGGGTAATAATAATAATAATATTTTATGAAGCTTTGTAAATGAAAAGTGGTTAACCAATACAAGTTTTAAGTTACATTTCATGTTGTCTGACAGTCACATTTATATAACAAAAGAAAATATATACATATATATATGTAACCTTCGTATAACACGGATGTTAGGTTCCACAGAAATGCCGTGTTATATAAATTGCGTTATGCGAGACTCAGATCACATAGGAAAAGTAGGGTTATGTTCTTAAATCTTTTTTTTTTTTTAATTATATAAACAATGACATATCCAACAAAAAAATATTTTTATTAATTCAGGTAATTCATGTAAGTTAAGAAAACATATAAAGTATGAAACAAATACATAGTGTAAGATTATAAAAATACAAATTGTACGTAAACTTCATTGCACATAATACATAAATGTTTTAAGCAAAATAAAATAAAATGCATATTTTAATCGTCATCACTGTCTTCAAAAATAACATTTCGTAGATGTTCTTTATTTACGAGTAGCTGGACATCGTCATCTCTTGTTGGACATAATTTGTATAATTCTCATTGCATACTTCAGCTGGTTTAGTTATCAAGAAGTCAGTAATAAGACCTTACCACTATGCTGCAATTTTCATTAAGTTCATAATATGAACTTAATAAAAGTTAAACCATATCACAAAAGCCCTCTTTTTGCGATTTGGTTGAAAGTGGCCATTACTATAAAAACAAAATTTTTACATAAAAAAGCATTACATATTAATTATGTATGTAACTCACCAGAAAATAAAGTGCTCAGCTTGAGATTAACACACTTATGATTTTTAATGTGCTTTCCTGACAGAAAACGAAGACAATTTTCAACGATATTATGAGAGCATTAATGGTTTCTCAGAGAATAAAAAAGATGAGATAGATGCATTGAGTGAGATCGCGTTGTTGAATGGTGCAATAGAAAGGGCAAAACAGCAGCTAGAGTGCATGAACAAAAGTCGACTGAATGAACCAACCAATAATAAAAGGTATGACAGGAAAAATAGGCGTATGAATGTGAACATGAACAAAATGAAGGATAGAGTGCTGTATGGAGACTCGTTAATACGAGGCGTGTTAGTAGAGGATTTGACAAAATCGTACCAACCTGGTGCGACCATAAAGGATGTAACTGAGTCTATTAGAGAGCAAAAGGAAAGGGTGAAAGAAATGATTGTTGTAGCAGGTACGAATGATTTGAAAGGAGATAAAATGGAAATGATAGAAGACCTGAATGAATTGTTTGAGGTAGCAAAAGAAAAGAGTGAGAGAGTTAGAATGATTAGTCTTTTGCCATGGTATGACAGTGAAATGTTTAAAAGTAGGGCCATAATTGCGAATGACTTTATGCGTGGGTTATGTATGACGAGTGGTGTGGAATTTGTGGACGTGTGGAGTGAGTTTGATGGGCGAAAGGATCTATATAAGATGGATGGCTTGCATTTGAATGGTTATGGTGTAAGAAGACTTGAGAAAGTGTTGCTGAATGTAGTGGATGTGCAAATTCAGGGAAACTAGATTTGTTAAGGGGGGGGGGAGTAGATATACAGTCCTTAGGGAGGCAGTTGAATGTAAGAATGAATATAATATGCTAGAGCAAATAAGGACAACAAACCAGAGTGGGATAGTTAATATAAGGCATCAAGGTAGGGTTGGGGCTAATGGGGGTCTTAAATTCATGTACACTAATACTAGGAGTATTAGGAACAAGAAGGAAGAGTTTTTGGCCATGGTTGGCACTTCCAGACCACAGGTTATTGGTATTAGTGAAACATGGCTGACTGTAGATGATATAGCTAGTGGGATTGAATGTGATGGGTATAGTGTGTTCAGGAATGACAGAGAGAATAAAATGGGGGGAGGAGTATTGTTGATGATAGCTGATGAGCTACAGCCAAGGAGAATAGAAGTTGAATTGCAAGATAGAGAAAAGAGCACATTTGAGGCCATTTGGTGTGAGATTGTGGCGAGCAGAACTAAATATACAATTGGGTGCTGCTATAGACCAGGTGATGGAAAAGATGGTGGTGACAGTATGCACAAGCAAATAAAAGAAATGAGTAGAAGGAGGGTGATTATTATGGGAGATTTCAACTATGGTCGCATTGATTGGAGTGAGGAGAGGACACACGGGAGGAAGGAATTGGATTTTATGCGGTTATTAAGGGATAACTATCTGCGACAGAATGTAATGGAAAATACTAGGGGTCAGAGAGTGCTTGACCTAGTAATTACATCTGAGGATTTGGCTGTAACAAATATGACCACATTGCCACCAATCGGTGAGAGTGATCATAGGGTCTTGACTTGGGAGGTGACTAAAGGTGTAGAATTTTCAATTAAGACAGGGTACATGTGGAATTATCGGGCTGTAAAGTATGACAAGCTTAGGAGTTTGATTGGCTCAGTGCCATGGCATGTACAACTGCAAGGACTAGAAGTTGATAGTGCATGGGAGGTAGTTAAGAAGTGCTTGCATGAAGCAATGGCTGACTGTATACCTAGAGTCCGAATAATAAATCAAGTAGGGGTTAAATGGATGAATAACACCATTAAGCTTGAGCTGCAAAAAAAGAAACAACTATGGAGGGAATTTAAGGAGAAAGGTGACCGGAAGGCACAGGAACGGTATAAAGCGCAGGCCAGAAGGGTGCGAGTGTGGTAAGAAAAGCAAAAAAGGATTATGAAAGAACATTGGCCATGCAGGCTAAAGAGAATCCTAAACAGTTTTTTAGTATATAGCAAGTAAAAGGAAAAATGTATATGGCAGAATGATTTTAAAGAATGCCGATGGTAGGGAGGTAACTGAATCAGTTGAGATAGCTGAGTTACTGAGTGAGCACTTTGCAAGAATATATCATCCAGGTGGTGACATTGCAGAAATGAATAAACCAGTAGATTATACGGGAATTGTGGTGAATGAAGTGGAGGTGAGTAGTCTATTGTATAACCTCAATGTCAATACATCTGTGGGATTGATTGGTATACCAGCTCGTGTAGTACGAGAAGCAGCTAAAGAATTGTCAGTACCCTTGACCATTTTGTTTAATTTGAGTCTCGGGTCTGTGTTAGTCTCGAGCGGGTGGAAGGAGGGGAAAATAGTTCCACTGCATAAAGGTGGTTCCAAGACTGCTGTTGTAAATTACCGACCGATTAGCATATCAGGAATCATTGTCAAGGTCTTAGAGAAATTAGTCAAGAAAAGAATACAGAATTGGATAGATGAAAATGGGATATTGTATGGGGGACAACATGGTTTTGTGAAGGGTAGATCATGCCTCAGTAACTTGCTCACGTTTTATAACACAGTGACGACTGAACTGGATAGGGGTAATGGGTTTACAGTGATACTACTGGACCTTGCTAAGGCCTTTGACAGGATACCACATGGAACCCTAATCAGTAAACTGGAGCAGATGGGGATAGATATAGGGTTGGTAAGATGGATAGGAGGGTGGTTGAAGGAGAGATACCAGAGAGTGGTTTATTCAGGAGTGCAGTCAAAAAGACATCTTGTGACTAGTGGAGTGCCGCAGGGCTCTGTTCTTGGACCACTGCTTTTCAATTTGTTCATCAATGATATTGGAAAGGATTTGAGAGGAAGTGTTCACTTGTTTGCTGATGATGCAAAGTTGGGTAGAGCAATTGTGAGTGCACAGGATGTCAAAATTTTACAGGATGATTTGGATAGTTTGGAGGACTGGGCTAGGAAAAATGGATGTCAGTTTAATGTGGCAAAGTGTAAGGTTATGCACTTTGGGATGAAAAGAATAGCAGCAGTATATCGCATTGGTGGAACTGTACTCCATGAGATTGATGAGGCCAGGGATTTGGGAGTGCTGGTGGATAGGGAGTTGAAGTTTAGGGGGCACATTGCAAAAGTGACTAAAACAGCTCACCAAATCACTTGGCTTATGAAAAATACTTTAACATGCAGAGACAAACAAGTTGTTGTTCCTCTGTATCGAGCCTTGATAAGACCCCATCTGGACTTCTGTGCCTAGTTATGGGCACCAGGGTTTCTTCGTGATGGGGAGGAAGTGGAGAGGGTCCAGAGACGAGTGACCAAGATGATAGCAGGTCTGTGGAATGAACCTTATGAGAATAGGTTGAGGATTTGTGGGTTGCAGAAATTGGACGATAGGCGAAGGAGGGGTGATATGATTGAGACATTCAAATTACTGAAGGGTTTTTATAAGATTGATCCAGAAGATATTTTTGAAAATATGACTGGTGGTGGGAGGACTAGGGGCCATGCATGGAAGCTGGGCAAGAGCGTGGTTGACAAGGGTGTTAGAGCTAGGTTTTTTACTTGGAGAGTGGTGAATGAGTGGAATAAGCTTCCAGAGTCTGTTGTGGGTGCTACGACCGTGAATGAGTTTAAGGCAAGATATGATAGATACTGTGTGAATGTTGAATAGTTGTTCCAGACATGATGTTAGGGCCTCCCTCGATGAGTCTGTCGACTCCTTGGAGTTTCCCGGAACAACAATAATTATAATAATAATAATAATAAACAATTTATATGGTAAACAATTGACATACATGCATGCTAAAGGGTATTTCCCCTAATATAAATTCAATATTTATAACTACATGTGCGATACGGCCAAATGCAAATTTAATGAAGATAAAATTGGATTTTTAAATCGCACGTTGAAAAATATATGAAAAGATAAACGGTTACCACAATTTGTGGAATTTGTTATATCGAAACCACGTTGTATAAGTGCCGTGTTGAACAAGGGTTACTACAATTTGTAGACCGCGTTATATCGAAACCGCATTAAGTACTGCTTTACACGAGGGTTTTACTGTATATGTATATAATATATGAAAACAAATTTCCAAAGCATTTAATAAAATTAGTGAAAAATCTCACCGTACCATTATGAATTTTAAACTGTTGAGAGGCAGTTACAAGGTGGACATTGGGGAGTTCTTTTGCTTGGTGGAACAGCAGGAAGGAGCAATGACAAGGGACCATCCCTAGAAGTTATGAAAGGAAGCTATGAACAAGAGGATGAGGAGTGGTTTCTTTGTGTGGAGGGTGGTTGAACCGTGGAATGCATTGCCTGAGAGAGTGGTGAGAGCAAGAATGGTCAATGAGTTCAAGGAGTGGTATGCTAGACTTTGTGTTTCCTAAGAAGGACCTCCCGTGATGATGAGTCGCTTGACTCCATGGAGGCCTAAATAATAATAATAATAATTTTTAAATAACTATACAATTTTTTTTTCTTTTGACAAAAATTTTGGAAACAAAATACATAAAAGTCAGTAGACAATTTTTGCTGTCACCTATAGCATAATAACATTTATTAGACACATGTATTCACAAGTATATAATAATTTTATTACTGCAAATTTTTTGACAGTTTCTGTTCAAAATATTTGCAGTAATAAATTGTTATATTCTTGTGAATATGTGTGTCTAATAAATAAAAATCAATAGAATTAATTCTATGAGTTTTATGTATTTTGGCATGCCAATTACAAAGATGTAATTTTTTTATATATCTTTCATCATTTTTTTTTCAGCAAACAACAATAACATCATTTTAATTGCACATATATTGTGCGAAGATTCATTATCATTCATATGTAAAGAATGGCCTACTAGACTTGGTTGACTGAGCAAATAGGATACTCACTTTCTAGCCAACAAGGCTCTGAGTTCAAATACCAATTTGCTTGGATATTTTGTGAAAGTCCTTTAAGTGGGAGATTATTTTCATCATTTGGTGTGACAACACCCTAAACATATTGGAAGTTTGAATGGCAGGTTTGACTTTGAGCTTTCCAGATTAATCCTTGGCTTAATATTAATTCACTCACAGTGTTTACAATTTTTCATGGGTGGCTTTCAGTTAAAAGGAAAATTTTTTAATGAGCCTCTAAATAGATCTGAAAAATGTTTTCTTCCATTGCTTCACAATAACTGAACTTGAAACTTCAGAGTTAATTGAAAATGCACCATGTTTGGTCTGTACAGTAGGATTTCCCGATTAATTCTTAGCTCACTTATAGTGCCAGATATATTCTAACTGTAATGTTGCATTTATTTATTGGAAGATTAAATTCCCAAGGAATTTAATCTTCCAAAATTTTATTGGTCCACAAATTCAAACAGTTATGAAAGAAACTACTTTTGACAACAAACTAAATGAAGTAACAAAAAATGTAGACTGAAACATGAACAGTTTCTAAATAGTGGAAGAGAGGAAAAATAGAGCCACTGCGTAAGAGAATCCAAAAGAGTGGTGTGAAACTAGATCAGTTTGTGTATCAGATATAGTATTGGAGAGCATCGTTGGTATACAAAATCGGCTTGAGGGGAATAGAAATCTAATCTTAACGGGTTGTCTTGTTTTAATAACCAGGTTACATTTTATAATAGGTAGCAGCTTTATTAGGCAGAGCACATGCTTATATGGTGATTTTTCTAGAATTTGAAAGAGTGTTTGATATAAGTGAATTCAAGAGTATTTGATATAATACTGCATGACACATTTAAGAGGATAGGAATTGATAGACTTCTGGTATGGTATGGTATGGTTGACTGATAAAGCGAGAGAATAGTGTATGAGAAAATGTTCCATAAAGAAAGTTGACAAGGCAGTGTACCACATAACAAGGTGGAACTGCAGTTGCTTAATTTACATGTTGGTGATATAATTCAAGGTTTGAGAAAGAGATATTCATTTGTTTGCAAATTATGCTAAACTGAGAAATGTAATGGATGAGAACCCTGGTGTGATATTGCTACAAAAGGATTTGAATAGGTTTGCATTGTGAGAAGATGAGTGGGGACAGATAAGTATTCTGTGCTGTCAATTCCTTTAGCCAGAGGAGATTGAATGAAGCATGTTGTATTGGTAGAACTCCTCTCTGGTAGGTGGAGAAGATAAACGACCTGAGAATGATGATAGAAAGTTGAAATTCAGGAACCGTGTTACAAAATTTTAAAAGTTACTTTGAAAATTGTTATGATATAACATATACAGACAGGAATAAGAAGGTGATAGTGCCAATGTAATATGGCACTGATAATGATTTCTTTGCACATATTCTGATCATCTGGATAATAAGGAAACATTACAGAAAGAATCCAAAGGAATGAAAGTACTAGGGAATGTGATTCGCATAGCCTGCATAGGTGGAAAACAAAGAGTCGATAGGATTGAGACATATAAGTTGAAGAGCCTATCAGATGGTCATATTATTATTAACACCAGACCTCCATGGGATCTAAAGACTCATTGTGGAAAATATGGAAAATGCTGCTTAGGATAATAAACAGTGAGAGAACACGAGATCATCCCTGTATTTTAAAGAAATGAGAAGTAGTAGATTTTTTGCATGAAAAGTGGTGTATTGCTGGAGACTGCACATTCTGAAATGTTCAAGTTGTGATATGATAAGTGTTGTAGTTTGCAGAAAGTTGGAATGAGTCTTTTGACTCTACAGAGGCTTTGGAACATAATTGCAATGCATGGTTGGGATTTAAGTTTGTTCAAACCTCCTAACCAATAGTAAGGTTTATGATTGTTAGTGTTGAAAGTTTATTTTTCACTTGGTTGGACTATAATAAATTTAGTTTAATCCTTTATCTAAGTGTGAGCAAACAAAGTTTGCGCCTGAAAATATCTTAAGGACTGGGGTAAGGTAGTACAACACCTGGAAACTTGTAGCAAAGGTGGACCATTTAACATCACTCCTATCTCAGTATCTCCCATAATGCAAAACAAGTGATAGAAGTGATGTTAGCTGGTCCACCTTTGCTATGAGTTGTCCGGTGTTGTACTACCTTACCCCAGTCCTGAAGATATTTTCAGGTGCAAACTTTGTTTGCTCACACTTGGATAAAGGATTAAACTAAATTTATTATAGTCTAACCAAGTGAAAAATAAACTTTCAACATCTTTCTCTAAATCCAGAGTAATTTAATAAAAAAGCGGCACACCTTTTGGCAATTCCTATAGGTAAAGATGACCTCGCTATTGCTTCTGGCTGGTATCTCCGCTTGGGCCTGGCTGCCACTGAAGAGATCTCAATAAAGGTCGAAACTAGTCTGGGTAGTGGCCCTTCCCTTAATGCATAACATTATACATATCCACAAGAAGATGTGTTTTGCATTATGGGAGATACTGAGATAGGAGTGATGTTAGCTGGTCCACCTTTGCTACGAGTTGCCCGGTGTTGTACTACCTTACCCCAGTCCTGAAGATATTTTCAGGTCCAAACTTTGTTTGCTCACACTTGGATAAAGGATTAAACTAAATTTATTATGATTGTTAATGCAGTTGAGATGTTCTGATGCTATAAATCTGTGAGTTATATGCTATAATAGGTGCATCTCTTCAGGCGCAAACTTTGTTTGCTCACACTTGGATAAAGGATTAAACTAAATTTATTATACAAATTATACACAGTAAGAAATGGGCACTTCAAAAGATTCCATCAGTACATGTGGCCATTGTAGAAAATCTGTAAGTTACTTACAAACAGAAATCATCAGAAAACATATTAATAAAATAAAAAAAATTAAGTACCTAAATTTTGTAATAATTATTATATTTTAGTTTTTATTAATATCATCTGTGCAGGTGTTCTGTTTTTATTTTACCACCTTAATAGTTCTACATTTTTTTCTTCTTAATGGTATCTCTGTTGTGTTACATTGCCAGAAAAAGAAAGATAAGTTGATACTAAAATGGTTGCTTCCACAATTGAAAATTGTGGAAGCAACCATTCATGTATGCATTGGTAATGTGGGTTGCCATTATTGAACCCATTTTCCAGTCTATTAATAAAATAATTTGAGCAACAGGTGCTGTACGAAACCAAATCTCTGAGTTTGATTATATACTTGTTATATGGGAGTGTAACATATGAACAGCATGAATAATAAACGTGCTTTTATAAAATTTACAAAAGAAACTGAACAAATTGGTTCTATTCCAGAAATTAAATTCAGGAATAGAAATGGTTCTATTCCTGAATTTTAAATCCCTGGTTTAAAATACAGTCTAAGGACTGAATTTTAAACCAGGAAAACTCTGCACTTAAGACAACATATATCCTTTTCATGATGATATCCTTTTTGTATTATATCATCAACTAAAATTTTTGATCAAAGACTGGAGAATACAGATATGAGAGTCCTGAGAAAAATTAGAAGACTGAGCAGATGGCATTAATGGCAATATCGTATTAAAAATGAGGATAATAGGAAAGAACTTGACATTGTTAGCACTCAGGAATGTGTAAGCAGAGCTAATCTCAGGTGGTATAGCCACTTAAAGAGAATGGGAGAGGAAAGATTTGCTAAACAAGTTTGTCAAAATGGCAGGAAAAAGCCCAAGATGTAGGTGGATTAATACAGTAAAAAAGTGCCTTAGAAGATAAAAATATAAGATCTGATAATAGTGGAATGTTGATAGATAACAGGCTAATCTGGAAGGAAATTGTTGATAGGAAGTCAGTAATGATGTAACTGTTCATATAGTACTATCATAAGATCCTGGACATCCCCCCACCCCACAGAGGGTATATATATCAGGAATTTGAAGATGATGATATATCCTTTTCGTGTTTCTTTATCAAAAGATCACTTGGTTTCCATTAAGCAAAGTAGTGGATTAAAACTAGGAAGTGGAAACCATCTTTCACTTATCACATTGGGTTCAAACCTCCAGCCAATTTGTAGCAAAGCAAAATGCCACCCACTTATTTCCCTTGGGATCTGATAGCTATTCTCAAGTTAAACTAGTCTGAAGAAATACAATCTCAAGATGTCATATAAATTACAGGCATTCCTCGAGTTATGTTCCTGAGAACGTCTTTAAGTCGGATTTGTATGTAACTCGAATCCCTGATGAACAGAACATATACGGTAATAATAATAATAATAACAATACTATAATGGCGCATATGTGGCAATAATAATACAGTGTAATACTATAATAATAATAATAATAATAATACCCCTGTACAGTAATAACAAGTTATAGAAACTATTGTGCTCTTTCTTTTAACTCAAACAAACAGAACATAAACAGAAGGTGATGATGGAGATGGTGCTAGAGAGGTGGAGTGGGTACTGGAGAATCAGCATTTGATTCTGTTGCTGGAGGAGGGAAGCTTACCACTGAAGTCAGTTTCTTGAAAAATGTATCTAGGGTTCTTTGCACAGCTTTTTTTTTTTTTATTATTATTATTATAAATGACCTTGTAGCAGCTGATATTCTCACTAACTGTATGGTAATTGTAAACTGCTCAATGATAGGATCTTGCTTCTCAAGCTTAACAAATCTTGCTTCATCGAGATGAAAGGCTTCTGCTAATTCTTTTGTTGTAAACTTTCTTGGCTCTGGATCTTCTGATTCTTTGTTCTTGTATTTCTATCAGCTGCTTCTCTATCTCCATAAGGTCTTCATTGATTAATTGTTGTGAATGGGACTCTAGTAAGTCAATAACATCATTTCCATTGATGTCCAATTGCAGTGCATTGCCACTATCCACCACAGGTTTTCTGGTTTCAGCCATATCTTATTCTGTGAAGCCATGAAAATCATCACCGAATTGAAGGCAAAATTTGTTCCATGCCCCCTTTCATTGTTGATTGCTTCGCTTCCTCCTAAAAACCAACAATGACATCATAGATGTTATAATTCTTATAGAACTCTCTCAAGGTCATCACATCATCTTCCGTAGCCCTGCCTGCTTGCAGGAATGTACACCATAAGCCTAAAATGCAGAAATGACTCCCTGGTCCATTGGCTGTAGTAACGATGTAGTGTTGAGTGGTAAAAATATGACCTTTACATTAGGGTGAAGGTCATCTAAAGATGTTGGATGTCCAGGAGCATTATCCAGCACAAGCAGAATTTTAAAGGGAATTTTTTTTTTTCTGAACAAAAACTACCACAGCAGGAATAAAACAGTTCAAGAACCAATCTTCAAACATGACAAAGATGACCCAGGCCCTTAAATTTGACTTCCAAATAATGGGAAGAGCTGCTTTAATAATGCGGTGAAGTACTCTTGTATTTTCGAAGTGGTAAACAAGCAAAGGCTTGAGCTTAAAATCTCTGGATGCATTACCCCAAGCAATAAGGTTAGTCTGTCCTTTGCTGCTTTATGCCCTGGTGCACTTTTTTCTTCTTTCAGGCATTTTTTCCCAGAATATTCCACTTTCATCTATGTTAAATATTTGTTCTAGCAAATAACCCCCCCTCCTCAATAATTTTCTTCAATATTTCAGGAAATTCAGTTGCTGCAGCTACATTGGCACTGGCTGACTCCCCTTGCACTTTAATATTATCCATATTTGTCCTATTTTTGAAACAATTAAACCAACTTCTCAAATTCTATCTTCACTTTCTACTTGTGCAGCTTTTAAACTGTTGAAAATGCTTCAGGCCTTTTCCTGCACTAACGCTAGGCTAATAGGAATGTTATGCTTATTTTGATCTTTTTAACCAATCTTCTAGTCGCTAGTGTAAAGATGCTGTGCCAATGAACTGCTTATGCCACATGGGTTTGTTTACATGCATGGAAGAAACTAGTTCCTGAATTATTAATTTAATTATTAATTTATTAATTATTAATTATCCTTATGGGGAACCTTGTGAGCCCATTTGTAAGTATCAAACGATAAGTCAGATCATCCATAACCCAGGGACTGCCTGTAGTTAGATGCTCATTATAACTAAGCTCTCTGCATAGTTCAGAACAAGCCAGTCCATTATGTTTTTGAACTATGTATGTGCATCACTGCATTTCCTTTCCCTCAGGGAATGGAAGCAATTGCAGGAAAAATTATTGTATGTATGACATAATGGAAGTGAGTGGAACTGTGGAAGCCAAAGAAAATATATCTGAAGAAATGAAAGGGAGTGATACCATGGAAGTGGAGGAATGTTGGAATGAGGGAACTCCAGAAACGAATGATACACTGACATATAGTGTAATTGCCAGGATGCAAGACTTGAAAAATGAATTGATCACAATGAGAACTGAAATGAAAAATATGCATAGTGAGATGAGAAGTTTGATGGATAAGAATGGATGAATAGAATGAAGTAAAACAGAGAAAAGGAAGTGACGAATGACTGAAGAATAGCAATTTATGGAGGTTCCATAAGGTGTGTTTTCCAGAAGAGAGAATTAGCAGGATAATTGATGCATAAGATCATAGAAGCAGACAAGCAAATGAGCTGCTGTAGTTGTTGAAACAAATGACTTGAATGAAAATGAAGAGCATGTAAGAATGGATATTAGTAGATTGTTGAGGAGAGTGAAAGATAAAAGTATGTTTGGAAGGGTGGGTGGTCAGTGTGCTGCACAGATAAGATAATGTGAATGTGTGGGATGCATTTGAAGGAAAGATAAAAATGTGCAAAAGAGATAGGTTGCATTTGAATGGATTGAATGTGAATCAGTTAGAGAGATGATTGCTGCAAGGAGTGAGTGATGTAAGCAACAGAGTGGCAGAAGTAAGAAGTGAAGCAAGAGATCAGGAATAGTGAGACCGAAGTTATTGTAAATGAGAATAGTAATACTGTGAGTGATAATTACATCTGAGAATTTGTCTATAACGAATATGACTGCATTGCCACCAATTGGTGAGAGTGATCATATGGTCTTGACCTGGGAAGTAACTAAATGTGAAATTTTCAGTTAACAGGGGGTATATGTGGAATTACAGGGCTGTTAAGTATGACAAATGACAAGCTTAGGAGATTGCTTAGATCAGTGGCATCACATGTGAAACTGCACGGGTTGGATGTTGATAGTGCATGGAAAGTGGTAAAGGAGTGTTTGAGGGAAGTAATGGCAAACTGCATACCTACAGTCAGAAGAGTAAATCAAGTGGGAGTTAAATGGATGAAAATTATCATTAAGCTGGAGCTGCAAAAAAAGAAAAAAATTGTGCAGGGAATTTCAGGAGAAAGGTGACCAGCATGCACATGAGCAGTACAAAGCACAGGCCAGAAAGATAACCAGTGTGGTAATAAATGCAAAAGCAGAGTATGAAAAGAAATTAATAGTGCAGGCCAAAGATAATCCCAAACAGTTCTTTTGGTATGCTGCAAGAAAAACAAGGAATGTTTAAGGCTGAATGAATTTAATAAATGATGATGGTAGGGAGGTAACTGAATCAGTCAAAATAGTAGAATTACTAAATGAACATTTTGCAAGAGTATATCATCCAGGTGGACATACTGCAGTAATGAGAGAGGCAAAGACTATATGGCAACTGAAGTAAATGAAATGGAGGTACATTGCATATTACAGAGCCTTAATATGAATGCAGCTAAGGGGTTAGATGGCATACGATCTCGATTTTCACGTAAAGGTGCTAGGAAATTGTCAATGCCCTCGACCACGTTGTTTAATCTAAGTCTCAGTGCTGGGGAGATGGAAACATGGTGGTGGAAAACGGGGAAAATAGTCCCATTGCATAAAGGAGGCTCCAAAGCTGTTGCAGCTAATTAACGACTGATCAGCATATCAGAAGTCAAGGTACTGGAGAAGTTGGGCAAGAGCAAAATATAGGAATGGATAGATGGAAATGGGATACTATATGGGGCAACATGGTTTTGTGAACGGTAGGGCATGCCTCAGTAACTTATTATTGTTATTATTATTACCCAAGATCCCCATGGAGTCAAAGACTCATCTAGGAGGTCCTTTTATCATACACACAGCTCATCATACCGCACTTTTAAACACACTCAAATTCTCTACAGACACCACACTCTCAGGCAAGGCATTCCAGTCATTCACAACTCTGCATGCAAAAAACCTGCTTCTCACTCCCCTGCTCACATCCTCTTTATACAGTTTCCAGGGATGACCTCTAGTTCTCCCCTGATCTCCCACTGTTTTCTGTAGAACCTCTTCAATGATCCCATAACAACCTCGTACTAATTTGTAGGTCTCTATTATATCTCCCCTCTTCCTCCTATCCATCAGACTGTAAATTGCATCTTCTCAATCTTTCCTCATATTCGACATTCCAGAGGTCAGAAATTACCTTAGTCACTTGCCTCTGGATCCTTTCCAACATCTCTTCATCTTTCCGAAAACCAGGTGACCAAATCTGGGCACAGTAGTCCATGTGTGACTTGCTCACTTTTTATAATACAATGACAGCCGAGTTAGATAAAGGTAATGGATTTACAATGATACTGCTGAACTTTACAAAAGTTTTTGACCAGATACTGCATGGAATTCTAATCAATAAATTGCAGCACATGGGACTGGATATAAAGTAGATGAAGTGGATAAGAGGGCAGGAGATGGAGAGATATCACAAAGTAGTTTATTCAGGAATAGAGTCTAGTAGAAGACCTGAAATTAGCGACATGCCATGGGGCACTGTTCTTGGGCCTCTACTATTTAATTTGTACATTAACAATATAGGAAAGGATATGAAAGGAACTAATCAGCAGTTTGCCAATGATGCAAAACTGGATAGAGCAATTGTTAATACAGATAATGTTAAAATTTTGCAGGATGATTTGAATAGACTAGAAATCTAGGCAAAGGAGAATGGATGCCAGTTTAATGTGGCAAAGTGTAAGGTTATGCATTTTGGGGTGAAAAGATTACCAGTTGTATACCACATTGATGGAATTATGCTCCAGGAAATTGATGAAGCCAGTGATTTGGGAGTGTTAATGGATAGTGAGTTAAAGTTTAGAGGGCACATCGCAAAAATGGCTAAAGCAGCTCATCAGATTACTTGGTTACTAGAGGATACTTTGATGAGCAGAGACAAGCAGGTTATTGTTCCTCTTTATTGAGCCTTGATACTGCTATCTTGCTTGCTGCACACAGATCTGGTCACCAGGGTTTCTTGGCATTGCGGAAGAGGTGGAGAGGATCCATAGGCGAGTGATCAAGATGGTAGTAGGTCTATGGAATGAACTTTACGAGAACAGGTTGAAGATTTGTGAGTTACAGAAACTGGTTGACAGGTGGAAAAGGGGTGATAGGATTGAGCCATACAAATTACTGAAGGGGTTTTACAAGATTAATGCAGAGGAAATTTGCCAGAATAGGTCTGGTGTTGTGAGAACTCAGGATCATCCTCGGAAACTCAGTAAGCATGAAGTTAGCAGAGAAGTTTGAACTAGGTTTTTTGCTTGGAGTGTGATGAATGAGTGGAATAGGTTACCAGAGTCTGTTATGAGTGCCATGACAGTGAACGAGTTCAAAGCAAAGTATGATAGGTACTGTGCAAATGTTGTATAGGGTTTGATAGGATGTTTAGGGCCTTCTTCAATGAGTCTAAGGACTCCATGGAGTCCTTAGACTCATTGAATAGCCCATAATAATAATAATAACAGAACGAGAATGCAAGATGGACAGGGAAGCAGATGGGGAGGAGGAGGTTGGGATGATCAGGAAGACAGTATAAAGAGAGTGAATGCTGGAAGTAGTAGTAATAAATGTGTCTATGACGATGGTCAGTAGTTCAGTGAAGAGATAGGATAAGTAGTGATAAAGGCAATTGGAAATCGTTAGGTGGAAGATAATCACAACACGCAAGTGTCATTGGCAGGACTGGTTATAGACCTAAAAGCAAATTGCTATGTTTATTTATAAAAGCCAGAAGCATCAGAAATAAAGGAGATGAAATGGTTTTGTTGATTGAGTGTATTCACCCAAAAATGGTTGGATAAGGGTAATATCCTGATGGGAATAGAAATAGTAGGGTATGATGTTTTCTGTGAGGATAAAAAGGACAAGAAGGGAGGGAGGAGTGCTGTTGATAGTAGCGAATTATATCTGCACAGAGTGGAGATGCAAGATGTAAATAGTCGCATTAGTTTTGAGTCAGTATGGTGTAAAGTGGAGGTTGACAGGAAGAAATATTTAGTTAGATGCTGCTATAAACCAGGAAATGTTTAGGGTGGTAATGAAGAAATGTATAAGCAACTTCAATTAGTGAACAAGAGAAGGAAGATTATTATGGATGATTTTAATTATGGCAGTATAGATTGGAATGAAGAGATTACATTTGGGAATAAGAAAAATTAATTTCTTGAGAGACAACTATCATAGGCAGTTGTAAAGGAGGAAACATGAGGATTTATAGTTTTAGATCTGATCGTTTCATTAGAGAATATGATTGTGAGTGAGATTTTGCACTTCCCTCCAGTTGGTTAGAGTGATCATGAAGTGATCATCTGGGTTTGTGTCTAGCTATGTGAAGACTCCTGTGAGGAAAAGATATATGTAGAAGTACAAGGCTGGTGATTCTGAAAAGTTTAGGAAACAGCTTGGAGCTATAGTATAAAATGATGTATTAAGTGGTGGGGGAGATAAATGCTGCATGGGAACTGACCAAAAAATATTTAACAACAGTGATGTGCAATTGTATTCCGAAGGTCAAAAGACTAAATAAAGTATGTGTCAAATAGATGAATAAAGCGATTAAGCTTGAAATTTGAAAGAAGAGAATACTGTGAAGGCAGCACAAGATGAATAATGGCAGCAATCAATTGCATGAGGAGTATAATGTGCAGGCTATGAACGTGATTTAGTTGGTAAGAGCAGCAAAACTACAGTATGAGCAGAAAATTAGCAAATTGGGCCAAGAAAAACGCTCGAGAGTTTTTCAGATATGTGGCAAGTAGAAGGAAGAGTGATTATGGTAAGATTAACAATGGATGAAAATGGTAAAATGGTAATGCTGCAAAAGACATCGTTGAGGTAGTCAGTGAACATGTCATAAAGGTTTTTCATCCTCATTATGGTGAAATTTTTACAAATTCAAGTATAGAGAATGAAATGAGAGAAGACTTGCTGCTGAGTGAGTAAGAGACATATGAGGAAATAAATAAGCTTGATGTCAATAAGGCGGTAGGATTTGTTGACATATATATCACCATGTGTCTTAATGGAATGTTCCAGGGAATTGGCAGTAGCATTGGCATGCCTATTTAATAAGAGTCTTACAACAGCACAGATTCCAAGAGAGGGGAAAGAATTGTGAAATTATTTCACTCCATTAAGTATATATTAAGATACTGGAGTGATTGTTGAGAATTAGAATACAGAAATGTGTTAATAACAGCAGTATTCTTGATGATGGTGGTGGTAGCATGGGTTAGTTAATGTGTTAATATTTTACCAACTAACTTATGTACTATAGCAAGGAGACAAATGTGTTGGACGTGGGAAATGCATGTACAGTCGTATACTTAGATTTTGCAAAAGCTTTTGATAGACTGCCACATGACAAGCTATTAAATATGCTAAAAGAAATGGGACTGGATAATAGACTAGTAAATTGGATCGGTGACTGGCTGTCAGAGAGTGGTATCAGAAAGTTGTATATAAGGGTTCAGTGTTATGAAGGAGGGGGTCACTAGTGGTGTGCCACATGGGTCTGTATTGGAGGGGGGGGGGCATTGCTGTTCAATTTGTATATTAATGATATTAGGATGGGTTTAACTGGTGATATGCAGCTGTTTGTAGATGATGCAAAATTGGGGAAAACAATGCAGAGTTAAGCAGGATCTTACAGGAGGTCTTGAATAAATTGTGTGAATGGGCAGGTAAGTGGAACTGTTACTTCAATGTCACAAAGTGTAAGGTTTTGAAATAAAACTTTAAAGGAAGTAGAGGAGATGAGAGATCACAAAGTGTTGGTAGACAAGGACCTGCAATTCAGGGGCTAAATTGCACAAGTTGTGAAGTTGTTAGATTGAATAATTGCAATGATGCGAAGGACTCTGACATGCAGAAATAAAGAGGTTATGATTCCGGTTTTTAGCGCCTTCATCAGGCCTCATATGGATTATTGTGCACAGATTTGGCACTGGGTTTTTCATGGTGATGATATGTTAGAAAGGGTCCAGAGAAGATTCACAAAGGTAGTCAGTGGTCTTTGGAATGTGGAGTATTAAGACAGATTGAAAGAATGTAAATTGCAAAGCCTTGTGAATAGGAGAAGAGGGAGATATGATTGAAACCTATAAGTTAGTTAGGTGTTCAAATCAGATTGATATGGAAGAATTTTTCATAGAATGGGAGAGGGGTCAAACAAGAGGTGTGATCTGAGGAGTGATGAGCAGGTTCTTTGTATGGACAGTCATTGGTGAGTGCAATGTGCTGCCTGAGTGTGTTTTGAATGTAGATCAATTTAAGGCATGGTTGGATGAGCTTTATGGGTGACAGTGTGTGCATCCCACAATGAGTCTCTGAATCCATGGAGGTTATAATAAATTTAGTTTAATTCTTTATCCAAGTATAAGCAAACAAAGTTTGCACCTGAAGTATCTTCAGGACTGAGGCAACTTGTGGTAAAGGTGGACCAAGCTCTCATCATGCAAAGCACATCTCCTTGTGCTTTAAGGGAAGAGCCACTACCCAGACTGGTTTTGACCTTTATTGAGGTCTCATCAGTGGCAGCCAGACAGAGAGGTGGTGATACCAAGGTGGAAGGAATGGAAGTCATATTTACTTATACAAGTTGTCAAAAGATATCTCACCTTATTAAAGTACTCTAGATTTAGAGAAAGATGTTGGAAGTTTTTTACCACTTGGTTAGACTATAATAAATTTAATTTAATCCTTTATCCAAGTGTAAGCAAACAAAGTTTGCACCTGAAGTATCTTCAGGACTGAGACAACTTATGGTAAAGGTGGACCAAGCTCTCATCACTACTTGTCAGTATCTCCCATAATGCAAAGCACATCTCCATTGCTTCCACCTTAGTATCATATCACCACCTCTGGGTCCCACTGACGAGACCTCAATAAAGGTCAAAACCGGTCTGAGTAGTGGCCCTTCCTTTAATGCATAGCATTATACATGTGCGCAAGGAGATGTACTTTTCATTATGGGAGATACTAAGACAAGTAGTGATGAGAGCTTCATCCACCTTTACCATGAGTTGCCTCAGTCCCAAAGATACTTCAGGTGCAACTTTGTTTGCTTACACTTGGATAAAGGATTAAACTAAATTTATTATAGTCTAACCAAGTGTGAAAAAAAACTTCCAATGTCGAGGTTATATGTTAATAATAATAATAGGTAAATCTTTTTTGAAGACTAATTCTTCATGATATGACCCATATATAATATTTTTCTTCTCTCTATATCAGTTATTAATTACATTTCAGTAAACATCATCTCTGCATCATTTCTTTTCTTTTGGAGCCATGAGATTGCCCACAACTCAACAATAATCAAAAGAAGAAGAAAAGGCTTCATTTTGCTGATGATAAATAAATAGACATAGAGGATATTAAAGATTCATCCTTATTTCATATGAAGCCTTTGACTTTTCTTTTGATTTTTACAATTTATGTACCAATCATTATGGACTCTTCTGCTGAGGGAAGAAGTGGGAGTGGTGATTCCATGGATTTCATACTCCTAACACCTGTTTGAAGCAGCTGTCTAGTTGAGTAAATATACTACACACACTATGTTAAATATATTGTACTATGTATTACTAGTTAAGGTGTTCTAGGAGCTAGTGAGGACAAGGATTTAGAACTCTATTGACACCATAGAATTCTCTTTGATAGACTGCATGGGTTTGGTAAAGAAAGATTGTGTTTTAGCAATCTGCTTATTTATTGGATAAGTGGAATGCATATACAATAGTATATTTAAATTTTTCAAAGGCAATTCAATAAATTGCCACGTGACAAGCTAGCAGTAAATTGGAACAGATGGGGTTGGATTGGAGATTGGCTGTCTGATAGGTGTCAGCAGGTTGTGTAAGAGGAGTGATATCCCAGAAGAGAAATGTCACTAGTGGTGTACCTCAGGATTCTGTTTTGGGGCCTTTTTTATTTGTATATAAATTTCACTGGAAGGGACTTAAGTGGATATATAGTTGTTTGCAGATGATTCACAGTTGGAGAGGATTATGAGAAGTAGAGCAGATGTTATAGCAACCTTGCAAGAGGATTTTAATAGACTGTCTGAATAGTTGAGCATGACTGGTGGGGATATCTTAGAGGAGATGGAGGAGATGAAAGATTTGTTGGCTATGGTGGATAAAGACTCGAAATTTCATGGACATTTTGCTAATATTGTGAAGTGGATTATGGGAATGATGCAGAGAACACTGATGAAGTAAGGATGTTATGATTCCATTTTACAAGATTTTGATCAGGCCACATATACGGGCCTGGTTTTCAAAAGGATGATGAGTTGTTGGAGAGGATCCAGTGCTTGCATTTTCTCCTCATTATATATAATGATGGTGACATTGTCAAGAGTTCAGAGACAATTGGCTAAGTTGGTTTTTGTTTTCTGGAATGTGGAGTTCAGTAGCGCACTCAGGATTTAATCTTGGGGGGTTGGCAAGTTGAGTAGATGATTTGAAAATACACACTACGCATCGCATACGACCTATAACTGAGCAACTGCAATGATCGCTAATTCATAAGTAGTATAGAAATAGAAGACACGACACAACATATATAAAAAAAATGAATTTTAATTAAGAAAAGATTTTTGGAAAATTTTCTAGTGTTTTTTTTTCCTTTTTCTTTGGGGGGCAAGGGGCCCTTTCCCCTCCTCCTCTGGGTGCACCACTAGTGATATAATAAAATAAGATAACATTTGTGAGAATGCAAATTGCAGAGCCTAGTGGATAGAAAGAAGAGGGGGGGGGATATGATTGAGACATTATCAGATTAATGTGGATGACATTTTTCATAGAATTTATGCAGATAGGGGAGAACAAGTGGCTATCCATGGAAGCAGTATAAGGAAGATGTGAGCAGTAGATTTTTTGTATGGAGAATGGTGGATGATTGGAATGCATTGCCTGAAAGCGTGGTGGGTGCAGAGGCAGTAAATGCATTTAAGTCAAGGTATGATGTTGCTATGCATGTGAGTGGGACCGCCCATGATGAGTCTCTTTAATCCACGGAGGTCTATTGATGATAATAATAATAATACATATTAGTACAATGATAAGTTGCCCTTCATTTGACTAACTGCATTTAATTAGTGAATTGCTTCTGTTTTTCCATTTGCCTGCCCACAAGCCAGTTATTTTTCCAGAGTTTAATTTTACATCAGAGGCTTGTGCATATAGTCGGTGTGGAGTGCTTGCATTTCCTCCTGATCATGTATAACAATGGTGACATCATCAATATATGCTGATTGGCTTATCTTCAGATGTGGGTGCTCACTAGATCATGGTGCTGCATATTTTTTGTTTGTTTGTTTGCATGAAAAGTTCAATGGCTAGTATATACAGTTGTACAGAGAGAAGACCTCTTTGTTTAATTCCTGAAGAGTATAGCAAATTGTAGATGTTTTATTGTACAATGAAACCTGTGGAGAATTCATGACTAAACAAACACATATAATTACCACAGTAATAAGTTTTAATAATTAATATTTCATCCTAAGTATCAAAGGACATTGTCAGTACAGTTAATTCAAACAATAGTAGAAATAACTATTGTTCGAATGTCGTATTATATTGGTGAGATTAGGCTAGAAGAAACTGATGGGGCTAGGGATCTTGGAGTATTAATAGATAGGAAGTTGAAGTTTAGGAGCCATGTGGCAAAGATTGCAAATACAACTCAAAAGATAATTGCAATTCTGAAATGAACATTCACATGTAAAGATAAGGATGTTATTCCGCCTCTTTACAAGGCCTTGTTACTTGCACTATTGTGCATAGGTCTGGTCTCCTGGTTTCCATTGTGATTCTGATATATTGGAGAGAGTGCAAAGGAGAGTGTTAAAAATGATATCAGAATTGTGGAATACTGATTAAGACAGATTGAGAATTTGTAGATTGCAGACACTAGCAAACAGGAGAAAGAGGTGTGGTATGATTAAGACTTACAAACTTCTGAAAGGGTCATACAGGATTTCAATTGATGGGATTTTTCAATTTATGGAGGGTGGGGAAAGGGCGAGAGGGCATCCTTGGAAGCTGAGAACGAAGGCCACCAAGAAAGGTGTGAGGGCTAGATTTTTCTCTCAGAGGGTGGTGCGTGATTGGAATGGATTGCCATTGGATGTTGTGAGGGTAAGCAGTGTGAATGAATTCAAGAATAAGTATGATAGCTGGTGTGTGTGTAGTATGTGGCCTCTCTCAATGAGTCTCTGACTCCCTGAAGGTCTCTCTTAATAATAATAATAATAACTTGCAGTTAGGGTGCATGATTATAATGGAATCCCAATATGCCCTGCAGTAGTGTGTTATGGAATTAAATTAAAATATATCTAGAGGGGGGAAAAATAAGATTACATTAAAATAAAATAACATATATAAAAAAATTATTATTTTACACAATTCTGTATGACACTTTTCCCATACTTTAGGAATAGCAAGAACATCATTACAGTTTAGATTTGGTCTGTGAAGTAGGGCTTCAGCACTTTCTTTATATAAACGTTCATGTTTATATAAAGATCTAGAAGTTTGGTCTTTTTCCAATGGATCCTATGGTTTGGGTTTTCAATTCCATGTTGCATGAGGCCAGATTTCTGCTGGTTTGATAAGACAGATATGGTCTTGATGTTCATAAACGCATTTTGGAACATCAAGACCATATCCGTCTTATCAAACCACAGAAATCTGGCCTCACACAACATGGAATTGAAAACCCAAACCATAGGATCCATTGGAAAAAGACCAAACTTCTACATAGATCTTTATATAAACGTTCATGTTTATATAAAGAAAGTGTGAAGCCCTACTTCACAGACCAAATCTAAACCATAATTTATTTATTTATTTATGCTTATGGCTACATGAAAACTGGTAAGTGAAGAGTACAATCACAATTTCCAGAAACAAATGATGAAAATCTTAACATATAAAAGTTCATTACATAAAAGGCACAACCTGCTTTCTAAGTCTTTCCTTTTTTTTAAAAAAAATATAAAGCAAAAGTAACTTGTCATAATTAAGCCAGGGACAATTATCGTCCTGCTGCACCAAGTATGACAAGGCTGCACACATCCTCACAACACTTCACAACATAAAAGTAGCTGTATCTGAGGTTTAAGTAAAGAACAGTTGTGTCTTGTGTGAGCAAACTTGATCCATTAGAGGAGGTCCATTTCACACTGTATCATCATCTTCTAACATGAGGAGGAGTTCTTCTGATATTATGACGAGGACTATGAGAGTAACTGCAAGAATAACGTCTTCGTGGTGAGACGGGACCATGATCTTCTGTTTCCTCCATAACTACTGCCACCATCATACCAACTACAGGTCAAGGTCCAGGCTGGAAAGCCAATTCAAGGTCTCATCCATCACTTAGTGGATGTCCTGTAGGCCACCACCATGAAATTGGTGCCTTGGGCAGTCGTACACAAGATGAGTAATCGTCTGAGCCACGGGAGAACAATCACAATAAGGGTGATCTGACAGCCCCATTTATGTAGAAGATAGCCACATCTGCCCTGACTAGTTCTGATCCTGTTTATGGACGACCAAATTTTCCTAGGAAGATCAAAACCAGGCTGCAGAGCACAAGGGATCTTCTACCAGGAAGCCATTTGTCAGGAGATTGTTGGACCAGTATTCTCTCCATATGTCAGATATTGATGGCAGTGCAGCTGAAGAGAGTTCGTCCATGGACCAGAGAGGCTTTCTAGATTTGAGGCAAAGACTAGGTGGGTTTATGAGAGTCTGGTGTAAGAGTAGGAGTGGGTCGCTCATTGCTTTATTAAATTCCTTAATCGAGGCATGCCTTCTCCATATGTGTGGTGGAGCAATGTTAGATAGAACAGGCAGCCAGAAGAGAGAGAGGTTGCTTCTCACTGTCCCACTAATTGTGCGCATGGCAGAGTTCAGCTGGGTGTCTATAATGTTAGTGTGTGTACTTCTTTCCCAGACAGGGGCACAATATTCTGCTGCAGAGAATGTGAGGGCTAGTGCAGACGACCTTAGGACTCCTGCACCACAACCCCAGGTTGTTCCAGTAAGCCTTGAAATGATGTTATTTCTGGTTTTAATAAACTTCTGTCCAGGCTCACTCCGAGGTATTTTGGGTGAGGCTCATGTTCTACCATTTTTCCACAGAAGGAAAGGTTGAGTTATCGATTCGCCTCTGCATTGTACAGGTGAAATACTGAGGACACTGTTTTCGTTGGAGTTGGCTTCAAGTACCACTGCTTGAAGTACTCTTCCAGGGTGTTCAGGTCTGTATTCAAGGTTGATTCTAGGTTGGTAAAGGAGGTGGATTGATGTAAGATCACCAGGTCATCGGCGTATATGTACTTGGTTGATCTGGTATGAGGTAGATCATACGCGTAGATGTTAAGAAGTATAGGGGATAACACAGAGCCCTGAGGAAGACCATTGTGAAGGAATCTGGGCCTACTCTTTTTTCTGCTAATATGAACCCGGATTTTTCTGTTGGAGAGAATAGATTCAAAAACTTGTAGAGTTTTTTTTACACTTTATAATATTTCCTAGTTTTAAGAGGAGTCCCCTGATCCAGATAGTGTCATAAGCAGATGTTAGGTCAATGAAAGTGGCTCCAGATTTAAGTTTCTTCTGGAAGCCTGCTTCAATTTGAGTTGTCAGGGCCAAGACCTGATCACAACAACTTTTGTTTAGTCGAGAGTGCTCTTTCGATGAGTGGTGAAATTCTTTTAAGTTGAATTCTTTCAAAAAGCTTAAAGATGGTGCAAAGCAAGGAGATAGGTCGTAGGTTTTTCACTTCATTTGGATCTTTCCCTGGTTTGGGCACGGTAATTATTTTGGCTTCCCACCACAGCTTTGGTAATTTACCAAACATGATGATTTCTGAGAAAAGGGCAGCCAGCCATGTTTGGCCATGTTGACCAAGATGTTTTAGGAATTCAGGGAGTATACTATCCACTCCTGCAGCTTTGCCATTCTTGGTAAACCGTAATGATGTTCTTGCTATTCCTAAAGTATGGGAAATTGTCATACAAAATTGTGTAAAATAATTTTTTTATATGTTATCTTATTTTAATGTAATCTATTTTTTTTTCCTCCCTCCAGATATATTTTAATTTAATTCTATAACACACTACTGCATGCATATTGGGATTCCATTGTAATCATGCGCCCTAACTGTATGTTATTTCGACTGTTGTTTGAATTTACTGTAGTGACGATGTCTGTTGATACTTAGGATGAAATATTTACTTATTAAAACTAATTACTGTGGTTATTATGCATGTTTGTTTAGTCACAAATTGTAGATGAGTTGATAGTTCATTTTTAAACAGATCAGTTCTTCTTTGTATAATTTTCTGACTATTTCAGTGATGAGAGATCCATAACCAAATGCTCTCAAGGCTTCAAAATGGTATTCATCTCTACTCTGTCAAAGGTTTTCCCCTGAACCAGGCTATTAGTTGCGAGTTCTTATTTTGACAGATTGTAATGTGATTGAGGTCTGATTAAGTGTAGATTATGTATTGGTATTCCTGGTACTGAGTAAGTTTGATAGTGGTCAATAACATCATTTGGCTTCATGGGCTTCAGTTAGGTTGCAGGTACTTTGAAATGACTTTGTAGTTTGTATTAATTAGTGAGATTAGATGCCATTTTCAAAGGTCTGGTGAAGTTGTGACAGATGGTTGAAGCCCATTGGGGAGATCTTCTTTCAACATTTTAAAGAAGAATGGTCCAAGTTGACACCAGAAAAATTGGAAGAACTCTGCTGTGATTCCATCTAGGCCAGAGGATTTGTTCTTGACAAAGATTTGCACACTGTTTTCAGTTCTTCCAAAGTGATACGTTTTGATAAGGCTTTTCTGCACTATGAGAGAAATTATTTGGTTTGTAGCATTATACTGTTCCAGAACTGAATTAATTTGGATCTTCTCTTGCAATCTAATGGCCCAGATGCAAGTTGCTGACTTATATATTTACCCAGAGAGGAAGAAGGATTTAGTAAAGGGAGAGGATCTGACAGGTTTATACTTGTGTGCCATGACTAAAGTAGAGTGCTGTTTACAATTCTAAGTGTCCTTATGTGGCTTGTAGGCCTTTCTTCTGAGAGTTGCTGGACCTACTGATGTTTGTCTTTTGACTTTTCATGCATTCTGCTTTCTATTTGGATTGAACAAGAGTGGATATTAAACATGAAGGTTTAGTATGTAATCTGAAACATGCAGTAGAATGGTGTTGGAAATCCAGTAGGAGCTTCCTGTTTTGGATACTTTGAACAATGTAATGAAAGTTATGATTTAATCGCCAGCCTTGTTGGCACAGTGGTCAGTGTATCTGCTCTCCAGCCAAAATGCTGCAAGTTCAAATCCTGTCATGGCATGGATCTTTGGGATTGTCTTTCATCTTCATACACTCATTCATACAAGCATATAAATATTCTCCCAAAATGGATTGGGTCACCATGGGAGAATTACACCCCAAAACCTCCTGTAATGGGAGAGGTCTTTACTCAACAGTGGGAAATATATAGGTTTATGAAAAATAAAAAATAAATAAAATATAATCATAGAAGGCAAATGATTTGACGTTATTATCTTCTATATACGAGTATCCAGTTGTGAAGATACGTCACACACAAACATTGTTTGCTTGCTTGGATAAAAGATTAAACCAAGAATATAATTTCTTGGCATCTTTAATTTATAGCATAACCAACTGAAAAAATTTTCAACTACTAACTTACTGCATAAAGCAAAGTTACATCATCTTGCATTTAAGAACAAGGTGCTTAATGACATTAGTTTTTTTTTTTTTTTTTTTTTTTTGAGTAAGTAAGGAAAGTAAGTATTGTTCCTGGTATTGTGTTTTCACACCCATTGATTAGGTACTTTATAATCTTACATTTGCTAACTGCTGCTTTGTTTTCTTTGCATTTTAGTTTTTAAGTGTTGGTTCTGAATTTAAACTGTGATATAAGTTCTGGAATTATTCTAGTGTATTTGAGGGCTGTCATTAATTTATAAAGAAAGCATTGCACTTTCTGCATAAAGTCTAATGATTGCTTCACAGTTAAAGGACTCAATTTGAGGAAGTTCACCCTCAGCTTTGTGAATGCCTTGGCCACCATCTTCTGTGAAGGCATAATTTCCAGCCACAGATGGAATAGGGCAAAATTTATGAGTATTTTCTTGTCTAAGGTACATATCTGAATTAGTAAGGGTTGCTACTGGTAATTTTGAATTCACTGTTTATGGGAGGGAGGGGGTCTTGTAACCTCTTCTTCTTGAGAAGGTTATTTTAGTATTTTACATAATTCATCTTACAGATTTATTTTTCTTGGGAAGAGTTATTTTAGTTATGTTGCTCAATTCACCTCCCCATTGCAGTTGATTTCGTGCGTTTTTTTCAGTGCAAATTAATTACATTTCTTACTATGGAGTTCATCATCATCAAATTCTTGACATATACCCTCAAGGGATGTACAGGATTGCATGATAGTAGTACATAAAAAACTTACATCACCACTAACTTCCTATGTACAATTTTCCTCCAAATCAATCTGTTACCTGTCAAGACTCCAACATTATCAGATATTATATTTCTGTCTTCTAAGACACTTTTTACTGTATCAATCCACTTATATCTTGGTGTTCCTCTGGGTCTCTTTCCTGCCAACCTGGAAGGAAAAAGACCCAGACCCGAAGACCTTGTTTTGCTAATCTTTCCACTCCCATTCTATTTAAGTGACCATACCACCTGAGATTAGCTCTGCTAACGCATTCCTGGATGCTGACAATGTAAAGTTCTTTCCTAACATCCTCGTTTTTAATATGATATTGCATTGATGCCATCTGTTCACCCGTAATCTTTCTCAGGACTCTTGTATCTGCAGTCTCTAGTCTTTGGTCAAGTTTTTGTTTCTAACCCAGTTCTCAGATCAATAAGTTAAAATTGGTTTGAACACTGTTTTATATGTAGTGTTCAAACCAATTTAGTGTTTTGACTAATTTCTCTCTTATTCCATGCAAATTTATTCATTTGACTTCCTACCATACCAGCTTTATTGATTCTGTTTTCTATTTCCATATTTAATTTACTATCTTCACTAAAAATCGTGACTAAGTAGTTGAAATATTTTACTTGTTCTAGAGGTTCTCCATTCACAATGCAGTTGATATTTTCAGTGCGTCTGCCTATCTTGATTGTCTATGCCTTGTTATTGCTGACCTTCATACCATATCTGTTACAACAGTTATTCAATTTAGTCAGGGAATCTTGCAGACTTGTACTGGATTTATTGAGAAGTATAACTCATCCACATAAAGTAAACAGCTGAGATTAACATTTCTAATTTCGAAAGCAGGTTTAATAAAACTTTCCTTCATAATGTGAACCATATAGATAATGAATAAGAGAGGGGTTAATGTGCATGCTTGTCTGACACCAGATTTAACATTAAACCATCTTCCTGTACTTCCTTCAATTATAACTGCTGACTTACAACTCAAATAAATACTAATTATTGCTTGATATAATGCCCCATTAATACCATACAACTGTAGCATTTTGAATAGCTTTTCTCTTGGCACCTTGTCATATTCCTTTTCCAGATCTACAAAACTTAAATACAAATCTTTGTTATATTCCCATGATTTCTCAACTATTTGTTCTAAAGTGAAAATCTTATCCTGACAGCATCTATTTAGCCTGAATCCAGCTTGTTCTTCAACAAGCTTCCCTTCCACAATCCTTCTCAACCATTTCTCAAGTATACTTGCATAAACTTTACCAGGAACACTCAATAGAGAAATACCTCTGTAATTCTCACATTCAGTTTTATTTCCCTTTTTGTATATGGGCACTATGAGAGCTCTATTCCAATCATCTAGCATTTGTCCCTCTGTCCAGGCCTTCTGAACTATGCAGTGCAGCCACTATAAGGTTTTATACCTCCATACTTGAGCATTTCTGGTCTAATATCATCTATTCCTGCTGCCTTTCCACATTTCACACTTTTGATGGCCTTTTCTACTTCAAGTATGAATATGTATTCCTGACTGCAAGCCTGTTGAGTGTTTTTTACCACTGTGCTATCACTGCTTGTTTCATTTAGCAATTTTTCGAAGTAATTATTCCATACTTCAAGAATATCCATTTTACAGCACTCTTTCCTCCATTTCTGAGCTTCAACAACCTCCAGAATATCTTGCCACCGTCTTGATCATTATTTTCTATGTTCTTGCAAAAGTCCTCCCATGACTTTTGTTTAGCTAGTTTTACACAGTGTTTAGCTTTCTTACATTTGTCTCTGTATTCTCTAAGAGCACAAGCTGACTTATTTGTCAGGAACTTTTGATATGCTTTCTTCTTTTCCTTCACTGCCTTTTTAACTTCGTGTGTCCACTATGGAGTTCTGATTTTTCTATCCTTGCAGACAACCTCACTACATGCTTCTCTCTAGCTGAATCAAGCAATGATTTGTTCAGGATTTGCCACTGAATCTCCAAGGTTTGGTTCCTGTTTTCTTTAATTTTTTCTTCAATCATGTTTGTGTATTTTAGTTTATTTTAGTTGAGCAATTCACATCTGAGAACTGCTCAACTTTTATTCACTTTGAAACTTTCTTACATGTTCTTCTTTTCAATATGATATTCAATTTTATCCTGCTCAAGACTAAATGGTGATCACTTCCAATTTCAAATCCTCTATACATTCTGCTGTCCTGCACCAGTAGGAAAACATCACTATCAACAATAAGACTTTTCTTATTTCAGTGAGACTTTTCTTATTCCTTGCCTCTTCTCTCCATGTGAATTTATGCACATTTTAATGTTGGAACATTATGTTAGTAATAACCAGTCCATGTTCTGAGCAGAAATCCAACAGGTATTTGCCGTTATTATTAGCTTTGCTCTTTTCTCCAAATTTTTCCTCAATATTTTTGTATGTCTGAGAATCATTTTCTACTCTGCTATTTAGATCCCCAACCAGAACCAACTTTTCCTTTTGCATTGTGTCAGTAGCTTTCTCTAAAGGCTCAAAATATTCATCCCCTTCTACCGTAGTAGAACCTTCTGTGGGGCCATAGGCATAAATAAGTCTCATTGTCCAGTTTCCAATTCTCATATTTGTCCACATCACTCTATACTTGATATTTCCTGCCATTCAAGAAGATTAGCCTCGTATTTAGTGTTGAATACTATAGCTACTCCTTCTTTTCCTTGATTGTCATTGCCTGAATATAACATTTTGTATATATTGCTCAGAAAGATGTCACCAGTTTTTGTTTCAATCACTCCTGTTATGTCGATCTTGTACTTATTCCACCATTTATTTGCAACAACATTATCAAACCTTTTGCTTTCAGGCTTCTCATTCACAGGTTCTATTAAGTACAATATCATGTTACAATTTTTGCTCTTGGCTAAAAGGGGCAGTGCAGATTGGACTAATGATCCCAAGTGTTATCAAGAGATTTTTCATTCTCAAGGGTTGTACACTTTGCCTCTTAAACATAAAGTAACTTGCCCTTTTAATAAACTTATTTAATTTTTTAATAGATTTATTAGGGGGCAATGGAGTGGTTAAACTGCTTCTAGCAACATATGCCTGCTTGCTGTATTTCTTATTAACTGGTCTATATGAAAACCAGTGAACTCCTTTTCATTTGCAAAGCCCTTATAAAATATGCCTTACATTCTAAATAGAATTCACATCTAGTTTTTGAGTTGCTCTACAGAAACATTTTCATATTTTCTTCCATAGTAATTTTAGAAACTCATTCAGATTAAAATAACAGCGATTGCAGGGCCAGGAATAATAAATAATAATTCTGGCATAATGTTGAAAAATAGTTTTTATCGTTATGCTTGATGGAAAGTACCATGTTTCACATGCTGAAACATATGCTAAAACTTTTAGTCTTTTCACAAGTTACATTATCACCGAAAAGTTAGTTTATCCAGAACATTTTATTTTTATTTCCATTAACTGATATTTTTCCTTATCGCAAAGTGAGGCCATATCTACTGTTCACATGGCAGTATGAAACTTTTCATTTTTGTGCCTATTTCTATGTTTGCAGATTTGAAGAGGATTCATCTTCCTTCAGTCAAGCTCACCTGAAATGACATCATGCATAATCTCAAAAATAAGTTTACGCCTATTACTATATTCCTGTGATGATTACTATGTCTTTGCTAATTTTCTTGTTGGATTGACTAGTTAACATGGTGTTAATCTCTATGAAGAATCTTATCAGCTTAGTAAAAAGATGGATCACTTTCATAGTGTATACACAAAAAATGTACTTAAAAATGCTTAAAAGGAAAATTGAGTGAAATTAAGATTTTTTTATTTATTTATTTATTTTTATTGGAATTATGAGAAAAAAAAAACTTTCCACTCCTATATACGAGAGTGATCTGAAAAGTTCTCAGCCTAACAATGAAAAAACAAATTTATCATTAAAAAATTATTTTTATTTTTCAACATAATCTCCCCTAAGACTAATACATTTATTCCAGCGATGCTCCAGCACCATTATCCCATTCTTGTAGTGGTTTTCAGTAAGATCTGCAAAATACTCCTCTACAGCTGCAATCACCGCTTGATTCGAAGAAAAATCCTGCTGATGGAACTGACTTTGTCTTCTTTGGCACTGAACAACCGGCTTCTGTCCACTGTTTTGACTGCTGTTTGGATTCTGGCGTGTAATGATGAATCCAAGCCTCATCCATAGTAATAAATCTATGCACAAAATCAGTTTTATTCTTGTTAAAACACTTCAAGCATTGTTCAGAGATTTTCATGTGAGTGCATTTTTGATCTGCTGTGAGCAAGCGTGGCACCCATCTAACACAAAGCTTTTTCATTTGCAATTCTTCATGCAAAATATATCTTACGCATTCTTTTGAAATGCCTATACTCTCAGCAATTTCATGAACTTTGACTCACCGGTCATCCAATACCATATCATGCACTTGATCAATGATCAATGATTTCTAGTGTTGTTACATGTTTCGGATGTCCTTCATGTGGATCATCTTCAAGGCGATGTTTAAACTCGGCAGCCCACTTCTTAATTGTCGAAAATGAAGGAGAAGCATGCTCAAACTTTTATGAACTTCTAATGAATTTCTTTTAGCATTAAACCTTCTTTTACAAAAAAATTTTATAACCGCATGATACTCAATTTTATCCATTTCAAGGGATACAGACAACATTTTTGCTTCAGACAGCTGTATATAACAAACTACTTGATAGAATGACTTGCAATTTCACATGGATGCTTATGACAGATGTACCAACTTAGAAAAAAAACACCTTGCAGATAGTGTTGCCATCTATGGTCGAGGGGCCAAGAACTTTTCAGACCACCCTCGTATATTATTATGATTATTACAAGAGACTTCCAGTGTGCCGGGGACTCATTCAGAAAGGCATATCACCCACATTGTGTCATATATTTTCTTGAATTCATTCATGTTATTTGCACTCACAACCTCCAAAGGCAAACCTTTCCAGTCATGCATCAATCTATGAAAAAAAAATTCATTCTCACCTTCACATGGGTGCCCTCTCATCCTCTTTCCACTATCTATAAATGAAAATTTCAATTTACTGGTACCCTATATGCTCTTAAAAGGATCATATAGGATACTAGTACCTTTTGATTCTTATACTGACATGTAAGAATAAGGAGTCATTTTCAGACTCCTTATACAATGGAGAGAGTGTAAAAGTTTAAGATGATATCAGGACTATAGAATGTAGATTATGAGGAGAAAGAGAATTTGTGAACCACAGATGCTAGTAGACAGGAGAAAGAGGGATGATATGATAGAGACCTACAAACTAGGAGACAGAATCTGTGCACATTAGTCAAGATAAGGTTGTATCAAAGCCTTGAAAGGAGGATAAATGACTCTTTATTCTTATATGTCAGTGTTTGTTTATTCACTGCAGTTATCCTCTGGATTGAATTTGCAGTTTTTTCTCCATGACCTCTGAACTTCAATTTTCTGTCTACTAAAATGTCAAGATGTCTAGCCTGGTCAGTTTTTTCTAGAATAATCCTGCCAGTATAATATACCATTGAATATCTCATTACATCAAAGTGCATAACTTGACATTTACTAGCATTTTACTGATATCCATATTCAGTAAAAGGATCCACAATTCCATAACATTCCCAGAATTCCAGCCTATTCAAATCATTCTGCACTTACTGCATAACAACAGCATTGCCGTTGCTCTCTGCCTATCTTTGTATCATCAGCAAATAGCTGTATGATCTTGTTAAATCCTTCCCAATCTCCCTCTCCATGTGAGGTACCTTTACATGGTGGAGGGAAACCTCACAGTGATGGTACTGGCACCTTTCATCTGTATTCTTTTTTCTATGCTTTTCATTCTTATTCTTTGCTCTACTACTCCTGAGCCTTTATTACTATTCTGTTTTTCAGACTGCTATGTTTACCAGGTGATATGAACTATGGACATCTGCAAAGGGGGATCCTGGTAGTCTCATACTACTTTGGCCTCTGCTTTTGCAACATGAACTGTCCTAGATGGTCCATCCAGGATCAGACAGCTAGTGAACTTACCTGCAAGGATCAAGGTTGTTGCAGTGGGTCTCCTTTCCTATCTGATAACGGGGTTCAAAGATTGCTGTATTGCCCTTATAGTGTCTGGAGTAGCCATGGCATTCTGCTCTAAAGCACAGTTTCTGCTTGCTGTAGAGTGGGCATCAATGTTTGGCTCTGTGGCAAATGGCAAACACTGGCAATAAACCAAACTCCTCCTGAGGGGGAATCATTTTTCATTCTCTTGTTTATTAGGGGCCCTCAGTAAGCTCCATCCTGGAGCTTGTTGAAGGCTTGTGAAACCATAGAATCAAAAACAAGAAACAAACCACATCAGAAGCTACAACAAATACTCTTATTTTCTTCTTCATACACCCAATTCAAGAGATATCCTTATTGTGAGCAAACAAAGTTTGCGCCTGAAAGTATCATCAGGACTGGGGTAAGGTGGTACAACACCAGGACGACTCCTTGCAAAGGTGGAGCAAGCTACCAACATTCCTATCTCAGTATCTCTCATAATGCAAAACACATCTCCTTGTGGATATGTCTAATGTTATGCATTAAGGGAAGAGCCACTACCCAGACTCGTTTCGACCTTTATTGAGGTCTCTTCAGTGGGAGCCAGGCCCAAGTGGAGATACCAGCCAGAAGCATTCGCAGGTCATCTCTGCCTATAGGAGTTGCCAATTGGTGTGCCACCTTTTTAATAAATTACTCAAGATTTAGAGTAATTTATTAAAAAGATACTGAGAGATACTGAGATAGGAGTGTTTGGTAGCATGCTTCACCTTTGCAAGGAGTCGTCCTGGTGTTGTACCACCTTACCCCAGTCCTGAAGATACTTTCAGGCGCAAACTTTGTTTGCTCACACTTGAATAAAGGATTAAACTAAATTTATTATATTCTAACCAAGTGAAAAACAAACTTTCAACAGATATCCTTATTGAAGCAGCTATTAGTAGTAGTAAAAAAAAAAAAAAAAAAAAAAAAAAAAAAAAAAAAAAAACTACTACTCCATGTAACAAGGGAATACCAATTACATTTATCTTCCTACAAAACTTTAAGTTTTTCTAAAGGTGTAATATCCAAATGGGACCTCCTTGATATCCCTGATGTATGTATATCCTCTGAACTCAAGGACCAAGGAGTGACAGCCATAAGAAGAATCCTGATATATAGGTATGGGCCATCTTAGATTTCCACCAGAAATGTTATCTTTGCCTTCAACAAATCGAAACACACCAACATCTGTCAAAGCATTTTGTTGCAACTGTTCAGTATGGCCCTATATGTCAAACCCTTTGCAGTGCTTTAAATGTCAAAAGTATGGTCATTCTCAAACTGCATTTCATGGCTGTACCATCTTTACTGCCATATGGCAGTAAAGAATGTGAGAATAAAGACTGTAAAAGCAAAACACCAAAAATCCTCTACCTGTGAGGGAGACCATCCAGCTTACTACCAAGCATTCAATGGTGAATGCCCTAAATAACTACTATCCAATTACTCTGATCAGCTGCTTGTGCAAGATTCTGGAAAAAATGGTTAACTCTCATCTTTTATGGTTTCTGGAAAAAAAAAACAGGATATTTCCAGAATACAATCTAACTTGGAGATTTGGGAGATACTGAAAGTCCTACAAAAAGGTCACCAGTGGTGTGCCACAGGGGTTAGTTTTGGGGCCATTGTTGTTCAATCTGTATGTTAATGATATTGGGTTGGGTTTAACTAGTGATATCCAGCTGTTTGCAGATGATGCAAAGCTGGGAAGAGCAATGCACAGTCAGGCTGATGTTAATGCCTTACAAGAGGACTTGAATACTTGTGTAGAGGCTTAAGCCCAACCAAGTGGGTGACACTAAAGTCCTATCTAGGTGGAGCGCCCTTTAAGGGCAGTAGTAGGTGGCCTGGAATGTAAGGTGGGACCTCGTGATGAGTGTTTCCCAAATCTTCGGAAGCTTAATGCAACCGTATTTGTTAAGATTTGGTTGGTTTCTGAGAGCTGCTGCTGCTTCTAAGAAAAGTCTCTCTTTCTTGAATTTGCTGTGGTGGAGCATGGTGGTTTTCTTCCATGATACTCTGTGGGTGGTGTCCAAAACATGGTCAGTCAAGCCTGAATGGCCATAGTTGTGTTTAACGATGTACGACTTGTGTTCCTCCAGGCGGATGGATGCTGATCTGCCTGTCTGTCCAAAGTATGCAAGCTTACAGGAACAGGGTACTTTGTAAACTCCAGGCAGAGAGAGAGGAGGGAGCTGATCTTTCGTAGAACGGATAAGGGTAGCAAGTTTGCAGTAGGGCTTATATGCTGTGTGTAGGTTATACTTTTTTAGTATCTTGGCTACTTTTTCCGAAGTGCCACGGATGTAGGGTATGGTGATGGCATTTTTAAAATCTTGTTGACGAGAGGGACGGGGAATGGGGAAGGAATTGATTATTTTTTTGATACTGTGTTCGCTGTAGCCATTGGAGAGGAAAGTTCTGTGTATGTAGTTAAGCTCAGTAGTGAGGGCAGTTCCACTGGAACAAAGATTGTGGGCTCTCTTGGTAAGGGTTTTAATGATGCCATATTGTTGTGATATGAGGCCTTGATCAGGCCTCATATGGATTATTGTACACAGATTTGGTCACTGGGTTTTCATGGTGATGAGGATATGTTAGAAAGGATACAGAGAAGATACATAAAAGTAGTCAGTGGTCTTTGGAATGTGGAGTACGAGGACAGATTGAGGGAATGCAAGTTGCAGAGCCTCGTGAAAAGGAGAAAGTGGGGAATATGATTGAGACATAAACTAGTCAGGAGTTGTTATCAGATGGACATGGAAGAGACTTTTCATAGAATTGGAGAGGGAAGTAGAACAAGAGACCATTACTGGAAACTGTATAAGGAGGGTGTGAGCAAAGGAGTGAGAAGCAGGTTCTTTGCATGGAGGGTGGTTGGTGAGTGGAATGCATTGCCTGAGTGTGTTGTGCATGTGGACACATTGAATCAGTTTAAGACACAGTTGGATGAGCATTGTATGCAATAGTGAGTATCTCCCACGATGAGTCTCTGACTCCTTGGAGGTTGGGTGTTGATAATAATTATAATAATTTTGGTCTTAGAGGGGAATCTTCCTCTATTTATTAAGAACTTTTTATCTAACTGAATTGTTCGAGTGAGAACTGCCCTCTCTGGACCATATCACCAAGCTGAAGGGATCCCACAAGGTTCAGTTTTAAGCATCACACTTTTTGCAATCATGGTCAACTTGATAAAAGAACAACTTCCTCCAGCAGTAAGTAATGCCCTTTATTTGGATGACTTCACCATCTACCATCCCTGTAATATGATGGTAATAGAAAGACAGTTGCAGCAAGCCATTGACCATCTCTCAAAATTGATGCTTGCAAATGGATTCTTATTCTCACAGCAGAAGACAGTTTGTGTGCACTTTTCCTACAGATGTGGTCTGCATCTCCCAGAACTTTGACTTGGACATACATTCATTCTAGTTGCACCAGAATCCAAGTACTTGGGAACTCACATTTGACAGCAAACTCACTTTCCTTCCTCAGAAATGTCTGTTACATGACAAGTGCTATAAAGAAATGAACAGTAAGCCACTGAAAATTTCCACACTACCTGTTGTCTACTAGCAGCTCTTTGAGGCTCACAGAATTGAGTACTCTGATTTTGTGTCTGTCTACAGGGACTGCTCAAAATCAGAGAACCTAGTGGGATCTTCTGCCATCTTTCTAGATAACATTATATTTACGCAAATCCTACTAGCTTGTACCAGCTTTACAGCTGAAGTGAATGAGATAGAGCTTGCACTAAAATGCATTAGATTGCATTGCTACCAAAGTTTGTAATATACTGGTCAAAACAATTAGGGGATATTTTGATTTTCTTGTAAATTATAAAGTTATAAAAATAATTTATAAATGTAATATATTTATTTTAAAATATTCTTAATATACGACAGTGTAGAACACACAACTTTGTACAAAATCATGTTAAGAAAATCATGTTTCAGGGCAGCCCACCTCGAGTAGGCCTGCGCTGCCTGGGTTTTTCCTCCGAACTACCCCCATGGGAGACCAGGGAACAGAACAGACCTCAGGGGGGACGCAGAGACAAATGACTCAGAGTGGAGCTGATGCTGCAGGTGGAGATCTTAAAGCAGCAGCAGGCAGAACTTGATGGTGTTGTGTCTGACATTACACAGGATTGGAGGAGAACACCACTTGATCTTAAATGTGGTGTCACCCAGAGCCTCTCTTTCGAGATGTAAAAATCTCTTTAAGGAACCGTAGAACTTGTAAAGGACGATTCTAGAGAGATCCAACAGATTGGGAGGATTAGTAGGGTTAGAAATTTTCTTTTTTACCTTCCAGATGTGGTATTTGAGCTCATTAATTATAAATACCACTAACTTCTGCTTGTTGTTGGCTGGGGGGTGAACTGCAGGAAGATGACTTGCTCCTGCAGTAGGAGGGGGATGCGGAGCTCAACGCTTAGCCTCCTCCAGATGTAGATGGAAATTGGACACTGGTAGAAGGCGTGCTCCACGGTGTCCAGGCTCCCGCAGAAGTCACAAAAGGGGTTCCGGGTGATGTTGAACCGCCAGATGTTGGTGTTAACTGGAAGGTGTCCGTACGCAATCCTCCATGCCAGGTCCTTTCTCGACAGGTAGCCTCGATGTTTGGAGAGGTGGCCGAAGAGGATCTCATTGTTGTTGATCCCCAGATCCGGAACATTGGTATGAAGGATGTTGAAGAAATGTTCGTACCAAGTGTAACTGTTCCAGATCGCGGCACAATGTTCACACCCGACGAGCGGAGTTGTTGCATAAGCTGGCACAGTCTGTTGTAGGCTTCTGGAACAATGTCTGCCTTGGGACCCTGGTGGACTGGGATCCCAAAAAGGGGAAGCTTGTGACCTAAGAAATACCACACAGGATAGCTGCAGGGATGTGTAGTCTGCAGTACCCTGTTTAGATGGAACCCACCATTACTTAGGTATCTGATGTTAAAGGTGGGGAGGCCGAAGCCCCCCCCCCCCCCGCTTCTCCGGAAGTTGAAGGATGTTGAGACCAACTTCCTGGTGTAGATTGCCCCAGAAGAACTTCAGGGGCTTCCTGTAGAGCCGGATTTCCTGATCCTCGCTGATGTTGGTGATGTTCAGGATGTGCTGAAGTGCAGGGCATACGATGGTTTTGATGACAGTGGCCCTGGAGGAGAGTGACAGCTGTCCATTTTTTCAGTCCTTGAGTTTCTCGACGGTGTTGTCGTCGAGATGTTCGATGTTGAGTATGGGCTGTTCTTCAAATGGGACCCCCAAGATGGTGAGGGGGGGTCGGCAGTAGGGACGAGGCCTGCAGGGATGTTGTGCAGGTCCCAGACTCCGTACAACTTGATCTTGGTTTTGTCGGGGTTGGCTGTTAGCCCCGACACTTTATACTTCTTGAGGATGTTGAAGAAGTTAAGTACGGAGTCGTTGTCCCTAAGAGTGCCCACCACGTCATCCGCATAGGCGATTACCTTGGAATCATCCGTGGTGAGAGGAAGTGGAATTCCTCTAACCGCATGAGAGTTGTTCACAGCCCGTAGGAACGGTTCAAGGGCTAGAGCAAAGAGCAGCGGACTGAGGGGACACCCTTGTTTGACCCCTTTCTGGATGGTAATGGGGTCAGATAGGTGTTCGTTGATGAGGAGGCGAGTAGAGCTGTTGTTGTAGCCTCCTCTGATGATGTTGAGGAGTCCACTGCTGACCTCGACTTTCTCTAGGATGTTGAAGAGAAAGGAATGCCGGATGCTGTCGAACGCTCGGTTGAGATCAATAGTCAACAATGCCATAGAGTAGTTCTTGATGTTAACCAGACGTAGCACTTCTCTGATGAGGATGAGATTGTACTCCGTCGATCGACCAGGAACACCATACACTTGTGTGTTTTTGATGATGTACCTCATCCCGATTTTCAGTCTGTTGTTGAGATCACGGGCGAGGATCTTGTAATCCGTGTTCGGCAGACTGATGGGACGCCAGTTCTTGATGATGGAAGGGTCCCTGTTGGTCTTCGGGATGAAGGCAGTATGGCATTCCAGAAATTCCCGTGGCATATTTCCGGTGGTAAGGAAAGAGTTGAAGATTGCCACGAGAATGGGGAGGATGTGGTCCCAGGCCTCTCGGTAGAGTTCCGTGCTTAAGCCGTCTGGCCCAGGCGCTTTCTTTGTATGGCACTGTTTGAAGGCTGATGTTATTTCGGCCGCTGTAAATAGTGCATCCAACCCTGCTTGGATGTGTGCAGGGAAGGAGTCGATGTTCCAACAGGAGTAATCCTGGGGGCACTGTTGTCTTGATAGAGTTGACTGAAGTACCCCCAGAAGGCATTCATGATGTTAGGTGTTGTGGTGTGATCACACCCACCTTCTTTGATGGTAGTAATGGTTCGTTCCTGCCGGAAGTTGACATAACGCCTGTTGTAAAAAGTGGCCGATTGCCTGTCTTCCGAGAAGAGGTGGAGACGGATCTTAATGTTCTTTTCTTCCACCAGCTTCTGTCTCTCCAATTCAATGTCGAGATAAATGTCACGGATGACGTTGTGACATGGAAAGCCTTGCCGTTGGCTGGCCACGAACCAGCTCCTCTCCTTGTAAAGGTCACGGAGCTGAGCTCTTCTGAGGAAGGCACGTTCCTGGCCCCATTTTATCATATTGTCTTTGATGTTAAGATTTAGTCGTGCCAAAGCGTCCCAGTCCCAGCCAGCGGTGTACCAGTTGGAGCACAGTTGGTTAAGCTTGGCTGAGAACAGGGACGGGAAGTCTGGTGGTAACTTCCAGGGGCCCGGACCAACATCGACAGCTTCTAATGGATGAAAACTGAGCATGACTAATTTGTGGTCCGAGATGGTAGAATTAAGTGGAACATGCCTTATAGCTTCGGCTCTGGAGACAAGGGATGGTGACAAGTAGAAGCGATCGATCCGTGTGCCGAAGCCTTGACCTGTCCAAGTATAATCCCAACAGTAGGGGTTTTGACCCCTCCAGATATCTGTCAACTGGAGATTCTTAAGGTGAATTTCCAAGTCCTGGTAGCCAGCGGTACCTATATTGGGATTTCCCCCTACTTTATCGTAGGCCGGGTTTGCCACACAATTAAAGTCCCTCATCAAGATGACGTGATGGGCGCCGTACAAGTATATGTGAAATGACTGGAAGAATGCTGGTCTTAATGTTGCATGTGCCGGGGCGTAGATGTTAATGTATCTGGTGGTACAGCCTGGAAGTACAGATGAGGTACTTCCAGTCGTCGGCAAGGACTCTCCCTTCTGTATCCCTCTGGATGTTATGGAAGGCTCCGAGGAGGGAGGCTAGCATAAGTACCCCGACCTCGGCAGTGGTATTTGTGCCGAAACTCCAGAATGAATGGACGGGGTACTTATGGCTCAGTTCCTGCATATCTTTGAAATGAAAGAAATGTGTCTCTTGCAGGAACAAGAGCCAGATGTTGTGTGCTAGCATGATGTTCCACACCTCCTGCTATTTAGGTAGAGAACGGAGCCCTCCGATGTTGAGGGAGGCGACACAGAAAGGGGGTGGCAACATTATGATGTTTTTATGGCTGGCCTAAATCTTTGATACGAAGCTGTTTTACATATTTGACTAAGTTGTCAATCTGTAGGGGGAAGGTAGAATATCCTGCTCCCTGCAGACCGGCTTCCAGTTTAACACACGAGCTCGAGAATACCTCGAACTCGTGGCGAATGTTCTGAATCTTGAAACTGACGATCTTATTGTCCTTGATTTCGTAATCATATAGATTGAACTGGGAACCGGTAAATTTTTTGATCTTGGAATTGACACTTTCTTTATGTTTGGAAGGGGTTTCCACCTCCATTTTGGACGCAGATGTTGTTGAGTCCGTATTTCTTTTGGAGTGGCTTCGGTGGTGTTTCTTTTCTGCTTTTGGGGAAGCCACTTCCTTCCTTTTTTGGGGAGGTTCTTTAGGAGGTGGAAGGTCTTGTACCCCCTCCTGTGTCTTTTGTTCTGCAGGGAGAGGAATGCTGGCTTCTGCAGGGGAGGTCTTGGAAGTGTGAACAGAAAAAGCTTCCTCTGATGTTGTTGAGGGGGGATAGCTGTTGTTGTTGTTGCACTATCCATGGCTTCTTCTGTGCTCCCCTCGGCTGTATGTTGTTCTTGTTCCGATGTTGGTGGTGGAACGATGGAAGTTGCCGAGGGGGGGACTGCTTCCTCAGCGGATGTTGTTGCTGGGGGGGGAAACAGTCTCTTATGTTGGTGTTGTAGCAGGACGCTTCTTAATCTTCCCCAAAACAGTTTGTGCAAAGGTCTTCTCCCTGATGGTGTTGGAGTACCGGAAATTCACCGGCGTCTTTTGCAGGCTGCGGATTAATAGATTCGATTGGCGCCCCTGCCTGCTCTGCAAATGTTCTTAAAGGACATGATGTTATTTTATGCTCATTGCTAGAGCATTTGCGGCAGGGGTGTGGGCACTGATGTGAGATGTGCCCGACGCCGACGCAGTTGAAACACTTGGCTCGGGGGCAGTCACTACCCAGATGTTCCACCGAGCCACATCGCAGACACTGCCTTTGTACCCCGGGATAATCTACCATCACGCGCGACGTACCGATGTTGACTAAATTTGGGACGGGCTGCCGCATGTCCATCGTGAAGGTAACTTCTCCCGAGTACCAAGCAGGGTCTTCCTTGGAGACGCTCTTCTTCATATTACTCACTTTCCCCCACTTGCTGAATGTCTGGGTGAGCACGTCGTCTCTGGACTCTAAGTATTCCATAGGGAAGCGGTCGATTCTGAGTTGTCGAACCTGCAATCCCACCATGGTTGGAATCACCTGCTTTCCTTGGATGGGGAAACCCTCTAAAAGTTTGTCTCTCGTGGTCGCATTTTTTACAACGATCAAGAATCGTCCTCCTCCGTAGGTGGTGAAGATGTTATTGACTCCTACAAGCTCCTTAAGTACAGTTGTGAGTATTCTGGGATAACCTGGAATCTCCACTCCTAATGTCCGAGTCCTGGGGGGGGGGGGATGAGGATTGCTTTGCTCATATTGATCTCTGCGTCTGAAATAAAGGGAAAAAAAATTAAGAGTCTTGTGACTCTGAAAATCCCGTAGTGCGTTAAACGCTACCAGCAAGTTAGTACAGTTAGTATAAGAATGCAACAAGGTTAGTATAACAATATTAATGCAAAACAACAATAACAAAAAAAATACTATCCGAACAAGCAAAGGATATGATGCTCTCGATCTCGGGAAAAAAACAGCGGCTGAACTTGACAGTAGGTGGACATCAGTGAGTAGGAGCCAGGCTAGAAGGTCTCATCAGTGAGTAGGCAGACCTGGTTGTGGGAGCCAGGCCCAAGTGGAGATACCAGGCAGAAGCATTAGCAGGTCATCTCCACGTATAGGAGTTGCCAAATGGTGTGCCACCCTTTTTTAATAAATTACTCTGGATTTAGAGAAAGATGTTGAAAGTTTATTTTTCACTTGGTTAGAGTATAATAAAATTAGTTTAATCCTTTATCCAAGTGTGAGCAAACAAATTTTGGGCCTGAAAGTATCTTCAGGACTGGGGTAAGGTGGTACAACACCAGGCAACTCATTGCAAAGGTGGAGCAAGCTAGAGGTTGGCAAGCTAGCAAGTCAAAGGTTGGCTCCCACTGAAGAGACCTCAATAAAGGTCGAAACTAGTCTGGGTAGTGGCCCTTCCCTTAATGCATAACATCGGACATATCCGCAAGGAGATGTGTTTTGCATTATAGGAGATGCTGAGATAGGAGTGTTGGTATCTTGCTCCACCTTTGCAACGAGTTGCCCTGGTGTTGTACCACCTTACCCCAGTCCTGAAGATACTTTCAGGCGCAAGCTTTGTTTGCTCACACTTGGATAAAGGATTAAACTAATTTTATTATTAGGCATCCTTGGAAGTTGAGAATGAATGCTGTGAAGAAGGGGTTGAGGGCTAGATTTTTTATCTCACTGCTATTCAATTTGGTGTATGCAAGTAGTATGACAGCTGTGTGGATAGTATGGCCTCCAGTGATGAGTCCCTGACTCCCTGGAGGTCTCTCTTAATAAAAAAAAAAGTAATAATAATATCAAAGTCATCATATGGAGTATACACATATATGCAGAGAAACAAGCTACGTTACAGTCTACATATGTTAAAGTCATACTAATTTCAACCTTTAATGCTACCAGCCTGACCTCTGGTGGAAAAAAGAAAAAAAAATTACTATATCAAAGCTTTAGTGATGTCATTCATTTGATAAGAAATCACTACGAGATATATTAAACTAAAGATCACTTATAGATAAATTAAAACAAAAAACAGTATTATCTTGCAAACAGCTGATATTGCTAAGGATGCCAAGCTATTTTAAACCTGGTTTTACTCCATTTCCCAAGTAAGCAAACAGACAAATAAGTCAAGTTTGCGCTTTGCAAGTGTAGGTGATCCGTAAAGTAGTACAAGTCTAGGCAACTCGTGGTAAAGGTAGAATGAGCTTTGATCACTATTCTTAATATTTACCCTTAATTAATGCAAAGCCCATCTCCAAGGTAAAAAACTTTCTACAGCTGATATTGCTGTTTGCAAGATAATGAAGATAATGATATTGTCACAGATAATAAAACTCTCATATCAGTAGGACTGAAAATCTATAAAGCAGACCTTCCTGATGTTTTTTTTTGAGCAAAATATCAGTCCTAATTAGTAAATTGGTGGAAAGTCTTCTCAATAAGGTAATATCATTAATTACATGCCTACGGATTGTATACACTGATTGATTTATGGATTTTAAACATGCATTTTTTCATGAGGACTTCATTTACAAAATGTTAATAAACTATTATTTATTATGATTGTCAGGATAATCCTGGCCAACAGCCACCCACTCTTAAACAGATCTTCCAAATGGCAGTAGAAATAGCTGATGGAATGGCTTATTTGGCAGCCAAAAAGTTTGTTCATAGAGATCTTGCTGCCAGGAATTGTATGGTATCAGAAGAATTAACTGTGAAAATTGGTGATTTTGGCATGACACGTGATATATATGAAACCGACTATTATCGAAAGGGAGGTAAAGGACTGCTTCCTGTTCGTTGGATGGCACCAGAATCTTTAAAAGATGGTGTTTTTACTTGTCAGTCAGATGTCTGGTAAGTTAATTTTATTTATTTTTTGTAATAAGTTTATCTCCTTAGAATCAATCTCCTTATAAGGCAAAAAAGACAACACAAATAGTTTCTTTTGATTTGAATGATTTCAATAGTATTAGTGAATTTGTTCACTAATACTAATTTCTGTTTTGTAGTCTTTTATATAGCAACAGTTACAACTATTTGATTAGAATTTAAATTGACTGTACTTTCAACCAGAATGAAATATATACTGTTCTATCATTATTAGCAAATAAAGTTCACTGCAGGGAGCTTAAGGATCAAAGCTATATAAGTGAGAGGAGACCTCCACATAGCCTTCAAAGGAATGCGGAGAACCAATCAGGACTTCTGACCTGATGTCCAATCTCCTCACCTTCTCATGGTGCACCCTGTTAGGTATCTGGATACTGAACAGACGAGGATAGGCTGGCAATTTGGGATTTAGCTGACCAAATTGTATTCTTATTAGCTTAAACCAAAATTTCAAATGATAGTACAACATGGCAGAATTTCATATTGGCTGGGACATCGCCCAGTTAAACAAGGACCCCCCCCCCCCTCCATGTGGGGCACCTATTTGTGGTGGAGGGGACCTCCCAGTGATGGTACTGGCCCTTTTCATTCTTCCTCTTTTAATTTGCTTTTCTTCCCGTATTCTTTGCTCTACTTCTCCTGAGTCTTTTTCACTATCCTTTTTCCAGACCACCATCACTGGGATCCAATGCCCTGCTGCCATGTTTGCTGTGCAGTGCGACCCATGCACATCTGGAAAGGGGGGGGGGATCCTGGTAGTCTTGCACTACTTTGGCCCCTGCTTTGGCAAGATGGGTGGTCCTGGATGGCTCAGCAAGGATCAATCGGCTAGTGGGCTTACCTGCAAGGGTCAACGGTGTTGCAGTAAGTCTCTCACCCCATGGTCCGGGGTCGGGATACTAGTCCTGCTGCAGTGCCGTATAGCATCCATGGTAGCCCCCCTGGTGTTCCACTCCTGAGTGCAGTCTTTGCTTGCCGGATAGTGGGCATCCATGTGTGGCTCCGTGGTGGCTGGGGAGCTCTGGCGCCGAATTAAAAATTCCTTAAATATGAATTCTTCATCCTCAAATGTTTCAGGGACCCTAACAAAGTCCCAACCAAGTACTGATACTATAGGTACAGCATATGGAAACAGAAGCAAGAAACAAAAGATATCAGATACTAACATAAATGTACCAACCTTTTTAATCATTCATGCAACAGGTGAAAAACCAATTGGGAAAATGTCACCCTTCTTTATCCAAAAAAGTTTAGAAGGACTTGCAGGACCTCCCAAAACTGTCAAGAAATTGCGTTCTGGTGATATCCTCATGGAAACAATGTGCAAACAACATTCCGAGAAACTACGGAGAGCAACGACAATGGGTGGAATACAAATTGCAGTAACACCTCACAGAACACTCAATTCCAGTAGAGGAGTGATATCAGAATGGGATCTCCTTGAGGTTCCTGATGAGGAGATATGTTCAAAGCTTAAAGATCAAGGAGTGATGGGTGTGAAGCGCATTCTGATAGGCAGGGATGGTCGCCTGGTCTCAACCAAGAACATCATCATTACTTTTGATACACCTAGGCCTCCGACATCTGTAAAAGCAAGGTATCTCAGCTGTCCTGTTAGAATGTACATCCCTAACCTGCCGAGATGCTTTAAATGTCAAAGATATGGACATGCCCAAACTGCCTGTCGTGGTTCTAGTGGTAGTAAAAGACCATGAAAATAAATCTTGCTGTGAAAAAAAAGCTAAATGTGTCAACTGTCAGGGAGATCATCCAGCATACTCTCATGCATGTCAGAAATGGAAAGATGAAAAAGAGATACAAAAAATTAAAACAGAACAAAACATAACATATCAGGATGCAAAAAGAAAACTAGTCACCATTTCACCTGTTCTACGATCCTCTTATGCTGAAAAAGTAACATTTAAAAAAGTGCCAACAGCAACTCAAACATGTATGTCTATTCCACCATTTGATAATTTCATCATATCTGAACTTCACGATCGCAAGTGCTTCTCTGTTGAGCACATTAATCACAAGACCTATGGCCTTACTCCAGAGACAACTTCAAAAATGGTCCCATTCAATGAAAACTCGTCTGTCAAAAAAATTATGGTGGAGACTTCACTCAAAGATAAACCACCAGACACTCGCACGGAAAAAATGAATACCTCGATACCTATTGAAAGCAAACTAAGCATACCAACTGACCCTAACACGTTTGATGTTTTGAACACTCTGCCAGAAGAAGAGATGGACACTGGCCGTCCATACTTCCCTAAAACAGTGGATAAATATAAATCTGACAAAGGTAAGCCCTCAACCTCTCAAAAACCAGACAAGTCAATAAAATCAAAACAGGAAAATTTTTACAATGGAACTGTCATGGGATCTGCCAGAATATTGACAATATCAAGATCTTGTTGCAGAAACACAAACCTTTCTGTTTCTGTCTACAGGAAACTTACTTAATACCCAATATGGACCGTACCCTTAGGAATTTCACTGTTGTACATAAGGATAGAACTGGAGATGGTCCTGCTCATGGAGGAGTAGCTATCCTAGTCGGCAGTCCTACTCCTTTCCATCAGGTCCAACTTAATACTTCTCTGGAAGCAGTAGTGATTCATTCTCTGTGGGATTCCTTATTACAGTATGTTCAATTTATTTACCACCAAATGCTGAGTTAAATGAAATTGATCTTGATAACCTTATCTCACAACTGCCTGAACCAATACTTTTGATGGATGACTTTAATGGTCACAATACTCTATGGGGTACTGCCAACACTAATAGGCAAGGTCGAATCATTGAAAAAATTCTTGATAATAATAACCCTTCCCTCCTAAATACTAAACTCAATTCTTTTTTTCCATATGCTTACCTGCTCATATTCTGCAATTGATCTTACAATCTGTTCCCCTTCCATTCTTCCACTGCTCATGTGGGACGTTGAAGAGAACGTATATGGAAGTGATCACTTTCCTGTTCTTTGTACAATGTCTTCATAGAACCATGTTCACCCACACGGATACCTATATGGAAAATGGACCAGGCTGACTGGAACACTTTCTCTCATCTTGCAAAATTTAATACTGATGCCATCAGTCAAGCACTTATCAATGAAGCTCTAAAATGTATAACAGAATGCATCGTCCAAGCAGCAACAACCCTCCATCCCAAAAACATCATCTCGATTTCCAGTCTATCCAAAGCCTTGGTGGGACCCAGAATGTCAGGCAGCCAAAAAAGATCAACACAGAGCATGGAGCATATTTCGTAGATACCCCACCACATCAAATTTTATAACTTTCAAGCGTGCTCGAGCCAAAGCACGTTTTGTAAGATGTCAGAGTCAAAAACAATCATGGATCCAATTTATTACATCAATTAATCAAATGACCAGTCCAAAAATTGTATGGGATAAAATCCAGAAAATGAAAGGCAGATATAGTACACATTGTTTGTCCACCTTAGACTATAATGGAAGGGTTAATAGCTTTGGGATCAGCAAGTGTTCTTGCTGATCCCAAAGCTATTGCAGATACTTTGGGAGAAACGTTTGCTAAAATCTCAGCAATGGCTTCATATTCTCCGGAATTTTTAATACTGAAAGAGCAGCAAGCGAAACAAAGGCTTAATTTTTCTACCAACATTCTTCAGCCATATAATCAGCCATTTGTCAAGGAGGAACTAAAAAGAGCTCTCCTACAATCTCACCCTAGTGCAGTAGGACCTGATGGCATCCATTATGAAATGATAAAACATCTACCATCATCTTCTATGGATCTTCCATTTTAAAAGTTTTATGGAATTTACAACCGTGTTAAAAAACTTTTTTATTATCCCGACGTTTCAATCTTCACATCAAGATCATCATCTGGAGCGTACATAAGTATACAGAACAAGCTGAGTTACATCATTAACTGTAAGCTGTAATGAGCTTACAGTTAATGATGTAACTTACAAGCTGAGTTATTACATCATTAACTGTAAGCTGAGTTACATCATTAACTGTAAGCTGTAACGAGCTTACAGTTCATTACATTACACTAAGATCGAAACGTCGGGATAATAAAAAAGTTTTTTAACACGGTTGTAAATTCAATAAAATTTTTAAAATGAATGCTGATCACCGTGTAACCCTAAGAGAAAGGATTACGATAATTCTATGGATCTTCTTCTCTTATTATACAATAGAATATTGCAGAGGAAGAGTTTCCAAATTCTTGGCATAAGTCAATTGTCATTGCTATCCCAAAACCAGGAAAAGATCCAACACAAGCAAATAATTATTGACCCATTGCTCTGACCAGCTGTCTTTGTAAGATACTAGAGAAAATGGTTAATACCAGAACTTCTCTGGTATTTAGAAAGCAACAGTCTTCTTTCCAATACACAATGTGGTTTCCGTAGACATTGATCAACTTTAGACCATTTAGTTTGGCTAGAAACTTGTATAAGAGATGCATTTCTGAAGCTAGAACATCTTGTCTCTGTTTTTTTTTTTGACATGGAAAAAGCTTATGACACAACCTGGAGATATGGCATATTAAAAGACCTCTATAACCTAGGTGTCAAAGGACACCTCTCTATATTTATTAAAAACTTTCTGTCCAGGTGAACTTTCCAAGTCAGAGTAGGAAGTTCGCTATCTCAACCATATCTTCAAGAACAAGGTGTTTCCCAAGGCTCTGTCTTAAGTGTAACCCTTTTTGCTATTAAAATCAACTCAATCATTGAACAGCTTCCCCCCCACTATAGACAATGCTCTATATGTTGATGACTTCACAATTTATTGTCATTCACATAACATGAGGGTAATTGAAAGACAACTTCAGCAAGGAATTGATCATGTCTCTCTGTGGGCTCTTAATAATGGGTTTAGGTTTACAACAGAAAAAAGTGTCTATGTACACCTATCGAAAACGCACTCATCACCCAGATCCTGAACTAAGAATGGGACCTACTGTTATTCCAGTAACTACAGAGTTACTGGAATTAGCAAGAAGAATTAGAAAGAAGTTACTGGAATAACCAAGAAAATGAGTCCCAAGAAACCAAGTTCTTGGGACTCATTTTAGATAGAAAACTCACATTTCTAGCACACATTCGTCAACTAAGAGAAAAGTGCAAAAGAACTTTGAACCTCCTTCACATTCTATCCTCTACTGGGTGGGGTGCTGATCGAGCTTTATTGCTTCATCTTTATTGTGCACTTATACGTTCAAAGCTGGATTATGGTCCCAAGTCTATGGTTTGGCAAGACAGAGTAACCTACGATGGTTGGATTCCATCCATCATCAGGGTATACAGATAGCTACTGGTGTCTTTTGCACCAGTAGCTATCTGTATCACCCACTCCAAGTCTCTAGGTAGAAGCAAATGAACTGGCTCTATCACTTCGACGGAAACAGTTGTCTCTTAATTATGCCCTAAAAATAAAATCTCTCCCAGATCACCCTACATGAAATAGTATCTTCTCTCTGCATTGGGAAGCTCAATATCACATGCATCAAACTGCTATACATCCTTTTGGTATGCGTATTAAAGAAACTGTGCAAGTTGTTAGTATAAATGTGAACAACATTAACTACACTAAACATAACAGCATTCCTCCATGGCAGGTTTGCACACTATCCTGCAACCTCTCACTTTGTCAGCTACAGAAATCTTATACCTCATCATCCATTTACCCGCAATTGTTTAATGCACACAGAGCAGCACACGCTGATTTCTTAGCCATCTATACTGATGGTTCAAGAACTAACACATCCGTTGGCTGTGCTGCTGTGTTTCCTGACATTATTATCTCAAATCAGATCCCACCAGACTGCAGTAATTATACAGCAGAGTTACATGCCATTCAGCTTGCACTTGTGCATATAAAAAAAAACTGCTACCAAAAGTGTGTAATTTATACAGACTCATTGAGCTCTTTACGGGTTATCTCCTCTCCTATGGATAATCCTCATCCAGTACTTTATGAAGTGCTACACCTGCTTCACAAAATGAAAATCCTTAATTTCGATGTTCAGTTCTGCTGGATTCCCAGCCACATCGGAATCAAAGGAAATGAGGCTGCAGCTGCTGAATCAGTCCATACCTTCTCCACATACTATTTGACAGTTCCATATACAGACTACAGACAACTTATAAGATCAAAGCTAATTGCTCGGTGGGAGTTAACATGGAAAGAAACATCAACAAACAAATTATATAACATTAAACCTGAAATTAAACACTGGCATTCTAGTCAACGTACATAGAGAAGGGAGGAGGTTGTCCTTGCTAGGCTCTGCCAGTCACCTTACGCATTCTCATTTACTGAGAGCTGATGACCCTCCCACATGTGAAAAATGCAACACACATCTCACTATTCATCATATTCTGGTAGATTGTCAAAAATTTACATGAGAGAGGAATGAAATTTTCACCTATCTAACCAAGCCATATACACTCAGGGAAATGCTAGCAGACTCTGGCAAATTGCATGATGTTTTTAATTTTTAGAAAGAATTAATTTGTACAAACACATTTGACCATAAATTTTTTTTACTTAACTTAACTTTTATACATATATATTATTCATTAGGTTAAATCTGACCAATTATGTATTACCATGGGCCTTGATCTTGTATATTTGTATCACCCTACTGTAATTTTGTTAATATGTAAATTTTATGCATCAGTGCTGTATAATAATTCCTTTCTGACTCTAAGTATTAGTATAATAATGTTTGTTATAATCTTACTAGATGTAGACACTGCTTTCCTTGACTTGTTTTGTATATACATATGTTAACCTATAGTTATCTATTTATATACTGCTGAAACCTCTGCAGTAATTTTGTTTATATGTAGATACTGCATTACTTAACATACATTTTGTGTATACATCTTATTTACTACTTTATTTTTCGAATAATCATGTAGTGCTATAGGACATCTTACCTATTTGTGTACTTTCTAGTAATTCTGTTTATATGTATTCTAAATTCTGTTTCTACTGTATTGCTAAATTTAATTTTCATCCATGCATATTGTATAATAATCCCTTTTTGCCTATTTTTGTACTGCTATAAAGGCATCTATTATAATTTTACATATATGTAGATACTGCATTCCTTTGCTTTGTGTTTCATATATTATGTATTAACTTATATTGTTAACTATTTTTGCACTACTGTAATAACCTCTGACCTTGTGTCTTGCTGTACCCTCTGCAGCAGTTCTGTTTACCTAGCGATGCTGCTTTGTGAAACTAGATTCTTGTACAGACATGTTGTTTAAAAATTTCTGTAAATGCTAATGTTGTAACCTTTATTATGGCACAGTATGACCTTTGTTGTTTTTGTGCCAAATAAACTATAAACCAACCCCCCTGAGACAACCAGCAGGCTTGTTTGGAGGTCTGAAGTGGCATGAAAAAGTTCCATGTGTGGTCTTTAGACCACATGGAAAAAACATTTAGAAACATGGGGGGGAAGCACTTTCCAACCTTAGACAATCACATTAAACTGGCCCAAGAGTCAGTGATTTTAATTGACATCTTGAGAAGAGAAACTGATATAACGATGAAAATTTTTATGCTAATGTGAAGAAAAAATAGAGTGCCAGATGAAAAGGCATAATTTAAAATGATGCTTCATTTAGGTCATGACAAAAAGCACAAATTTAAGCTCAAATTGAATGTTATCAAAGACAGGAATGGAGCAAAACTAACAGAAGAACTTGAAATCAAAAATAGATGGAACTGTACAGTACAGCAGAGAGGATAAGGAAAATTTGGAGGAGCCCTCTCACCAGGAAAATTTCAATTTGGAACCCCCCCCTCTACTTGGGCATGAGGTTGATAAAGCACTTAAACTGCTTAACAACAGTAAGGCCCCAGGTGTAGATGGAATCCCAGCAGAGTTAATTAACACGTTGACCACCGTAATGTTAAAAAATTTTGCGATCCCTGGGCCAACTTCTTTTTGTTTTACAATTTGCTGAAAGTAACATAAAATAATCATATTTTATGAGTTTGTATCTATTTCATGCAGCTAAATAGATTTGTTAAGTGCGAATCACATGTGCACCGCACGGCCTGAGAAGAATTTTTTTTACTGACTGGGCCGAGCGGTGCACACATGATTCACACTTCACATACGGTCAAACTTGCATATTTATGACACATACGAACAGTTATATGCTTTCAGTGTTTTGTCCGGTGGAATAAATTTGTTATAGTGATAAATATTGTTATAAATTGCCCTAATATGGGAGAAGACCACGAAAAAGAGCAACATCATTTAGAAGCCTTGATAAATGAAGTGCTATCTGATGACAAACCATACGAATATTCGTCGGAAAGTTACAACGGAAGTGATCTTAGTTCTGTGTCTTCAGATTCTGATTCTCTCATTGCCTGAAAGAGAATAAAAGTACCTACAACTGGTGATACCGAGTGTTTCCACTCCTAGTACATCTCAGTTTACTGCTGCTCATTCTGTAGAACAAACAATTGATGATGTTATAAGAAATCTGCATTTGACTAATGATTCTTCCTCAGATGAAATACTTGGAAATGTGAATTCAACTGACCTACAATGGAATGAAATTCCTCTGTATAATCTAAAACAGTTTCAGTTTCTGGATAATAATTTTGGAATAAAACAAAATGTTATTGAAGAAATGCATGATAAACAGCCTGTAGACTTCTTTTTTATGTTTGTTGATGAAGGACTGCTGGATCTAATGGTGCAAGAAACTAGCAGATACGCTCTTCAAAAACTCAGTAAGACAATTTTACCAAAAGCAAGGATAAGAAAGTGGAAAAACACAAATCCCAATGAAATGAAGGTATTTTGGGGTCTGCAAATTTATGACACGTACGAACAGTTATATGCTTTCAGTGTTTTGTCCGGTGGAATAAATTTGTTATAGTGATAAATATTGTTATAAATTGCCCTAATATGGGAGAAGACTACGAAAAAGAGCAACATCATTTAGAAGCCTTGATAAATGAAGTGCTATCTGATGACAAACCATACGAATATTCGTATGGTTTGTCATCAGATATTTGGTTCAGTGCAGATGCCAAAATTAGAGTGTTATCAGTTGAATAACATCCTCTATTCTACAGAAATCAAACAAGTTATGTCAAGGAATCGGTTTGATCTTCTTATCAGTAACTGGCACTTCACAGACAACGAGGGTGGAAATACTTCTGAAAGACTTTATAAAATTACACCTCTCATAAATTATATAAGAAAAAATTTCCAGAAAATAATGACGCCTTCGAGTAATATTTGCGTAGATGAAACTAGTTCCTTTCCGAGGTCATCTTGCCTTTCGTCAGCACATCAAGAATAAACGACACAAATTTGGCATAAAACTATTCAAATTGTGTATTGAAGATGTATATACATATGATTTCAAGATATACTGCAGCGCAGAAAAGACAATGCCACTAATAGTGTTTCAACTTCAATTGTTATGGGACTTTGTGAGAATCTACTTGACCATGGACACACAATATATGTAGATAATTATTATACCAGTATTGAACTAGCACACAAACTTTTGAATAGACAAACAGACCTTGTAGGCACTTTGAGAAAAAAATTGAAAGGGAATTCCACAGGATGTTACTCAGAAGAAATTGAAAAAGGGTGAAATAATTGGTACAAAAAGTGACAGGGGCGGTGGTAATAAAAAATCTCTTACAGCAAGAAATGGTATTGAAGCACAAAAGCCAGAAGCTATTATAGACTATAACAAAAGCAAAAGTTTTATTGATCTATCCGATCAGGTAAAAGCGTATGCTTCTTGTCTTCGAAGAAGTGTGAAATGGTACCGAAAACTCACAGTTGAAATTCTTTTAGGTTCTGCTGTGGCTTTTATAGTATATAAGCGAGTTACTGATAAAAACATTAGCATCACAGAATTTAGAGAAAAAATCGCAAAAGAGTTATTTGAAATTACACCAAAGGAAAATAATGTCACTTCGACTTCAGACAAGGAAAAACATATTTTAGAAGAGGCTGGTACCAGCAATAGGAGAAGATGTACATCTTGCTACAAAAAGTTAACCGAAGAACATAATAGAAAATATGCAACATCTAAGGCCACACAAACAAGGTGGAAATGTGTTTAGTGCGAAAAATTTTACTGTGTTCGCTGTTTTACTATTGTGCATAACTGTACTTTGTAATTGTTAAGAAATAATTATTTTTTTATATCACCTAATTATTTTTTTCATATCTATTTGTCTATTGTTTGTCATTTTTTGTTTATTAGTTTTTCAATTTTTTAGAAGAAAAATTTATGATTTGACACATTTATAAATAAATATATAGCACCATTGTTATTGTTTTATTCAACATTAGAAATTGGCCTAAATCAGGTAAAAATAAAACCCCTATAATAGGCCACCTGTTGTACATGTAGTTGAAATTTTACCGCGCTAACTATATAAACCTGTTTACCAGGTCCCACATTTCCATTACCCATAAGCATTTCATTTAGATATAAATCACAGGTGAACTACGCAGCCTGAAAGAAAAATCTTTATGTGAAGCGAATATGATTCACGTAACGCATTAAAAAAATGTAGTGTGAATCGTATTTGATTCATATGGCGGTCAACATGTTAAGGTCACAGAGGATGGAGGGATAAGAGTGTTTCCTAGAATCATTACAAGGATATGGGAGACAGGATTATGACCTAGATACTGGAAGAAGTCAGTTTTTGTACCACTACACAAGAAGAGAGATATGAAGAATTCCAAGAACTATTAGTTTAATCTCTCATGCAAGCAAGATTTTATTAATGATCATGCTAAATAATATTTGAGGAAGAGATGCCAGAGAAACAAGCAGGTTTCAGGAAAGGCAAGGTCACATCTGATATTAGATCCTTTGCCTTAGACAGATCAGATCATTGAAAAGTGTAAAGAATTTAGACCTGCTAAGATAATGTGTTTCATAGACTATTCCAAAGCTTTTGATTGTGTACAGCAGTGCTTCCCAAACTTCTGGATGTCAGGGCCCCCTTTGCAAAAATTAAAATATTTCACGGCCCCCCTCGAAAAAAAAATCGTAATAGAGAGATATATTATTATAATATTTATTGTATTTATATTCAATACAAAACATACACAGCGAATATTGCAAAAATCAAATGCAAATATTACATTTTTTGCCTCTTACCGTTTTGGTTCTGAAGACGATGCGGGCTGTTCTGGTAAAATATGAAATAGTGTCCTTTTTTTTTTTTTTTTTGAGTCTGTTTCTGCTTCTTCTGATTGTTCACGGGATTTTTTATTATTTTTATTTTTTATTAGCCACTTATTCATCTCCAGGTTAAATTTTTTAACGTAGAATAGATCAAATAATATCACCACTTACCGATAATGGAACACCACAGACTGATAACATGAAATTAGTGAATATTACCTGAATAAGGGAATCCCCCGGACCAGGAACATTTTTCACTTTTGTGACTTTTCTCCTTTTACGGTAATTAAGCCTAACGCGAAACAGACAGCAAAGGAAGTCTGTTTATTAAAACGTGCATATGATTGGTGCGGTATTAACAAAAGATCGTGCAACCGAAAGATAAAAGCATAGCTACAATTGAGTTGAAATGCTAACTCTCTTCAACCGAATTCCATATGTGAAACTGCCATAACATTCATTATATATATATATATATATTACTTAGTTTTAACACTTTTACAAATTTTAACACGTTCGGTTGAATTTTATTGCTGCCTTGGGAAATCGAACTCACACACATCTAATTAATAACAATAGTTTTTAGTTAGATACTGTGTTTGCCCATGCAACATATGGTTTTGTTTCAGTCTATACAGCATAGTTTCTGTATAACGGGATATGTGATTCATTAATTAGTGTGTTTTTATCCCAGTTGTCTCTAATTGCACTATTTGAGAAATATATTACACAGACTTCTCATACCTTATTCACTGGCATAATAAAAGTACTTATTTTTATTGCCTCTGCAGTATAGTGGCTCTTAGGGAGGGCGTGTTGTTTACCACTGCAAGCGAGTTACTATATCCCCACATGAACTTGTTTAAGCTTTTTTTCATGTGTGAAGTATATGCGAAACTTTTATTGGTAACAGAAAACCAGCTCGGATGACAGTGATAATATAAAATGAGTTTTGATACGTATATAAAGTCAATATCAACAGTCCTTGATTACGAACGCGTTATGAAGGGACAGAAAGATTTGGAGCTTCCCTGGAGAGCATTCGAAGTAAATACAATTAACCACTGCTTTGAAATGAAACATATGAATAAGCAATATTTACTAATATTCGTTAAGTGCCGAAATATGCAGGAAGCAAAGTTTGTGAACCAACACCAATGTGTGAATTTTTCCATTAAAATATAAAAAATAACAATACAGAAATAATTAATAAAAATTAAATATGTTTCTTTTAACATTAAAAATCTAATTAGTCTTAAAACATTTTAAAATTGATTTCATTATTTCACGGCCCCCCCCCCCTAAACAAAACCTATGGCCCCCAAGGGGGCCGCGGCCCACAGTTTGGGAAGCGCTGGTGTACAGTATATGAAATTGTGAGAGGTAATGAAAATAACGGACTTTCCTTATTGCATTATTAGATTGATAGCTAACTTGTACAGTGAACAAGTAGCCATGGTAAAAACAGGTGTTGGATTAACTGATTGGCTTCGGGTTGGCAAGGGAATTAGGTAAGGTTGCTTACTTTGTCCTCACCTGTTTAATATCTATGCTGATGACATCACGTGTAGAATTGGATGAGCTTAACACAGGAATTAGGAACAGGTGGCAGATTGATCACTAATCTGAGGTATATTGATGATACAGCACTCCTTTGTTATGATAAAAAGAATTAGGACGAATCCTTAACAAAGTTAATGAGATCAGTAAGAACAGAATATCATAATCCTACCAAGATGAAGATTATGGTTGTCAAAGGAAATATAGAAAAGGAAGTTCCTGAGAAACAAGTGTACCTTAATGGAGAAAGAACTGAGGAAGTTATCAAGTTCGAGTACCTGGGATCCATTATTAATGTGAAGAATTGCTGTTCAGAAGAGATTAGGAATGGCTAAAACAGCAATCAGAGACCTGTCTAAAATCTGAAAGGATGGATCTATCTTCACAGGAACCAAGTTGAAGATTCTGAATGCAGCTGTTTTTCCAATGACTTATGGATGTGAGACTTACCAAGGAGATGTGCTTTGCATTATGGGATACTAAGGCAAACCTGAAAATAGTTCAGATGCAAACTTGTTTGCTTACACTTGGATGAAGGATTAAACCAAGTACTGTATATAGTTTCTTGGTATCTTTAATTTATACCTCTATCTTCAGAGTTCTCTTCTCTGGCATTGAGGATGACCTCAGCCGACATTTGCTGACTTTTCTGCCAATGAATATCTTTCTTGCCAGCAGAATATTTTTCCTCTTTATCATCAACCACTATGCATCAACTTATGCAAGTCACCTCATGTGAGATTCTCCAATGACCTGCAGCAGATCCTCACATGGTGATGATCCAAAAGAAAAGTGAAAAGAGAGCTTCTTCTCTCCAGAAGCAAAAGCTTTTATGCATGAAGTCGTGTACCTTATGTGCATGCTCGTCTCCTGAGGTTTACAGCACAGTCGCATTATACACGTTATCTGCTGACATCACAGTTCATACGTCACCAATTTGAATAACACATATTTTGCAGTATAATTAGAATTTACATCCCTTTTTTTGGTATGTAAATTCTAATTATACTTTCACAATGATAATTCCTTTTCTTACAAAAAAAAAAAAAAACTTATAAAAACAAGCATGATACATTAAATACATAAAAACATTCATGATGTGAGATTTTAGATAACGTTGCACATCACTGTTAGTAAAGGTGGCAGTACGCTGTACTTGCATACAATCCCCCGCTCCCCCCCCCAGAAAAGCTGTATTCACCACATTTGTACAATATTCACTATTTCCACCTTTCACTATGCTCTTATCATTTATTCTGCCATCAATTGCTTCTTTCACCTAATCACTTGCCTGCTTTTTCATAACTTTCTTTACCACTCACCAATGCTTTTTTCAGAATATCTTTCCTGACTATAGACGAGCACTCATTATTCTTGTTTTTCTCATCCTCAGTCACTAATACATCACCACCCATCAATTCCACATTCTACTCGCACTTTACATGTACTTTCTTTCTGTATGCCTCAAAAAATGCTTAAGTTTTCCACATAATCCAACAAATACATACACCTCACATTTCATAAAACAACTGAAATCAAAATTGAATTCATGGAGAGATAAAGTAGTCATCACTTGCTTTTGATGCCTGTTAGTATACATCACTATAAGTTTAAAGACACTGCAAGAAAACTAAAACAAATAAGCAAACATTACAATCACACAACTTCTATAGCAACTCTCACATATAAAAACCTGCAGTTAATGAATCAAAAAACTTATTGAACTTGCAGTAATCTTGCAGAAGTCTTCTTCAAAGCACCATCTGGTACTTATACAAGCTCATTATGATAAAACTGGACATTAATTTAGAAACTTACTACACATTATTTAGCTTCGTAGCTATGTATTATCATTACTTTAATGGCTGTTTTAATTGGTTTACATGTAGCCACTGTAGAATATTTGCATTTTATATAGATTTATTTTCATTAAATGAAAAGTTATGAAAAATTTATTTATTTGTGCTGTAAATTTATGAAAATATAATTATTATATAAAAACAAATCAGTGTACATACACACAGAGGATATTCATACTGCTAACACTTGCATCTTTGGCACCATTACAAATCTTGGCCTATGATCCTATATCATCTGTCCTGATAATTGCATATTTTACTCTGAAGAAGTTGCTGTGCAGTAATTATTATTATCTGTGTGTTTTATTTATTTATTCATTTTTTTAATTGTCTCATTTCTTTTTTTGTCATACTGTGTGTGTGTGTGTCTCTCTCTCTCTCCCTCCCTTAACTCATTCGATGGCAGTTTGCAAGTACCTCAAATAACTCATTCCACTCGTTCATTTCACCATTCAGCCAACAAAAAATATAGTTATCATATTTTGCTAACCACAGTCATACTTAACTTCTAGGGATGACTCTTATGATCTCTCCTTTCCTTTTATGTATTTTGATTGTTATGCAGAGTCCTAGGATTCATCATCATAAGCTGTTCATACTACACTAATCTGCTTCATTGATCTAATTTGCAAATACATTTTCTCTCTGTGAATTGTTTGTGTTCTCTCGCTGGTTTGCCTCGCTCTGGAGGAGAAAAAACTATTTTACCTCCATAAGAGACTGTCTAACTCAGATTGATTTAAAAAGCTGTTGTAAATATTCTTTGAATAATTCTTAAATTTATTCTTATTTATTAAAAATTATTCTTAAATTTGAAATATTCTTAAAATTCTTTGCCCACGTGGTTACACTAGTGGCTGTGTGCATCACAACCATATGCCTGGGGAAGGAGTGTCCTAGGTTTGATTCCCGTCGGTGACGTGAGAAGCTGAATGATCTTCCTCAGCCATAGCCAAGTTAGCTGGTTTTGGGCATGAACAGTAAGGTTTTTTCCCCAGTTTATCCTGGGGTTTTTCATCCCACAAAGCAGGCAAACTGGCCTTGAGAACTCGACACTACAAGACACTGGATACACTGGTGCTTAGGGCTTGACCACCTTATCCTGTGAACAGTTTAAGGTCCGATGATTAATAAACCCTCGACACCGCGAGGTAAAAGAGGATAAAAAGAAGATGAGATGAGAAATATTCTTTGCAGCTTAGATAGGATTGGAAAGTTTCATCTGCTTCTACTCAACATTCATAACCTCATCAGTTTCTTACAGTTTGCTGCATTGAACAGGTGATGTTATCCTTTGCCCATCATTTTAGTCTATTTGAATCATCCTTCAAGATGATCTTTATTTGATCTTCTCAGTTTAGCATCATCAACAAATAATAGGATCTTTTCAGTGATACTTCAATGATATAAAATATTTCTCTTCTAGATATGGTATTTACAAAAGATAGAACTAGTTGTCTTAGTTGTTATAATACACTCTCTCTCTCTATGTTCACTGGGCATCTACAGCTGCCATATGGTCACTCCAATGCTCGGTGGTGATGTGCCACACCAGGCCTCGCCGTGTAGTCCTGTTGTTTGCTTTTCTGGTGGCCTCAACTCTCTGAAGATCATTCATTCACTCACTCACTCACACACACACACACACACACCATCCATCCATCTCATTGATGGTCTACCCCTGCCTCTTTTTCCAGGAACTTTACCTTCTATTACTATTCTGATAAGTCCGCCTTCCATCCTTTTGATTTGTCCAAAATATTTTAACTTTCATTGAAAATGAAAGGCCACCCATTCATTTTCAGTATATGCTATCCTCCCTCAATGAGTCTTCAGACTCCTTGGAGGTATCAGGAATAATAATAATAATATCCTCAACAGCCTTCTGTAACACCACATCTCAAAATCAACTATCCTTTTCTCATCTGACTTCTTTAGGCTCCAAGTCTCCCATCCATAAGTTGCTGTTGGAAAAACGACTGCATCCAAAATCCTCAACTTTGTTCTCACAGAAATAGTTCCATCCTTCCAGATTTTAGACATGTCTCTGACTGTTGTTTTAGCCATTCCTAACCTTTTTCTGACGTCTTCTGAAAAGCAATTCTTCACATTAATAATGGATCCCAGGTACTCAAACTTGCTGACTGTCTCAATTCTTTCTCCATTAAGGTACACTTGTTTCTCAAGAGCTTCTCTGTTTGTATTTCCTTTGAGAACCATAATCTTTGTCTTGCTAGGATTGAGTTGAAGTCCTCTGTTATTACTGATCTTGTTAACTTTGTCAAGAATTAGCCCTAGTTCTTCTTATTACAAAGGAGTACTGTATCATCAGCATACCTCAGATTACTGATCAATCTACCTCCTATCGTAATTCCTGTCCTGAGCGCATCCAATGCTTCATGCATGATGTCCTCCGCACATATACTAAACAAGTGAGGAGAAAGTAAACATCCTTGCCTAACTCCTTTTCCAACTTGAAGCCAGTCAGTCAATCCAGCACCTGTTCAAAACATATAATACACACACGGACAAAGAAATTAGTGCACCTGGAAGAAAATATGGTACAATGGTGAAACTAAGCAAATAGCTAGAGTGTGGGAGGTCGTGTGCAAATGATCCAAGTTTGGTGCAATTGCGCATGCCCACACACCCTGCGGTGGTGCTGCAAGCACGAACCGGCAGCCTTATAAAGCCGGCATGTAGTCGATAGCAGATTAAAGCGAAAAGTACCAGCCGACGCAACCTAGAGTATAGTGACAATAATGCCAGGTGGATGCCAGAGACGTCGATTTAAGCAACTTATGGACTTTGACAGAGGCATGATCATCGGCCTAAAAACCGGAGGGTGGTCGGCGTGCACATGGACCGTTCTGACCATACCGTCCGACAGTGTTGGGAGCTGTGGACATGTTCCGGCACTGCCACACGGCAGAGTGGCGCCAGTTGGGTCAGGAGGACCAATGCTAGAGAGGATTGATTGGATCGTGCAGCAAGCACGGAGGGATTCCACAGTGACCCAGTCCACTATACAGGCAGATGTAGGGCTCCCATGTGCCCACAAATCATTTCCTGACGCCTCGTGGAGGTGAATCTACGATCCCAGTACCCCTTACGTGTACTCCCATTAACACTGCAACATTGCTAACTCCATTTGCAGTGGTGCCAGGTGAGAGTGACATGGAACACCACAGACTGGCGATGTGTGGTCTTCAGGGATGAGTGCCACTTCGTCTTGGGGACAGATGATCATCATGTCCGGGTGTGGAGGAACCTTGGTCAAGGACACAATCCCGACCTCGCTATCATGCGCTACACCTCCCACACTGCAGGCATTATGGTCTGGGGAGCCATAGCCTATGATAGCCGATCACTCCTTGTAGTGGCACGTGGCGCATTGACGGGGCAGCAGTATGTGGACGACATCCTACGGCTCCACGTTCTCCTATTCCTGGCCAGAATACCAGGAGCGCGATACCAGCAGAATAATCTACATCCACATACGGCTCGGGTTGTTCAGGCCTGCCTACGTCGTGTACAGGCACTTCCATGGCCTGCCTGCTTCCCGGACTTGTCCCCTATCGAGCATGTTTGGGAGCAGCTGAAACGCCAGCTCCCACCGTGCCACAATATCTGGGATTTGGAGCACATCGTCCAACACGTGTGGGACAGTCTGCCGCAGGACAACATCAGGTGTCTGTTCGCCACCATGCCGGACCGTATTGCAGCGTGTAACGCCACACGAGGCGGTGCAACACGCTATTGATGATGACCGGATCGCGTACCACAGATTCCCTTTGTAATTGTCCTTGATCTCTGTTTTTGCCATCATGTGCATCACTCACCTGTATCATTATACCAATAAAATTTCAGTTGAATCCTATGCTTCCTTCTTGGTGTGCTAATTTCTTTGTCCATGTGTGTATTTAGGCACCAAATAAGCAGCAGTGAATTTAAAACTGATACTATTTACTCTGTTTAGCCATCCACTAAGCAAGTTTGTGTAGTTGTCTAATGAATTTCTTACAGAATCTCATTTCTTAATCTTTTTGTTTTCTGGGAACCCTTCAGTATTATCCAAGAAAAATTTCCATTTAGCTAATTCAGTAGTGTGTACTTGCTGATTTGGGATTAAGTTTTGTAACATTACTTTTGGTAACTGAAATCTCACCTTTTTTTAAAAAAATTGAACCTTTTACTGCTAATGAGCTATCTTTTGTATGACTCATCAGCAATATTAGATGTCCCTGATACAATTTCCTCTAAGCAGTCCTGTATTATCTGTCAAAGATATACACTTTTGACAGATGTGCAGGACTGCTTAATGAATCTTCAAAGCTGCTGCCACCACTGTGTTTGTAATAGTTGAACACTTCCACTGCTATGCAGTGTTAAGGAGACATAATGAAAAACACTTAGGCATTGATGATTACTCATGGTAGTTCTTTAGTATAAACAACACCAAAAGAATAGAAGAAGAAATGTATTACTTATTCCCTTCCATCTGGGGTACCTGTTCATGGTTATGCATGGTTATGGTCCCACTAATCAAACTGGCTCTTTGACCTTTTCCCTCTGTTTCTAGTCTTTTCTTCTCTACTTCTGGACCTTTTACTCTCCTATTTTCCAGACAATCATAGGATCACGTGCCCTATCATTGTATTTGCCATATGGTGGACATCTGGAAAGAGGGCATCCTGGTAGACATCTGAAAAGTAGGCATCCTGGTGGGAGTTTGGCAATTTAATAATTAATACATCCATTTTCTTCCTCTGTTGTTATTTATATCATGAAGCATTCCCATGATATCCTCTCCTTAACTTTTCCTGAGAAAAACGGTGTAAAATGTTAACCTAAAAAACATGCTGCTTCTTCTATAAAATTGGAATTATTGAAAAATTTCTGGAATATAAAATATAGCACAACTAGGTAAACTTTGTTGGCCAAGTTGTGCTATAGGGCTGCCAGCATGGATGTTTATGAATGATTTTATCTAGTTGCAAAGGTGGTGAAGGTAACCCAGAGGATTGCTGCAATACTGAGAAGGACGCTGACCTGCAGAGATATAACTCTTTTATCTCTGACCTGCAGAGATAAAAGAGTTATCGTTCCATTGTATAAGACCCTGATCAAACCACACTGACTATTGTTCTCAAATTTGGTCCCCAGGATTTGAAGGGAATAAATTAACTGTGGAAAGGGTACAGAGGCAGGTAACAAAGATGGTTTCGACACTGTACAATGTTAGTTATGAGGATCAGCTGAGGGAATGTGGACTGCATAGTTTGGTAGATAGAAGAAGGAGAGGTGATATGATTGAGACTTTAAAACTGTTGAGAGGTAGTTACAGGATTAACACTGGGGAGTTCTTTCGCTTGGTGAAACAGCAGGAAGGAGCGATGACAAGGGGCCATCCCTGAAAGTTATGAAAAGAAGCTGTGAGTAAGAGGGTGAGGAGTAGTTTCTTTGCATAGAGAGTGGTTGAACCATGGAATGCATTGCCTGATAGAGTGGTGAGAGCAAGAACGGTCACTGAATTCAAGGAGTGATATGATAGACTTTGTGTTTCCTAGGAAGAACCTCCCACGATGAGTCTTTTGACTCCATGGAGGCTTGAATAATAATAATAATATTTATCAAGTGGAATTTACTTGGTGGAGGGTCTAATTGTGCTCTTATAAAATTTTTGAATAACCCAAATTTTATACAAAAAAACAAAGTAGCACCCTTTTTTTGAGTTGACATTATATTTTTCAGGAACAAATGTCTGCCTTGTTGCAACTCTAATAAGGGTTTTGCTGCTACATTGTGGTTCATTCTTTTTAACCCAAAAATTCTACAAATTTCTCAGAGATGGTTGTTTTCTTTCGTGTTTACAGCACGATCTACCAATTTGTAAAAAGAGACTTTTATTCCTTTATGGCTAGTTAAAAATGTATGCAATAACATAACACTTTTGAGCTAACTATCAATTAATCTATTAATAAATACTACCCACCTACCTATATTGTATTATTGAATGCCTAAATATTGCACTAGAATGATATATATATATATACACAGGGTGTTCCAAGAGGAATTTGCCAAACTTTATGGGTTGATTTTCTAGAGTGACATTTTAGCCAAAAAGTTTATATTAACATGGGTTCAATTACAAATTGTAGACAGTTTGGGAAATGCAGCCATTTCATGAGGTTGTCCACTAGTAATTGTCTGACTATGCATATTTCAGTCTAGTTATGTAGAATAGTTCTCTAAAGCGAATTCAGATTTTGTAAATAGTGTTCTGTTGTGTGTTTGTACTTCTGACATCCAATCCATTTACAGTTTTTGTAATAGCAAATTGAGAACTGCTGTTGAAGAATACCAATACTGATTTCCCACCCAGATTGTCCCTAATCAATAGTTTTTACTGATATATACCAACATTTGCAGGAAAGGAGAAAATATAGTATTGTATCTGGACATTATTTTAATCACTACATTCAAAATACCATGCTTTGAACAGCAACACAGTTCTGGAACAGTTGCTTGGTGAATATTTGCAAGCACTGAAGTTGGTAAAGTGACTGTCTGGACTGCATCAACTAAATTATGGAAGGATGACATTGATAGGAGAAAATGTCATCTGGTTTTCAGAAGGATGAAGAGATGTTGGAAAGGGTCCAAAGGTGACTGACTAAGGTAGTTTCTGACCTCTGGAATGTCGAGTATGAGGAAAGATTGAAAAGATGTAATTTGCAGAGTCTAGTGGAGAGAAGGAAGAGGGGAGATATGATAGAGACCTACAAGTTGGTAAGGGGTTGTTATAGGATCAATGGTGGAGAAGTTCTACAGAGAATAGTGGGAGATCAGGGGAGAACCAGAGGTCATCCCTGGAAACTGTATAAAGAGGGTGTGAGTAGGGGAGTGAGAGGCAGGTTTTTTTCGTGCAGAGTTGTGAGTGATTGGAATGCCTTGCCTGAGAGTGTGGTGTCTGCAAGGAGTTTGAATGTGTTTAAGACCCGGTATGATGAGATGTGTGTGAGATAAAAGGACCTCCTAGATGAGTCTTTGACTCCATGAGGTCTTGTTTAATAATAATAATAATAATAATGGTATGAAGACAGCTGTTGCAGAATGTGTGGTGGAGATACTTAATGAGCAATTCATAAAGGTCTTTCAATTTTGTAAATGTGACATCATGGAGAGATTGAGAGCAATAGATGATGGGGAAGAGAGACTGACTGTAAGTGAGCAAGAGGTATATGGGGAGTTGAGTAAACTAGATGTTAATAAGGCTGTGGGACTTGATAATATATCACCATGTATTCTGAAGGAATGTGCCAGGGAGTTGACACCTATCTTGACATATTTTTTAATATGAGTGTTGCACTTGGTCAAGTCCCTAAGGAATGGAAGAAGGGCAAGATTGTGCCACTTCATAAAGGAGGTGATCGAACTCAAGCATCAAATTATAGGCCTATCTGTGTGTCAGGTGTTGTGGTTAAGTTGTTGGAGAAGCTTGTGAGAACTCGGATCCAGAGTTGGGTTGACAACAATGGTATTATCTTTGATGGACAGCATGGGATGTCATGTTTTAGTAATCTACTTACTTATTACAATAAAGTGATTGCTTCCTTGGACAGAGGAGAAGAATACACAATAATATACTTAGATTTCGCAAAGGCATTTGATAGCGTACCTCATGATGGAGACTGGCTATCTGATAAGTATCAACAAGTTGTGTATGGGGGAGCAATATCCAGGAAAAGGAAAGTCACTAGTGGAGTGCCTCAGGGATCTGTTTTTGGGCCATTTCTGTTTAACTTGTATATTAACGATATAGGTGAAGATTTGATATTCAGTTGTTGCAGATGATGCAAAGTTGGGACGAACAATGAAGAGTAGTGAAGATGTTGTGGCCTTACAAGAAGACTTGAATATATTGAGTGATTGGGCACAGAAATGGAGATGTGAGTTCAATGTTGCGAAATATAAGGTTTTAAAATTTGGAAATCAAAGATGGGATGCAGAATTTATGCTTGGTGAGGATATATTGTTGGAGGTGGATTAAATAAGAGATCTGGGGGGGTGATAGTGGATAAGGATCTGAAATTTGGGGAACACATAGCCAAAATTGTGAAGACAACACAAAGGTTTCTGGGAATGATGTGGAGGACATTGACGTGTAGAAGTAGGGAGATTCTTGTTCCATTGTATAAGGCTTTGATTAGGCAACACATGGACTATTGTGCCCAGATTCGGTCACCTGGAAAGGGTCCAAAGGCGATTGAAATTTAGAGGACACATAGCCAAAATTGTGAAGACACCACAAAGGCTTCTGGGAATGATGCAGAGGACACTGACATGTAGAAGTAGGGAGATTCTTGTTCTGTTGTATGAGGCTTTGATTAGACCACACATGGAGTATTGTGCCCAGATTTGGTCACCTGGTTTTCAGAAGGATAAAGAGATGTTGGAAAAGGTCCAAAGGCAATTGACTAAGGTGGTTTCTGGCCTCTGGAATGCCAAGTATGAGGAAAGATTGAGAAGATGTAATTTGCAGAGTCTGGTGGACAGGAGGAAGAGGGGGAGATATGATAGAGACCTACAAGTTGGTAAGGGGTGTAGGATCAATGCTGGAGAAGTTCTACCAGAAATGCTAGAACTTCTCCAACATAGTGGACGATTGGGGGAGAACCAGATGTCATCCCTGGAAACTGTATAAAGAGGGTGTGAGTAGGGGAGTGAAGGGCAGGTTATTTTCGTGCAGAGTTGTAAATGATTGGAATGCCTTGCCTGAGAGTGTGGTGTCTGCAAGGAGTTTGAATGTGTTCAAGGCACGGTATGATGAGCTGTGTGTGTGTGTGTGTGTGATAAAAGGACCTCCCAGATGAGTCTTTGACTCCATTAGGTCTTAGGGTAATAATAATAATAATAAGTTATATGTATACCATTTACAAGAAGTACACAACCTTTGACAGATTTGATCTGCAAGTGAAATTTGATCATTGTATGCTTGCAAATCCTGATATGCATAAACACTTGTTTTCGCTATGAAGCAATGTTTATTGATAATTTTTTTGCAAAGTAAAGCAAACAATATTCTTAATGTGCATGTATGTGCTTGTGAAAAAATACTTAGAAGTTGACACAAATTTCCATCTGAACTAAACCTATCTATGGGATCGGTTAAGGAGTCCTTATCCTTGGCCATCTACCATAATGATAGTTGGCCAAGCTTGCCTCCTTATTGTTCTCCACAGTTTTGTATCACCTGCAAATAGCTACATATCTCCAGTTAAACTTGTTCCAGTGGCCACAAAACAGATGACCTTCCCCTGCAATCCACCACTAGTAGCATTCCTCTTTCATGATATATAAAAAATAAATAAAAATACAAAAAATATAAAATTAAATAAAAATTTAAAGCAAAAAATATCCTTAGCCTCAATACATATCCTATCCATGCTAATAATGCTGTAGGTTTACAACCTTTCATTGATGGAAGTCACATTAAAAAAAAAAAAAAAAAAAAATCCTTTCCTATTTCATCTACACTCGAAGATGAAAATACCCTTATGAATTGTTCACTGAATACCTCAACCATGTCCTTTGCAGCAGTTACCAGTCTATCATATTCCTGCATTGACATCATGTTACCATGATCACTCTGCTTTCTGATTATATAAAAAACTGTAAGATCTTTTCTAGCCTGAGTTGCTAATTTCTACTCATATTGCACTTTTGTTATCCTTTTCAAATGAGTTAATTTCCTGGCTGGCTCTTTATATCCTCATGCAGCTGATTTACCATTATTCATCTTGTTCTGCCTCCACTGTATCTTCTCCTTCCAGATTTCATGCTTAATCCCTTCATTTAGCCTTTTGAGCTTCAAAGTATATGTAGTTTCACACATATCCTATCCTCAGAGAAGTCTTCTTATGGCTGGGCATCACCTCATAGGAAGAAATGTGACATCCTACTCAAAATCGCTTCATCCATTGGAATGATTAGATCTAAGACTCTTGATTCTCGCATGCCCTCCCTTTCATACTGCCTAAAATAGTTGTCTTTCAGGAACTCAAGAAAATCATTTTTCTTATATCCAAAAGCTATCTCTTCATTCCAATCTATACTATCATAATTAAAGTCATCCAATAACCATAAAACTCCAGTTAAACTTGTTTCAATGGCCACAAAACAGATGACCTCCCCCTGCAACCCACCACTAGTAGTATTCCTCTTTAATGATATGTAAAAAATAAATAAAAATACCAAAAAATATAAAATTAAATAAAAATTGAAAGCAAAAAAATCCTTAGCCTCGACACATATCCTATCCATGCTAATAATGCTTCACTAACCTCCAAGTTCCTTATACATTTCTTCATCACTGCCATCCACATTCCCCATAGCAACATCCAACTAAATGTCTCTTTCTGTCAGTCTCCACCCCACATGATATACTGACTCAAAATCACTGTCACTATTTCCTTTTGCATCTTCACTTTGTGCAGACATAATTCCTTGCTGCCATCAGCAACACCCCCCTCCCCCTTGTTTTTTTTTTTTATCCTCAAGAAAAACATCATACCCTTCCATTTCAATTCTGATCAAGATGTCATCCTTATACAATAATGTTTCACTTACTCCAATCCAACAGAGCCCTGTGGCACACCACTTGTCCCCTTCTTCTTCACTCTTCTCCTGAATAAACTACTCTCTAATATCTCTCCTTCAACCATCCTCCTATCTACCTCACGGTTTATGATCAAATAAATCTAATCAGCAAAACCATTTCATCTCTCTCATTTCTAATGCTCCTGGCATTTGTAAATAAACACAGTAATTCACTTTTACTCTATAACCAGTCCTATTCATTCCACTTATTGGTCCAGACTTCCAGAATTCCTGTCATCAGTGATCTTGGTAATTGCCCCCAAAGCTGTAGCATTCCTATTCCACTGCTAGCTAGATCTCCTAATCTTAACCCTTCAGAGCATTGCATCTGAGATCACAATGAAAGCATTAACGTATGTAAGAAGGTAACAACAACATGCACTATATTTGCAAACTGAGAAGCTACAAACTGCATTCAAAATTACGAACCACTGATAGAGAGAGAGAGAGAGAGAGAGAGAACAATCAAGCATTATTACAGCTAACAGAAAGGTATATCCAGATAGAATGGAGGCATTTTGAGTAACTATTATTATTATTATTATAGGCAACTCCAAGGAGTCCTTAGACTCATCAAGGGAGGCCCTAAACAGCATGTCAAGAACTATCCAACATTTGCACAGCATATATCATACTTTACTTTGAACTCATTCACAGTCATGGCACCCATAACAGACTCTAGCAACCTATTCCACTCATTCACTACTCTACAAGCAAAAAATCTGGTTCTAACAGCCTTGCTAACTACACTCTTGCTCAGTTTCCATGGATGGCCCCAAGTTCTTCCACTACCAGACCTGTTCTGAAAAATTTCCTCTGAATTAATATTGTAAAAACCCCTCAGTAATTTGTATGTTCCAATCATATCACCCTTTTCTGCCTATCAACCAGTTTCCATAATCCACAAATCTTCAACCTTTTCTCATAAGGTTCATTCCATAGACCTGCTACCATCTTGGTCACTTGCCTCTGGATCCTCTCCACCTCCTCCTTCAAATCACTAAGAAACCCTGGCACCTAGATCTGAACGCAGTAGTCAAGATGGGGGGTCTTATAAAGGCTTGATAAAGAGGAACAATAACCTGCTTGTCTCTGCTCGTCAAAGTATTCTTCAGTAACTAAGTCATCTGATGATCTGCTTTAGCCACTTTTGCTATTTGGCCACCAAACTTTAACTCCCTATCCACTAACACTCCCAAATCTCTGACTTTGTCAATTACCTGGGGTACAGTTCCACCAAAGTGGTATACAGCTGGTAATCTTTTTCAACATTACACTTTGCCACATTAAACTGACATTCATTCTCCTTTGCCCAGTCTGCCAATCTATTCAAATCATCCTGCAAAATTTTGATATTATCTGTATTAACTATTGCTCTACCCACTTTGCATCATCAAACAACTGAACAGTTTCTCTCAGAATTTTTCCTAGAGGATTAATGTACAAATTAAACAGTAGTGGCCCAACAACAGAGCCCTGTGGCATGCCACTAGTCACATGCCTTCTTCTGGACTGTGCTCCTGACTAAACTACTCTCTAATATCTCTCCATCATCTATCCACCTCACCGACCCTATATCCATCCCCCTCCCCCATGTACTGCAGTTTACTGATTAGAATTCCATGTGATATCTGGTCAATGGCCTTTCCGGCAGTATCACTGTAAACCCATTTCCTTTATCCATCTCAGTGTCACTGTATTAGAAAATGTGAGCAATTACTGAGGCATGGCTCTTGACCAACTTCTCCAATACTTTGACAACAACTCCTGGTATGTTTATCGGTCTGTCTGTAATTTGCTACATAAATCTTGGAGCCTCCTTTATGCAATGGAACTATTTTCTCTTCTTCCCCCCCCCCCCCCCCGTGACTAACCTGGAGCTGAGACTTAGATTAAACAATACGGTCAAGGACACAGACAACTCCCTCACCACTTTACGTAAAACTTAAGCTGGTATACCATCCAATCCCAGAGCTGTATTCACATTAAGTAATTCACATTCACATGTAATATGCTATGCACCTCTATTTCATTTACCTCAGATCCATGTAAGCCTTTGGCTCTCTTGTTACTGCAATATCACCACCTGGATGAGATACTCTTGCAGTGTTCACTTAGTAATTCTACTATTTCAACTGATTAAGTTACCTCTCTGCCATCGGCATTCATTAAAATCATTTTACCATATGCGTTCTTTCTTTTACTTGCAGCATATTGAAAGAACTGTTTGGGATTCTCATTAGTCTACATTGCTAACTTCCTTTCGTAATATGCTTTTGCCTTTCGTAGCACACTAGTTACCCTTCTGGTCTGTGCCTTGTATTGTTCATGTGCCTGCAGGTTATTACCTTTCACCTTAAATTCCCTCCACAATTGTTTCTTTTTTTGCAACTCCAGCTTTAAGATGAATGCTGCCATTACCTCCCTCAAACACTCCTTTACCACTTCCCATGCACTATCAACATACCAGCCATTGCAAATTTACATGCGATAGCACTGATCAAAGCAGTCTCCTAAGCTTGTCATACTTACCAGCCCTGTAATTCCATATTTAGCCACCTCCCAGGTCAAAACCATATGATCACTCTCGCCAATTGGTGGCGATATGATCATATTAATTATAGACACTCAGATGCAATTACCAGATCAAGCACTCTCTAACCCGCAGTATATTCCACCACATGCTGTCTCTGTAAGAGCTTAATGTTGTTCATTTCTTAAATTAATAAGTTATATCTCATCTAGTAATAAGTATAAAGTTATTGTCTTCTGGCTGAGTAATTTCTCTTCATAGAAAAAATCCTATCTGCATAGTCTTATGTATTTGTCACTTGTATGATGAAAAACCAGAGTTCCCAGATGGGGAAACTAGTTACCTCCATCTGAGACAAGCTAATTCATCTTCAGTTGAAAAGTGTCTTTATAAAGGTTCTTTACATCCTAATTGGACTGAATGAACTATGAAGGCTTTTTAAACATTTTCTCACATTTTAATTTGTTTGTTTGTTTGTTTGTTTGCTGTTTCCATTGCAATTGCCATATATACTAATAACAAAAAAATTGCTTATTTTAGCCTCTCCATGCGAGGCACCTTTTTTTAGTGGAGAAGACCTCCCAGTGATGATCTGCCCCTTTTTGCTTTTATTCTTTGACTATGCTTTTCTTCCCATATTCTTTGCTCTACTTCTCCTGAGTCCTTATTACTATCCTGTATTTCAGACCACCATCACAGGAATCCAATGCTTTGCAGCCTTATCTGACATGAGGTTTGATCCTGGTAGTCTTTTGCTACTTTGGCCTCTACTTTTGGCAAGGGTGTTGCAGTGGCTCTTCTTCCTCATGTTAAGGACAGAATCCATGGCTTGATGTGATGCCCATATAGTATCCTGGGCCCTGGCAACCTCCGAACATGGTCACTGCTTGCTGGACAGTGGGCATCCATTATGCTCTGTGATGGGTAGGGAGTCCTGGTGCTGAACTAAACTCCTCCTGAGAATGAATACTTCTTCATCCTCTTGTTTATCAGGGCCCTCAGTCCCTAACAGATTCATATTATCATCAACAAAAAACAAAGTAATAAAAAAAACATCAGAAGCTAAAACAAATATGCCACAGTTCTAAATCTTACACTCAATATATGAACATCTGATTAGAAAAATGTCACCCTTCTTCATTCAGAAAGGTTGGAAGGATCTCCAAAATCTGTAAAGAAACTACATTCAGAAGATATGGAGGTCTCAGATAATAATAATAATATCCTTATCAAAGTAGCTGCAGTAGCACAATCAGAAAAATTACTCCATGCACCATTGATGTATAGTTATCTGCCTCTGTATTAAAGTAGGCTTATGTTACTTCACATGCAAACTTTTATTTGCTCATGCTAAGCTAATGGATAAAACCAAGCATACAGTTTCTTGTCAAGTAAAATTTATCTTCAATTCCAGTGTGTTTAAGTGGGGCTGCTCTAGTAGCTGACTTTTCACTGTTTGCCTCATTTTCCCTAACAAAAAGCTACTGGCTGGCTCAGTGTCTGCAATCAGCAGGCTCCAGTATCCATGAAATAGTGGGATTCACATCCCACTATTTCATGGATATCTTTTGGTGTAAGATGATTTTTATTTTGCAGTATTGACCACTACCTTGCTTTTATTGGAGGCCTAAATGGGTTTGAAAAAGTTCTATAGTCTCTGTAATAGGGTTCTCAAACTAGTAGTCCAGCAATGGTGCTAATTTAATAGGTCTGTAACCTTATGTTGGATGAGATGCCCATAAAATACATATATGAAGGTGGGCCTAGGGTATTGCAAATGGCAAGAAACTATTCCTGGAAGATGTGCAGGGGACTGGTAAGTAAAAGAATGAAAAGTATTGTTTTTACATGGAATGTATTTGTAACTTTAAATGAATTCCTAACTCATTAGGACTCAAATTCGTAACCCCTTAGTACTACCATGCTAATGATAGTATACTCCATTCCTCATCTTTATTCAACAAAACCTTGTAATCCTCAAATGTTCAAAGCTTCGAAGTCCTCCATAATCATTGTCTTAAAACATTGATCTCATTGTCATTTTTCAGTGAGTTGGGAACCCAACCTTATCAACTTTAGGTTACCAAAATGGAGTTCTATCTTGTTTCTCAGAAGAAAGATCTCACTCCACCTCTTCCTGCCTCTGATAATACCCAAATTGTTTGGTACGATTATATTTCTCTTATAATTTCAAGCTCTTATATACTAATCTATATCCTGACACAAACACATCACATCTATAACTTCCAGAAAAATCTTCTGTTCAAGACACTACTTGTCACCACATGCATTCACAAGATCCCAAATCTGTCCATCCTTAGAACATTTTTTTTTACATTTGTTGTAATGAATCAAAAACATCCATAATAATTCTTTATGCTGTCCAGAAACGGGCAATATGATAATGTGTCTTTCAGACTCACTCTTGAGAGATTAAAAAAATTATTAAAACTGAAAATATTATTGGAGAAGTGCCAGAGATTAGTAGTACTCATGAATTTGTAAGCAGAATAAATACTGTGGACAAAGTCAAGACAAACTGATCCCATTTGATCACAACTTAAAAGATTCATATCACTTTAAATTTATTTTTTGTTGAACATTTCATTTCTGTGTCAGTATTATTTTTTTTTGTCCAAATCTGAAACAAATTTCAAAATATCAAAATTATTTTGTCACATTTTGATGAAAAGATAAAATAAAATAAAAAAATAAATATAGCATATCATCATCATCATAGATAATGCAATTTAATATAAAGTTGCACACAAGAAATTCAGTTGCAAAATAAATAATAGTTTGGAATAAATGGAATAATATTTTATTACAGTGTTCATACATTTATATATAAAGGCAAATAATAAAAGCTTAATGAAAAATGAATTCTTTTAAAGGTCATATGGAGTAGTTTTATGGGAAATGGCTACTTTGGCTTCTCAGCCATACCAGGGTCTTTCAAATGAACAAGTATTGAAATATGTTATTAGTGGTGGTATTATGGAGAAACCAGAAAACTGTCCTGAAAGATTGTGAGTATTAGTACCTTTTGTTCACAAAATAATCAAGTGTTTTACTTATTTTTCATATAATTTTTATACATACAAGGCACTTTGGATTTTTTTTTTCATATAAACAACTTTTAATTAGTGACCTATAAAAATTACTCAGAACTGCATCTATGTGGATTTATTTGATATGTTGCATTGTATAAGAGTACCTCATAGTCAAGAATTATTTTCTCCAAAGCCTAAGAGAAAGAAATAATGGGGGGGGGGGGGTATGTAAGGTCTTAAGTACAGTTGGTGTTAATAAGGTAGTACAGCTTTGACATTTTGCTCTATTTTAATCCGTTCTTGATCCAGTTGTTTAATGGGCCTTAAAATAGTGAAGCTCTCAGGACCTTCAGGAAAAACTCAGGGATTGCATTACAGACTTCTATTTCTAAGCAGGGCTTCTCTCTCTCTCTCTCTCTCTCTCTCTCTCTCTCTACTCCCCAGGATGCAAGCAAGCAACCCCAAAGACTAAACCATCAGATGTCATCAGTGGGAGCGTCCGCGCAGTTAGCCTAGTGGCTTTGTGCTTCGCAACCATATGCCTGGGGAAGGATTGATTTTATTAGGTTTGATTCCCGTCAAACGACGTGCGGAGCTTAAGGATCTTCCTCAGCCATAGCCAAGTTAGCTAGTCTTGGGCGTGGACAGCAGGGTTTTTTCCACCAGTTTATCTGGTGTTTTTCATCCCACAAGCAGGCAAACCGGTCTGAGGACACATGGATTACAGTCAGGAATACTGACCCAGCCATAGGTCTGATTCATCAGCCTATGCCGGTTCCAGAGCCTGGATAAAATTTGGGGGAGACTAGATGGTACCATGAACTCCTGTAAAAAGGGGGAACGAAGTATCATCACACGGAATTTATTTATTTATCGGTGGGAGCCATACCCAGGAGGAGGGATACCAAAGTTGAAGCAATGCAGAGGTCATATATTTCCCATACACAAGTAATGAAAAGATGTATCACCTTATTATTAAAATACTCTGGATCAGAGATAGAGTTGGAAGTTTTTCACTTTGTTATGCTTTAAATTACAGATGCCAAGAAATTATATTCTTGATTTAATCCTTTATCCAAGTGGAAGCAAACAAATTTGCATTTGGAGTATCTTCAACTGGGCTACTTGTATATAAAGACTAATGACTTTGCATCGGTTGCCTCTCTCACTGACTTTTGATCCTGTTCATGGGTTTGCTGACAATGGTGCAGTCCATTTGTCTTCTGTATTAAAAAAAAAGTTATGTGGTGCTCAGGACCTTCTCACCATTTTCAGCTAGCGTAAGGATAATCTAGGATAAGGATGAGGTTAAAATACAAAATGATTTAATAGATCCCTTTCCAATAACTCAAGAATTAAAACAAGGAGATGGTCTGGCTCCAATACTTTTTAACTTAGCTTTGGAGTACATTATTTGGTCGTTGTCAATAGATACTAATGACACTCTAATAAACTATTCAGTGAAAATTGTGCATATGCAGATGACATTAACATCATATCATATCTAGAACCAAACAAAAAAATGGAAGAAACATCTCTGGAAATAGAAAAATCAGCACAAGAGATAGGACTATAAATTAATCAACAAAAAACCAAAATAATGATTAATACTATGCAGAATCAGTTATCTGATGCAAGTGTGAAAATTGGGAACCTTGAAATCAAAAAAGTGGAGCAATTTAGGAGTAATGATCACTGTCTCGCCAAATAAGATGGTGGAAGTGTAAAATCGAATAAAGAGAGTTCATTGGGCTTTCTGTTCTCTCTCATATGTACTGAGTTCAAAAGATATTCATTGAAAGACTAAAATAAAAATATAAAAATCGATAACTATATTTTTTAAGGATATAATGTATAAATACTTCCAATATTTCAGCAAAGTCTCTAGGGATCAAAATATAATAAGATTTGTGCATACAGGCACTACACTAAATAATGAAAATGAAACATGTCAACTGAGGGTAGGCCTAATCCTAAATAATGTCCCCTTGGTGGCCTAAATTGGGTGTCCTTGGCTGTTGGGCTGAACTAAGGATGAGGGCTTCCCAAATTTGAGGCAGTTTCATGCAACAAAATTTGCTGAGGTTAGGGTAGTTTCTTAAGGCAGAAGCATATTCAAGGAAAAGTCTTTCGTATTTATATTTTGTGATAGACTAAAGTGGCTTTCTTCTGGCATATTCTATGGTGGGTGTCCAAAGCATGGTCAGCAAGTCCTGAATGGATGTAGTGATGGAAATGGATATAGTCCTTATGTTCAGCAATTCTGATGATGGCTGTCCTGTCTGTTTGGCCATAGTAGGATAGTTTGAAACTACAAGGGACCTAGTAAATATGTGGCAGTGTAAAATTCGATGCAGCATCATAATTTTTCCAAAATTTTATTGCATCGACTTTTACAGGAGTCACATCCAAAATTCACAAAAGGTAAACTTGTAAATTTTATATGTAAATAATACTAATAGCCCATATAAATTAGCCCAGAAAAATTAGCATGATACTGTGTAAATAGAAGATATATGAATATGTAGTTCAAGGGAAAATGCCCTAGAAATCAGAAATATGTTAGAATTTATCTATGTAAGTAAATACCAAAACCCCATCTATAGAGACCCAGAGGAATTAAACATGCTAGAATAGAGTAAACAGATGTCTTAAAATAGAAGTTCAGGGGCAATACTTTAGAATTCGGAAATGTATTTGATGTTATCACTTAGTATTGGGTGAAAAAAGAAACCTATTGTAACCAAAGCAGTCTGATACCACCTTCAAAGTCAATAGCAAAAGAGGGCGATATACATCAGAAGCTGTTACACTATGCTGTAAAAGGGATTAAACGTAACTTCAGGGAGATCTAGAAGTCTGCACTTTCTAGAAGAATAAGAGTTTGCACGTGAAAGGTACGGGGGTTCTCAGACCTTAATTCAAAGTTTGCGCCAGAATATCTGGGGTCTAAAACCTTCGCGCAGGGTCCCGCAAGAAGTCAAATAAAAGGATCATAGAATCGACTATCGAGCTTCGGCAGATTTGACGCCAGGAGAAAGGAGGGAGTCGATCCATGGACTATGTCGGATTATCCGGATGAAGTCGTGGAGGGTAACTGGAGGCGAAACCTTACAGAGCGAATAGCGACCCAGGACCAGGATGACAAAGCCTTGACCGTCAGGCCTTACGTCCCAGTGCCTACAACGCCGGAAGATCGCGCTCCAGCCCCGCAAGAAATTCCAGAGGAGAACACGGTATCCATGAAACGTCTAAAGTGATAGATCAAGCCCTAGCATAGAGGGGGATCCAGAGTAAGTCTGTAAAGGAAATACAACTAAGTGCACTGTACCTATGGAGGAGTCATGTGAGTTGAATTTTGTTGCAAAACTTTTTTTTATTTATGATGTGAAGAACTGTTTAGAAAGACTGAATTTATAGAGCTGCTATATACAGTAGATTGATAACTTGTTCGCATAGAGAGAATCTATTTTTAAAGTAATTGTAAGACATTAATGAAAATTTTAACTTACGTTGTATTATAAAGAAATGGTTCTGAAGAACTGACAAGATTATAGAATTAAGAAATATAATGTTATGAGAAGTAGTTTGCTTAAAGAGTGTTATATTTTATGTGAAGGTTTGAATTGGAGATTATAATTAATCAAAACATGGAAATTCCTAAACTGTAAATGGGCTGATAGTTAATAGTTATCTAATTTAATTGTTTAATAATTTACGTCACTGCATGCCTAAGAATTTGTCCTATATGATTTTAGTGCATACCTTGTATTACTGTTTTAGTATAAATAAACATGTTTTTATATTTAAAAGGAGTGCCGTCTGATCTTTTTCGCAACTGCACTGTTCTCAAAAAAAAAAAAAACGATCCTGTGAGCGGGGTAGATTGGAATTTGGTACGAATTTTGAGTTAAGAGTTAGCCACAACCGTATATAATTATAGAGGAGGAACTTTACTGGAAATATAAATAATTTCTTATGCCATTTGGAGAACTTTAGTGGCGCAGCTAGTAATAATTAAATAAATTTTTAGAGATCTCCGGCATAAGGAAAGAATACTGAAAGTGGAGAAAGGGAAATAAGATTAACTGAGTACATGAAAGGAAAAAGATAAGGTTAAAGTTTAACGAATAAAAATATAGAAGCCAAGGATAAAGAAAGCAATATTTTACAACAACCACATACCAGGTGAAATAAAAACCTCATAATATTACAATGGCGCAGCCGGTAAAATAAAAAACCTCATAATATTACACAGGTCTTTGGTGGAGCAGATAAAGGATGTGAATTTTTTATATGGTCTACAAGTGGTTGAAAAGTATTTTTTAAAGATTTTTGTTAGTTTTTTGGATGTGCCTTAGATATATAGAATAGTGATAGCTTTGGTGCAGTTTCTGTTCTGGGGAGGAGGAGAAGGTATGTGTTGTGCGGGTTAGGGATTTTGATATTTTTTTAGATATGGTAGGAATTGTAGCCATTGGCTAAGAAGGTTTTGTGAAGGTGGTCAAGTTCAATGGAGAGGACACTATTATCTGAACTAATTAATTTAGCTCTGTTATATAAAGTTTTAATTATTCCGTACGGTTGGGGTGAGTGACTGTATTTATTGGTATCTACAGGTGTGAGTGAGTTTTCTGTAACCAAAGGATGCCAAGGATTCATCAGGCTGGCATGCAATTATAGTGTCTAGGAAGTGGAGACTGTTGTCATTTGTCTTTTTCTAATGTAAATTGGATCCTGGGATGTTGATTGTTTAGGTATGTTAAAAACCCATCATAGAATATGTCAGAAGAAGGCCACTTTAGTCCATCGTAGCAAATATAAATACGAAAGACATTTCCTTGAACATACTTCTGCCTTAATATGTTGAGCACATCCAGGCCATGCAGCCAAATGGAGAAGACATCATGAACAAAGCATAGCCAAACAGTGGATCTATATGGAGCAGAGTTTAGAACTCTCTCTTCAAATGATTCCATGAAGAAATTAACCAAGGTGTGTGGGGGGGGGGGAGGTGAGAGCCCATGGCTGTCCTCTCTATTTGTTTGTAGAATTTTACTTTGCCAAATGAAATAGCCAGAGTTCATTATGAACTTAAACACAGCTGAAATATCAGGAGGAAATTCAGTTTGAATAAGGTCTAAAGTGTCTTTAAGTGAGATATTGGTGAAGAGAGAGGAGACATCGAAACTGACCATAATATTAGTGTTGGAGTGCGAGGTTTTCTATACTGGCATTTAAGTGGGCTGAGTGATTTTTGTATGGGGGAGAGGAAGGTGTTGCCAGTATATTGGAAAAGGACTTTTGCTAAATATTTGGCTAATTTGTATGCGAAAAACTAAAATAAAAATATATAAATCGATAACTATATTTTTTAAGGAAATTACAACATATACTGATATATTAACTAAAATAAATGTAATTATATTCAATGAATCAGTGGTATCTACAGTTGGGCTTAATAGCACATTCTGTTTATGAATTTTAGGTGGTCCATATATATATATATGGGATGGGGAGTCTAAAATTATATGGTTTTAGTTTATTAATAAGAGCAGAGGAGTTTATTCCTCTTTCTTTTATGCGATTTGAAGAGCTCCTGATTCAGATAAGTTTTACTAGGAATAATTAAGTGTACATGCGTAATTGTTTAAGTAAGAGCGGCTGTAAACGTTGTACGCTACCGATATTATTAGTGTGAGGGTTTTTTCTTGCCTAAACTAAATACGAAATCGTTATTATTAGACCTAGTAACCTGCAGAGCAAAAAAAAAAAAATGGCGGCGGCATTGTCATTCCATGATTTTAATTTAGGTTTCAGTCGTTTCGTTAAGTGTGAGGTCTGTTATATGTATTCCTTCGATTACATAAATGATTTGTGGATGTTTAGTGTGGATGGAAGAAGGGTGTGTGCGAAGTGTGACCTGAACGAGGAATTGATGACAGAAAGTGCTAGTACCGATTGTGTTGCGAGTGCACGTTTGAAAGAGAAGGATGGTGACAAAGAGAGGCGAAAAAATGTTAAAAAATCAGGAAAAAAGAAAAAGAGTGATTTGACAACCGTAACGGATGTTAAAAGAGATGAAAGTGAGGCAGAAAGAAACGAAATTGAGAGAACGAATGAAAGTAGAAATGGCGTGATGCAGAAATCGCAAGTAAAAAAAATCGAAAGAATGAATGATGGCGAAAGTTGGACGCATGTTGGAACGAAAGTACTGAACCAAAGAAAGATGAATGACAGTAAAAGTGAGAAGAATGATAGCGAAAGTTGGACACATGTTAGTTCGAAAGTACGGAAACAAAGAAGGATGAATGAGAGGGAAAGTGAGAAGAGGGGGTCGAGAATTAGAAAGATTTAATGATAGAGAGAATGTGTTGCGAGGTTCGGAAGGTGAATTGGATTGGATGAAGCAAGAAATGAAATGGGTGCGGAATGAAATTAAGAGAATTCAGGTCAAAACTATTAAAATAAATCATGATGGCATGAAAGAGTTAATGAAAGATGAGCGAGTGGCGTTGTATGGTGACTCCATTAAAAAATATAATAGAAAACATACCTTGTGCTAGAGGATAAAATGCACAAGGTATGTTTTCCAGGCGGTAAAATGAGTAGAGTGATTGAGGCATTGAATATGAGGCGGGAGCGAGCAAAAGAGTTAATTGTATTAATTGGTACAAATGATTTGAGAGAGAACAAAGAGCATGTCAAAATGAATGTCAGGAGCTGCTTGGAAAGATAAAAGAGAATAGTGTGACAGGAAGGGTAGTCAGTGTGTTGCCTAGGTATGATTGTGAAATGAGGTGGAGAGCAAGGATTATGAATGATATTCTGGCTGAAATGTGTGAGGAGATGGGAGTACAGTTTGTTAATGTGTGGAATGAGTTTGAGGGACGAAGTGAGCTGTATGGGAGCGATGGACTTCATTTGAGTGGTTATGGTGTGAGTCGCTTGGAGAGACTGCTGCTGGAAAGTAGAGAAGTGAATAGACAGAATGAATCAGATCGAGAGGGAAGTGATGTGGAAGAGCAGGAGAGTAAGACAGGAGAGATTGAAGAAGTGGAAATGAATGGGGAAGTGAGTGGTATGAGTATAGAAAATGAGAGAATGGGCGTGCAAGAGGAGCAGGGAAACGGGGAGGCTCAGGGTGGACAGGGGTACACAGCGTGAGAAAGGTGGATGCTCCAAGGAGGTGAGAGCATGTGTAGGCAGGAAAATAATGGGATGATCAGGGATCAAGAGGAAACAGATGGAATTGCAAAGGGTTCTAAAATGAAGAAGCAGAAAGGGAAATGGCCCCAGTCCAGCATGGAGAGATCACATCGAGTGAGTGGTATCAGCGGAACTAGCTATAGATCCAGAAATGAGCTGTTGTGTTTGTATAACAATGCTAGAAGTATAAGAAACAAGGTGGATGAAATGGTTGCACTAATTACGTCTGTGCACCCAGAGATTGTTGGAATAAGTGTGACATGGTTAGATGAGGACGACATCCTGACAGGAATAGAGATGGAAAGGTATGATGTGTTTCATGAGGATAGAAGGGGTAAAAAGGGAGGGGGAGTGATGTTGATGATAGAGAAAGAGTTATGTCCATACAAGGTAGAGATGCAGAGGAAAATAGGGCCAGTGGTTTTAAGGCAGTATGGTGTGAGATAGAGGTGAATAAAATCAAATACTTGGTGGGATGTTGTTATAGACCTGGTAATGTGGATGGTGGTGATAGCGAAATGTATAGTCAAATTAGCCAAGCAAATAAGAAAAGGGTGATCATTATGGGTGATTTTAATTATGCCAATATAGACTGGAATGAAGAGATAGCAACTGGTAGTAAAGAAAATGAGTTTCTTGAGTTTTTGAGGGATAACTACCTCAGACAGTATGTAACAGAGGGCACACGAGGATTAAGGGTCTTGGATTTGGTCATCTCATTGGAGGATGTAATTATCAATGAGGTGTCAAATCATCCACCATGGTGAAAGTGACCATGAGGTGAATAACTGGGTGGTTGCCAGCAGTGCAAGGACCCCTGTGAAAAAAGGGTATATGTGGAACTACAAGGGGGTGATTATGAAGAGCTCAGGAGACAGCTTGCAGGTGTAGCATGGAATGAGGAGTTAGCTGGAAAAGAGATCAATGCAGCTTGGGGGATTTTCAAAAACTACTTAGTAGATGCAATGTCTAAATGTATACCATGGGTGAGAAGGTTAAATAAGGTAGGTGTTAGATGGATGAATAAAGAGATTAAGCATGCGATACAGAGAAAAAGGGCATTGTGGAGGAGCATAAGAGAAGTGGAAGTAACCAATTTTATGAGGTCTACAAAGACCAGGCAAGGAGGGTGACTTGGTTGGTGAGAGTAGCTAAAGAGAGGCATGAACAGCAGTTAGCTAATGAAGCCAAAAAGAATCCTAGAGAGTTCTTTCGATATGTAGCCAGCAAAAGAAAGAATGATTATGGAAGGATGACATTGATTGGAGGAAATGGTATAAAGACAGCTGTTGCAGAATGTGTGGTGGAGATACTTAATGAGCAGTTCATAAAGATCTTTCAATCTTGTGAATGTGACTTCATGGAGAGATTAAGGACAGTTGATGATGGGGAGGAGAGACTGACTGTAAGTGAGCAAGAGGTGTTTGGGGAGTTGAGTAAACTAGATGTAAATAAGGCTGTGGGACTTGATAATATATCACTGCGTATTCTGAAGGAATGTGCCAGAGAGTTGACACCTGCCTTGACATATTTTTTTAATATGAGTCTTGCACTTGGTCAAGTCCCTAAAGAGTGGAAGGAGGGCAAGATTGTGCCACTTCATAAAGGAGGTGATCGAACTCAAGCATCAAACTATAGACCTATCTGTGTGTCAGGTGTTGTGGTTAAGTTGTTGGAGAAGCGTGTGAGAACTAGGATTCAGAGTTGGGTTGACAACAATGGTATAATCTTTGATGGACAGCATGGATTTACTAAAGGGAGGTCATGTTTTAGTAATCTCCTTACTTATTGCAATAAAGTGACTGCTTCCTTGGACAGAGGAGAAGGATACACAGTAATATACTTGGATTTCGCAAAAGCTTTTGATAGAGTACCTCATGATAAGTTGACAGTCAAACTAGAGCAGATGAGGTTGGATATTAGATTAGTGCATTGGATTGAAGACCGGCTATCTGATAGGTATCAACAAGTTGTGTATGGGGGTGCAATATCCAGGAAAAGGAAAGTCACTAGTGGAGTGCCTCAGGGGTCTGTTTTAGGGCCATTACTATTTAACTTGTATATTAATGATATTGGCGAAGATTTGGATGGAGATATTCAGTTGTTTGCAGATGATGCAAAGTTGGGACGAACCATAAAGTGTAGTGAAGATGTTGTGGCCTTGCAAGAAGACTTGAATAAATTGAGCGATTGGGCAAGCAAATGGGGATGTGAGTTCAATGTTGCAAAATGTAAGGTTTTAAAATTTGGAAAACAAAGATGGGATGCAGAATTTATGCTTGGTGAGAATATATTGTTGGAAGTAGAAGAAATAAGAGATCTGCGGGTGATAGTGGATAAGAATCTAAAATTTAGGGGACACATTACCAAAATTTTGAAGACAACACAAAGACTTCTGGGAATGATGCGGAGGACACTGACGTGTAGAAGTAGGGAGATTCTTGTTCCATTGTATAAGGCTTTGATTAGGCCACATATGGACTATTGTGCCCAGATTTTGTCACCTGGTTTTCAGAAGGATGAAGAGATGTTGGAAAGGGTCCAGAGGCGACTGACTAAGGTAGTTTCTGACCTCTGGAATGTCGAGTATGAGGAAAGATTGAAAAGATGTAATTTGCAGAGTCTAGTGGAGAGAAGGAAGAGGGGAGATATGATAGAGACCTACAAGTTGCTAAGGGGTTGTTATAGGATCAATGGTGGAGAAGTTCTACAGAGAATAGTGGGAGATCAGGGGAGGACCAGAGGTCATCCCTGGAAACTGTATAAAGAGGGTGTGAGTAGGGGAGTGAGAGGCAGGTTTTTTTCGTGCAGAGTTGTGAGTGATTGGAATGCCTTGCCTGAGAGTGTGGTGTCTGCAAGGAGTTTGAATGTGTTTAAGACACGGTATGATGAGATGTGTGTGAGATAAAAGGCCCTCCTAGATGAGTCTTTGACTCCATGAGGTCTTGTTTAATAATAATAATAATAACTTGTCCCCGCGGTTAGCCTAGTGGCTATGAGCTTCGCAACCATATGCCTGGGGAAGGAGTGTCCTAGGTTCTATTCCCGTCTACAACGTGGGAAGCTTAAGGATCTTTCTCAGCCATAGCCAAGTTAGCTGGTCTTGGGCACAGACCCAGTTTATCTGGGGGTTTTCATCCCACAAGCAGGCAAACCGGCCCCATGAACACACGCTACTACAATCAAAAAATATCCCCCCCCCCCAGCAGCAGGCTCAGCAATAGGTCAGTTGGGGGTTGTACTAACAAAAAGTCGCATCAAAATGTAACATGCAGATCCTGCATTGGAAGCGGGATAAACCCTTAGAGGAAGAAGTTTATTAATACCTTCAGCAGGCCAGGCAGTGACCTTGTTAAGGAGTCTGTGAAGTGATCTGATGTATTTATTGGTAGGGTAATAGTCTAAGGCAGTATTTCTTAACCTTTTAGTAGTTGCGACCCCCTAAGTATCCTAAAATATTTCTGCTGCCCCCTAGTTTGTAGTAACATAATGATAATAATTAAAGTTTTTTAAAATAGTTTTTACTTTCTGATTATAATGACAAAAAAAAAAATCAGAAAAAGAAATCAACTTTGCTTAAATATTACTGTAAAAACTTTACTGTATTTATATTAAGGAATCAAATAATGTTCTTTGTTTGCTCATTTTATAAGGGGATAAATTTTAAGAAATAACAAATCACTATTACGGCACTAAAAGCTTCGAAAAGTAATTGCACCCAAGTAGCACTTAACAATGTTTAGTTCTATGCATTCATACAGATGTCATGACTTGCAGTGTTGTTAGCAGCGAAAAGTTGACTTATAGTGCCACGAAAAGAAACTACTGCATTAAACTGCATAATTCAGATTATTAATACAAAACGATACAAGTTTGAAACAAAGTAAAACAAGGATCAAAAAATAATTATTTTAAGAGATTTCAAAATTTTAAAAACTAGAAATGTTCTATAAATTTTCCGTGGCCCCTCCCCTAGAGGGCCATGGTCCACCGATTAAGAATCACTGGTCTAAAGGAAGGTAGGTTGATGGATCTTTGAATAAATTAGGAAGTTTTAATGTATAATCATAGTAGTTCAGGACTGTACATTTCCCTCATCAGTAGTAATCACTATTTTATTATTATTCTTGATTTCCAAAAGTACTTCATATTCTTTATAGGAGAGGTTACCTTTGGACATGCTTCATCTTTATTACTTAGTGTAGTGCCTGAATGCACATATATTTTGTTCCCTGAAGATGGCAATTTGTTTAATTTTGCTGAAATATTGGAAGTATAAATTAAATTTATTTTAGTTAATATATCAGTATATGTTGTAATTTCATTTGGGATTTAGCCGACCAAATTGTATTCTTATTGGCTTAAACCAAACTACAAAATGATGGTACAACATGACAAAATTTCAAGCCGGCTGGGGCGTCGCCCAGTTAAACAAGGCCCCTGTTGTTTTCACCAGGGAACCAGGGCGAACAGCGAAAGTCAGCTACTGGAACAAATCTGAAAACACACCCCAAATCAACATCGCCAGAGTAAAAGATCGGTACTATCAACATAAGAAGCCTGAATGGCAAAGAAATGGAGCTAGCTGAGGAATTAGATAAGTACCAGATCAACACAATTCGGGTAACTGAAACAAAAAAGACAAAAACTGGTGAGATCTTTCTGAGCATTAAATACAAAATGTTATATTCAGGCAAGGACAAGCAAGGAAAAGAAGGAGTAGCCATAGTATTCAACACAAAATACGAGGCTAATCTTCTTGAATGGCAGGCAGTCTCAAGTAGAGTGATTTAGACAAATATGACAATGGAAAACTGGACAATGAGACTTATTTATTGAAAGTTTATTTTTCACTTGGTTAGAGTTTAATAAATTTAGTTTAATCCTTTATCCAAGTGTGAGCAAACAAAGTTTGTGCCTGAAAGTATCTTCAGGACTAGGGTAAGGTGGTACAACACCTGGGAAACTCGTTGCAAAGGTGGAGCAAGCTACCAACTCTCCTGTCTCAGTATCTCCTATAATGCAAAAAACATCTCCTTGCGGATATGTCTAATGTTATGCATTAAGGGAAGGGCCACTACCCAGACTAGTTTTGACCTTTATTGAGGTCTCTTCAGTGGGAGCCAGGCCCAAGTTGAGATACCAGGCAGAAGCTTTAGCAGGTCTTCTCTACCTATAGGAGTTGCCAAATGGTATGCCACCCTTTTTTTTAATAAATTACTCTGGATTTAGAGAAAGATGTTGAAAGTTTATTTTTCACTTGGTTAGAGTATAATAAATTTAGTTTAATCCTTTATCCAAGTGTGAGCAAACAAAGTTTGCACCTGAAAGTATCTTCAGGACCTAGTTGTCCTGGTGTTGTACCACCTCACCCCAGTCCTGAAGTTACTTTCAGGCACAAACTTTGTTTGCTCACACTTGGACAAAGGATTAAACTAAATTTATTATTAGAGACTTATTTGTGCCTATGGTCCCACAGAAGGTTCTACTAAAGTAGAAGTGGAGGAATTTTTTCATGTTAAAAAAGGAAAAGTTGGTCCATGTTGGAGATCTAAATATCAGAGTGGGAAATGATTGTTAGACATACAAAAATATTTTGGGAAAATTTGGAGAAAAGAGCAAAGCTAATAATAATGGCAAATACCTGTTGGATTTCTGCTCAAAACATGTACTGGTTATTACTAACACCATGTTCCAACAAAAATGTGCACAAATTCACATGGAGAGAAGAGGCAAGGAATAAGAAAAATCTCATTAACTGTGTTATTATTGATTGTGACGTTTTCTCCCTGGTGCAGGACAAGAGAGTGTACAGAGGATTTGAAATTGCAAGCGATCACTATTTAGTCTTGAGCAGGATAAAATTGAATTCCATATTGAAAAGAATAACATGTAAGAAAGTTTTAAAGCAAACAAAAGTTGAGCAGTTCTCAGATGTGAACTGTAGACAAAAATACACAAAAAATTATTGAAAAAAAAATGAAAGAGTTTGAGAACAGCAACCAATCCTTGGAGATTCAGTGGCAAGCCTTGAATAAAACACTGATTGATTCAGCCAGAGAGATATGTGGTGAGGTTGTCTGCAAGGATAGAAAAATCAGAACTCCATGGTGGACACACGAAGTTAAAGAGGCAGTGAAGGAAAAGAAGAAGGCATATCAAAAGTTTCTGGCAAATAAGTCATGTGCTCTTAGAGAATACAGAGGCAAATGTAAGAAAGCTAAACACTGTGTAAAACTAGCTAAACAAAAGTCATGGGAGGACTTTGGCAAGAACATAGAAAATAATGATCAAGAAGGTGGTAAGATATTCTGGAGGTTGTTGAAGAAGCTTAGAAATGGAAGGAAGAGTGTTGTAAAAGGAGTTAGAGATGATAAAGATGACATGAAAACGGAAGAAAAAGATATCCTTGAAGTATGGAGTAATTACTTTGAAAAATTGCTAAATGAAACAAGCAATGATAGCATGGTGGTAAAAAAATACTCAATAGGCATACAGTCAGGAATACATATTCATACTTGAAGTAGAAAAAGCCATCAAAGGCCTGAAATGTGGAAAGTCAGATGATATTTGGCCAGAAATGCTGAAGTATGGTGGTATAAAAGTCTTACAGTGGCTGCACTGCATAGTTCAGAAAACCTGGACAGAGGGATGAATTCCCGATGATTGGAGTAGAGCTCTCATAGAACCCATATATAAAATTGGAAATAAAACTGAATGTGAGCATTTCAGAGGCATTTCATTACTGAGTGTTTCTGGTAAGATATATGCAAGTATACTTGAGAAATGGTTGACAAAAATTGTGGAAGAAAAGCTTGGTGAAGAACAAGCTGGATTCAGGCCAAATAGAGGCTGTCAGGATCAGATCTTCACTTTATGACAAATAGTTGAGAAAGCATGGGAATATAACAAAGATCTATACTTAAGTTTTGTCGATCTGGAAAAGGCATATGACAAGGTGCCAAGAGAGAAGCTATTCAAAACGGTACAGTTATATGGTGTCAATGGGGCATTATATCAAGCAATACTTAGTCTTTATTTGAGTTGTAAGTCAGCAGTTAGAATTGAAGGAAATACAGGAAGATGGTTTAAAGTTAAATTTAGTGTGAAACAAGGATGTACATTATCCCCTCTGTTATTCATTATCTATATGGATCACATTATGAAGAAAAGTGGAATTAAACATGATATCAAAATTTGGAGATGTTAATGTCAGCTCTTTGCTTTATGCAGACGATGTTATACTTCTAAATAAATCCGCTACAAGTCTGCAAGATTCCTTGACTAAATTGAATAACTGTTGTAATAGATATGGTATGAAGATCAGCAATAAAAACACAAAGACAATGAAAATAGGCAGAATCGTTGAAAATAACTGCGGTTTGAAGAGAACCTGTGGAACAAGTAAAACATTTCAGCTACTTAGGCACGATTTTTAGTTAAGATGGTAAATTAAATATGGAAATAGACAATAGAATCAATTGAATAAATTCATATGGAATAAGAGAGAAATTAGTCTTAACACTAAATTAGCTGTAAACAAGACAGTGTTTTAAACCGATTTTAACTTATGGATCTGAGAGTTGGGTCAGAAGTAAAACACTTGACCAAAGACTAGAGGCCACAGATATGATAGTCTTGAGAAAGATTAGAGGTGTGAAGAGATGGCATCAATGGCAATATCATATTAAAAACAAGGATATTAGGAAAGAACTCTACATTGCCAGCATCCAGGAATTCATTAGCAGAGCTAATGCATTTCTGGTGGTATGGTCACTTAAATAGAATGGAGGAAAGATTAGCAAAACAAGTGTTCTCTGCAAGGTTGGCAGGAAAACGACCCAGAGGAAGACCAAGATATAGGTGGATTGATAACTGTACAAAGTGCCTTAGACAATAGAAATATAAGATCTGATAATGTTTTAGTCTTGACAAGTAACAGACTGATTTGGAGGAAAATTGTAGATAGGAAGTTAGTAATGATGTAAATTTTTCATGTAGTACTATCATATCCTGTACACCCTTTGAGGGTACATGTCAGGAATTTGATGATGATGATGATGATGATGTTGTAATTTCATTTCCTTAAAAAATGCAGTCATGAATAGTCAACACTAAACATGTAAATCGATAATTCTTTCAGTTGTTACCTATGGATGTAAAACCTGGATATTTATTACAAGAGTGGTGAATTTAATTTCCAATTAATTAATTTGAAATTTCAAATTAATTTCAAATTTAATTAATTTGAAAAGAAAATCCTTAGAAAAATATTTGAACCAGTGAATGATAATGGTCTCTAGATACAACCATGAGTTATATCAGCTTTACAAAGAACTCACAATATCTGGTGTAATCAAGTTCAAAAAGTTGCAATGGGTAGGACATGTTTTTTGTATGGAAAATGACAGTATTCTTATGAAGACAGTCAATAGTAAAATTATTGGTAAAAGACAAGAAGGAAAACCTAGAACAAGATAGATAGACACCATTAGTCAAGATAGCAACATCATACTACAATGTCCAAACTGGACAAGTAAAGATTTGGACAGACAGGGTTGGAGGCAACAAATCCAAAAGGTCAATGCTCAATTTGGGCTGTAGAGCCATAAGAAGAAAGATAATCTGACAAGTTTTTGGTACTATCAGGTTGCAGTTCTATCTTATTTCTTTGAAGGAAAGATATTACTTCATTCCATTATTTTTTATGGTTCCAATCTCCAGTCCAGATCAGTTTTTAATTCCCGTTTTGACACCAACATTTACATCTACCTATTTTGCATGGCCTATGTCTTCCAGGAAACTTTGTTGTTGTTTGTTTGCGAGGACACTACTTCTTTCTTGAACAACTCCTTACTCTTTGTGAATCTCAGGTTCACTCAACCTTGGAATGCTATTCTCATGTTTGTAGTAGTGCACCAGGGATCACCTTAAGGCTTGATGTTATTCAGGAAAGATAACTGTACTTAATAGATAATCGTTCTCTCATAAACTTCCACCATTGCTTTCTCACAAATGCTCTGTTTCTAGGTTTTTTTAAAGGTACAGTGATCTCTCAAATACTGACTTTCAAAGAACTAAACCTTAAGTTAACAAGCACTTGAATGGATGAGTGTTGTGATTCAACTTCTGGTACTGCACCATGTAACTATACCTTCTTTTAACTGATCCTTTAGCTATCTAACCAGCAAATTGATTTTCCACTGTGGTTGAATAATTTGAGAGATTACTGTATTTTCATGGGGCTGCTACTTTATTATACTATCCACAATCACCAATCCTCCACTGTTTTGGATCTGGTAATGAGAAGATAAAGACCGGAAAATGTTTGGAGTAGTGATTAATAAAATTAGGGTGATAATTAGCACTTCTTATGAATGGATGAGTGTTGTGATCCAACTTCTGATACTGCACCATGCAACTATACCTTCTTTTAACTGATTCTTTAGCTATCTAACCAGCAAATTGATTTTCCACTGTGGTTGAATAATTTGAGAGATTACTGTATTTTCATGGGGCTGCTACTTCATTATACTATCCACAATCACCAATCCTCCACTGTTTTGGATCTGGTAATGAGAAGATAAAGACTGGAAAATGTTTGGATTAGTGTAGTGATTAATAAAATCAGGGTGATAATTAACACTTCTTATGAGAGACTTCAACCATGGGGACATAGACTAGGAGGAGGAATGGTCAAAGGTAAGAGAAAAAAAATGAAATTCATATAGCTGCTAATCTGAATTGATTAGCAGCTATATGAATTGACTCAAATCATTATGTAATGGAAGGACTTGGGATGTAAGAGTTCTGGATCTGGTGATGGTGTAAGAGTTCTGGATCTGGTGATGGTGTAAGAGTTCTGGATCTAGTGATAGCATCAGAGGATCTGGCAGTAATTGAGGTATTGAGATTACTTCCAGTAGGAGAGAATAATCTTGTGATCATGGCTTGAGCAATTGCCAGATGTGGAATTTTCAGTATAAAGAGATAAGCAAAGCTTTTGTGGAATTAGAAAGCAAGTGATTATGACAAACTAAGAGGGTAACTTGAAACAGTACCATGGCATAAGAATCTGAAGGGAAAAGATATTAGCAGTGCATAGTTAAGGGATGTTTGAAGGAAGCAGTATCAGACTAGGAGGATAAACCAAGTGTGAAGCAAATGGATAAATAGTATCATTAAGCTGGAGTTGCAGAAAAAGTATTTACTAAAATCAAATTTCATATGAAACTTATAGTTTCTGTATACAGCTTTGAAATAATGCTGGATTTAATATCCACTTGATTTTTATAATTGCTGCAGAAAAAGAAATGCAGTGTATAAGGTATAGGCAAGAAGGATGACCAGTATAGTAAGAAAGACAACAGATTATAAGAGAAAGCTAGCCAATGAGGACAGAGAAAATCCCAAAGAGTTCTTTCATTATATAGCAAGTAAAAGGAAGAACAACTGTGGAAGGATAACTTTAGTGAGTTCTGATGGTAGGGAGGTAACAGAAGCAGACAAAAACAGATAAGTTACTTGAGGGATCTTGCAAGCTGCTTACTAGATTGTTGATGGTACATATTGCAATGGGGGAGATTGTTGATGGTACATATTGCAATGGCAGTCAAAACAGCTCAAGATTACTTGGATGTGGAAGACAGCACTTATAAGGGATAGGGAGATTATTATTTCTCTTTACCATCCAGGTGAAGATATTGCATTGCTAAATGTGACATGTAAGTTTTAGGATATTGCAAAACTTTAATGCAATATGACCATGGGATTATATACAATATCATTCCATGTATTATGAGAATGTGACCTCTTCTGACCAAGTTATTTAAATCTTAACTCAAGGATGATGCACTAAGGGAGTGGAAAGAGACCAAAATAGTTCTGTGCATAAAGAGGATCTAAGACAGTGATAGCAAATTAGACTGTTAAGTGTCTTGGGAGTGGCAGTTAAGATATTGGAGAAGTTGATAAAAGATAGAATTCAGGAATGGACAAAAAGAAATATGTTACTCTAAGTTGGAGAGAGGGGTGAACAGATGGTTTTGGGAAAGGGAGGTCTTACCTAAATAAATTGCTTACTTTTTTTATAATAAGTGGCAGTTGAGTTGGATAAAGGAAATGGCTACAGTGATGTTGCTGTACCTTTGCAAATGCATTCAACATGGTGCTATGTGGAAGTCTGTTATATAAACTGGAACAAATAGAGATGGATATGAAGCTCATGATATGGTGGCTGATGGATAGGCATAAGATAATTGTATATGGGAAAATTGAATCCAAGAGAAGATAGATAATTATTGGTGTACTGCACTTGAAACACTATTTAATTTGGTCAATGATATAGGAAGCGATTTAAGGGAGACTATCCAGTTGTTTGCCGATGACACAAACTAAGAAGAGCAATAGTTAATGAAGATGATATAGAGATGCTGTAGGATGGCTTAAATTATCTAGCACAACCATAAACTCCCATACTGCTGGTTTAATGATGCAAAGGGCAGTTCATTTTGAAGAAGCTATCACAAGCTGCTTACTATATTTATAGAACTGGACTACAGGAAATTGAGACTCTGGTTGGGGAGATTGTTGATGGTACATATTGCAATCAAAACAGCTCAAGATTACTTGGATGTGGAAGACTGCACTTATAAGTAGGGATAGGGAGATTATTATGTCTCTTTATAAGACTTTTGTGAAACCACATCTGGATTAATGTACACAATATGGATCCCTTGTGAATGAAGAAATGGTAGAACATAGTTTCTCTTCCACAATTTTTCTTAGCCTCTTCTCAGGTATGCTTGCATTTAGCTTACCTGAAACAAACATTCATTAAGGAAATTCCTCTGTAATTATCATATTCAATTTTATTTCTGTTTTTATAGGTGGGTACTATGAAAGTTCTACTTTAACCATCCAAAATTCAACCTTCTGATGAGTCATTCTGAATTATGCAGTGTAGCCATAAAATCTCCTTTATTCCTTCATATTTAAGCATTTTTAGTTGAATATCATCTACTTCATCTGTTCCTTTCCACAGTTTCAGCTTTCCAATGACTTTTTCTCAGTCAGTATTGATGATACTCTTTGGTTGGTAAAACTTGGGTTCAAATCTCATCTATGATGTGAAAAATAGTTATATGGGCTTTTCAGCTGAAGATGAGTGATTCATCTTCAGCTGAAAATGTGACATGGTATTTCATCCTATAAACAGGCAAAGTAGAATACATTCAATTTATTGTCATAATTTTCAATAAACATAAACCACTTCATCCTTATTAATTAAGGATAAAAAAGCTGTGAACTTGGCCAGTCATGGACTACAAAGGCTTGTAAATAGGTGGTACTACAACTGAATTTCTCCTGCCTAAAGTAAGCAGGAGAAATTCCTCTTGAATATTTCACATTACTGTACTGTTGCTGCTAATCATATTTAATAAATGTGTAATGATGTTTTTAAATATAATCCACTAACAGTTTTGTCTCCTTTTTCTCTCTTTCAGGTATGAACGAATGAAGCTGTGTTGGGAACATAATCCAAAAGCTCGTCCAACTTTCACAGAACTCATCGAAGTATTGCTGCCAGAAATAAACCAAAATAAATTTCAAGAAGTGTCATTTTATTTCAATCAAAGAGCACAGATGTGTACTAACATGGAACCAGAAGACCCTGTTGATAATACAAGTCCTGCTACCCCACTGAAATCCCAAATTCAGTGGGAGGATATGTCATTTGCTAGCCATGACAATTCAGATGAAGAAATTGATGTACAATATTTTCCCAGTGCCATGGAAATGCCTGAAGAAATTAGTGAGCAGTTACAGAACTTTTCAAGTAAGGAAAATGATGAAATGTGTAGAGGTGCTCATGGTGGTGGTGGTGCTAATGAAAGTAAAGAACTTGCTATTCATTCCAATGAGGACAGTAAAGGCATGTCTGTTACATCTTCTGATGGTAGTAAAGGTAGTAAAATCAGTACAGTCTCAAATGGCAGTGTGGTTAATGGCCATGTAACTTTTTCGGCACCAGTTCGAAGGACTACAACATGCTGATGAATTATATAACTAATATCAGATTCTGCTGTTGAGTAAGCCACTAGTTAGAAGAGCAAAAATGAGAGAAGCAGTTACCAAGTGGCATGGTCATTCCCAAGTCGAGAGGTGAACTGCTGGTAATCCGGTCAGAATGCCACAATGTCTCTCTCTTTAGAAATTACACTTAAGTGTTTATATGCCACTATTGATGGACATGAATGTGGTTCTCAAAATGTTTTTTGTGTTTTTTATTCATATAAACTGTATATAGAAATGTTATATATTATAAATACCTTTATTTATATTTGTAAATATCAATATATTTTTTGTTAGTCGTAATAGTTGTGTGATATAATGACGGTAAAATAATTATGATAGCAAACATTTTTAAATTGTTGCTAATGAAACAAATTTTGATTATGTTTTACCTGTATAACTGCCAATTTAAAAAAAAAAAAGCTTTTAAAAATTGGGTTTAGTTGCAGAAAAGTTGAGCTTTTTTTATGCCTCATTACATGTTTTGAGTGAAAATGTGTATGTGAAATCTCCATACTGTGGTACAGTCGTTTAGAATATTCTGTTCAGAAAATCATGTTCTTATGGATCTGTTAAATTTAGAGTAATCTGTTTCATATTTACCTCCTTTGCAAATGGATTCAGAACAACTGTTATTAAAAAGAAAAAAACTAGCTTAAGAGTTAAAAGGTTTTTGATTTAAAGTTCCTTTTTTTTAATGAAGGAATGGAATGCTTTTTTACAGCTAAATTGTAAAACAATGAACAATCATGGATATTTATTTTAATTATTACAAACCATTGCAAGAAAGAAAGAACAATTAATAAAATAAAAGGAAGCCAGATCCATTTTTACTATAATCTTGTTTTTCAGCCTTTATCATTCTGAATTATTATTTAGACACATCACCACCAATCAACATATAAACCAAGCCAGAATCTGCTCAATAAAAACTCAATTTTACATTCACTTTACTAACATCCATAACATTAACACCAGCATAAATGACATTCACCATCACTTGCAGCCTTCCAGACTAGACATGTTATTCTTGACAGAAATCCAGATTGCAGGTACAACTGTCACCAAAAGCTATAAGCAGTAGTGAGAACTGGTTATATTGGGATTGAGAAAATAGGATGAGCAGAGGATACAGATAACACCTGAAATGCAAGACTGTTGGTTGGTATAGGCAGGAGAAGGAGTGGATGATGTACATCACCAAATGAGTACAAATGAATGAAGGCTGAGTAATTATTATGGGGACTTCATAGATTGGAAGAGAAAACTCAGGAAAGAAACCGAATTTATTCACCTACTAAGAGATGATTAATTTAAACAGCATGTAATGGAGGAACTCAGGATTTGAGATTGCTGGATCTGGTGATAGCATCAGAGAATCTGTCAATAACCAAGGTGGCCACTTCTTTTCTTTGTGTTCAGAGAGTGATTATGCAGTTTTCACTTGAGAGGCTGCCATACATGGAACTGTTGAGCAGGTGATTATGATAAGCTTGGAAGAAAGCTCAAAGGAGTGCCATGGCATAAGAATCTACAAGGAAAGGTTGTTAGCAGTGCATGGTAGATGAGAAAGAGATGTTTGAAGACAATGCCATACTACACCTAAGACTAGGAGGATAGATTAGATGGGAATTAATTGGGCTATCATTAAGTAGTATATGCCTTGTACAAATACAGAAGAAATAACGCGCATTCCTATCCCTTATGTACAAGGCATTAGTGAACGTATAGCAAAAGTTTTAAAACCACTGAATATTTTTGTTGCCTTTTGACCATTCAGAAAAATCTCCACCTTTCTCACTTCTCATAAGGACAAGCTTCCACATCTTAATTATCCAGGTGTTTACCAGATTCCTTGCTCTTGTGGATTATCTTATTTTGGACAAACAGGAAGATCTGCCTCTATTCAGCTAGAAGAACACCAGTCTTATATTCAATACCTTGAACCTGCACAGTCTGGACTTGCAGAACATGCCATCATCACTGGACATAGAGTTCATTGGAAAAAAGACAAGAGTCCTCCATAAAAGTCGGTTCCTCATGGAACGGCTTTATAAAGAAACAGGTGAAACTTTACTTCACTCGCCTAACTTAAACAGATCTGATGGTTTACGTCTATCCCCTTTACGGGAGATAATACTTTATAATTCAGCTAATCTTTCCTAACTTTTTATTGTATATATAATTTTTTTTTTTTAGGAAATTTATTGACGTTTTTAGTTATCTTACACTAGCTACTTAGGTGGTGCTTTTTGGAATTGTCAGTTGTTTAATTTGAGCTTAAAATGTACTGAAGATGCCTGTGACACACAGGTGAAAATTATACTATTAAATAATCTTTTTATGTGAGTTTTTCCATTATTAATTTTGTATTTCTATGTCTGATCATGGTTTGCCATTATTAAAACTTATGGTCAGATACCAAGGAACAGTAAATGGAGGAACAGAATCCAGATAATTATTGATGTGCTGCAAGGTTCTGTACTTGGACCATTGCTATTTAATTTGTACATCAATAGTATAGGAAACAATTTGAAGGGAAGTATAGTTGTTTGCTAATGGTGCAAAATTGGATAGTGTGCATCAAGGGGATGTAGATAATTAGCAAAAAAAAGGAAATTGATGAAGCTAAGGATTTGGAGGTGTTGGATAAGGAGTTGAAGTTCAGAGGACATATTGCAGAGGTGGTCAGGGAAGTTCATAAGATTGCTTGATTATTTAAAGACACAATAACAAGCAGAGATAAGGAGGTTATTATTCCTCTTTATAAGGTCTTGATATGTGCACGGATTCAGGTCACCTTTTTTTGGAGGGGGGGGGGTAGGTGAGAAAGTGATAGAGAGGATCCAGAGGCAAGATTGTGAATGGGCTATGTAATTCTTCTTATGAGGATATGTTTTGGGGGGTTTGCAGAAATTAGTTGATAGATGGAAAAAGAAAGAATATGATAGAGAAATTGCTAAAAGTGTTTATAGAATTCATAAAGAGGAAAGTTTGTTTGTAGCATGGAAAATGAGTAACAGTGGTGTCAGTAAATGCATCGGGACAAGACTTTGCTTGGGAAGTAGTGAACGAGCAGAATGGGTTATAAGAGTCTGCTGTGAGTGCTTTCTTAATGAATGCATTCAGGGAAAGGTATGATAGATGTTGTATGGATAGTTTAGGTCTTCGGTGATGCGTCTTTGGACTCCATGAAGATTCCCATGCAATAATAATAATAATGTATACTGACCAGGTAGTCATAGTTATGTGATATGTAAATAATGGTAGTGGGCCATGTGAACCTTTTATAAATTTTATTCCTAATTCAGATAGATCTGTTTCACATAGATAGATAGTAGATGATTTTAATGGTCTGTGTGAGACTACCACCTTGCATACTGAAGGCCAAAGTGGCTTGAGTTGTTTGGCAGGCTTCACGGATTGATTTTTCTATGATAATTTGATTTCATGGATTGAATTAACATAAAAATTAAATATAAAAACCTCACTGCCATCTATAAAATTATGAAACAAATTCTTATTCCAAAACCTATTATGAATCGATAATCATTTTACTCTCTTTAAATCCATGGACTGATATAATTTTAACAAGTTCACCTGATGAACTAATGAGTTTTCTAAAGCTAAAAGAAATAGAGAGTACAAATTATTTATGGAAAATGAGTCATGTTATTCTTAGCAAGGTATTATATAATTACCAAATCCGAGTCTCCATGGAGTCAAGAAATGCAATATGAAAGGTCTGGTTTAGGTTCCACAGAGTCAATCTTAAAATTATATACTTTAAAGTTTTTCACTGTTTGCCTGCTCACAACCCTCTCAGACAATGCATTCCATACACCTACTACTCTCCATACAAAACCTATTTCTCACTTCCTTACAATGTCTAGCTTCACTTTCCTCTCAGCAATAACATTTTATTAAAATAATTTGTCAATGGTGAAGAATTAACACAATAATATAGTTTCTTCCTTATTATAATTTACTTTGCAGTTAAGTGAAATAACTTTTGACAACTGTTTCTAATCCATAGTATTTTAATATGGTGACACACTATTTTGTTGCTTGTATATACAATTAATTTAGCTCACCATGTCTCCATGGGCTTAGCTATGGATTACCCTTCCCATATTGCATAGCAATATACATGTCCAAAAGATAGACATCTTAATCAAAAAAATTGATGGCAGCATAAATCTATCGGTGTACAGAAAATCGACTAATACAGGTCGCTACCTACATTTCAGCTCCTCTCACCACATCTCACATAAACTCAGCATTGTATGCATGTTAAAGAAAAGAGCAATTCGCATCACAACAGACAACGAGCCCCTTCAAGATGAGTTAACATTAATTTCCAACAATCTGTACTTGAACGGCTATTCAAGAAGACCAGTCAATAAAGTCCTTTTCTCTGAACCACCACAAAGAGAACAAGAAGATATTCAATATATAAAAACTATTGCAATTCCGTTTGTAAGTGGCATCTCCAACAAGCTCGCCAGCCTTCTCAAACAACACAAAATTAGAGTAACATTTAAACCAATAGAATCTATTTGTAAACTACTAAGATCTCCAAAAGACAACCACCCTTTCTATAAATATGCTGGAGTTTATAATATTCCATGCTCGTGTGGCTCTATTGGACAGACTTCGAGAAGCCTCGAAATCAGGCAAAAAGAGCACATTCGCTATGTCAAAAACAACAGACAGGACATTTCTGGCATATCGTCTCATTTCTCTACAACTAACCATGTCATCGAGTGGGACAAAAGTTGTTCCCCTTACTTAGAGGAAGATTATCATTCAAGAATTTTCAAAGAAGCAGCTACAGTTGCCCGTTCTACTGTCAGCCTTAACAGAAATCAAGGCCTAATACTCCCAGAGATATGGAAAACCCTAATCAAATCACTAAAAACAAAAGAAATGAACTTTAATACAAACTACAGAAAGCTCCTTAGCAACAGCTAACTAATCTTGTACACGCGATACGTGTTTCACGCACGTTCAATACTATTTCATTTGTAATTATTCTTGTTTTACAGTTACACATAATTGTGAGATTGTTTCATCAGCCTATATGTAAGTGCCCTGAAGATGCCAACAGTTAAAGTATGGCGAAACTAGTTGGTTAAGTTAATAAAATTGTTCAACACTTGATCTGTAAACCAAAAATATCATTACTAATGACCTTTCTTCATTGCTCAAGAGAAAAAGAGAAAACAAATTTCTATCTTCTGCAGGTACCAGAGTATTCATCTTTATTCCCAAAGGATAGCATCATGTCTCATTAAATGATAATGAGTATGCATTTGGAACAACTAGCTATTAAAAAAAAGATTCTTCATAATAACAACTATAGGTCTTTTATAAGTTAATATTAAAAGGACTATAGCGCTTTTATAATAACAAGATTGTAATTATAAAAGGCCTGTAGTCTTTTCACCATATACAGAAGAACCATTCTCAGAGTACTAAGACAACCAGTACAATCATTATTACAAACATAGTCTGTGGTTGCCTAAGAGCCCTATAATAAAAAAAAAAAATCATTGGAATAAATACAAAGTTAGCATACTGAGGTAAATTTTTTCTGCATTTACCACTACTTTCCTAATTCCAGTTACCATGCTGAACTTATATATCCATGAATGTTGATTTTCTACAGTCTGATTACTATAATATTAAAATCATCTTTCTTTGAGGCTTCAATATTCATAATTCAAACCATTATATCTTCTCTAATGTCTCAGATCAAAATGAAAGGGAAGTCGAAATAACAGCTGTCAGTAATGATCTAAACAAATTGTTCACCTATCTATTATATAAGGATAATCCAGAATACTGGATTATCCTTATCATTCTCCCAACAACTTAGGCCTTTTCTTAACCAGTTTTCCCTCTAAATACACTGCAGATGTTACCTCTGCTCTTGACAACTTGTCCCATAACCTTATTCATGTTTCCTTTTCTACAAATCGAACCTCTCCCATCATGCTAACTGGGATAACCTCCAAGATTACTACACCTCTTTTCTGTGGCATGGTTAGTATCCGTTCTGCTGATCTAAACAGCTACTCTGACCAAATACCTAAAGAATCTCTAAATTATACTTTCCAAGCAATTCTTGTTTAATCCTTTTCCCAAGTGTAAGCAATTCTGTGGTTGCTGGGGATGTCAATCCAGATTACTTAACATCATTATTATCTTGTGTTTCTATAGTATCCCCTCTTGAATCTGCTGGCAAGGTAGAAACGAAAGATTGTGCAGTCCATTCCACATCTTCTATATCAAATGTTTTGCATGTATTAATTGTCTCGTATGATTGCAGAAGTTTTAATGTAATATATGATGATACATCTGGTTTGACTAATATCCCAAGTTTAAGTGATCATCAAGACTTCGTAGTTAGCTACCATCAGTCACATAGGGAACATACATGTTTTATACAGACATATCCCAATGTATCTGATAGAAGCATGTGGAGTAGACTGTGTTGTGCAAGTTCTCCTGAAACAAATCAACGGACATTTTTAAATGACTGTAATATATTTTATAATTTTGATCGGACCAAATTGTATAATCTATCTTTTAGAATTCCAATATGTTCTAATGTTTTTTATGGAATATGGGGGGATTAAGAATGACAGAAGTGAATATGTGCATGGAATAAATAGTGCAGAAATAGATACACACATATTGCTGAGTGATATACTAAAGAATGTGAGAGAGGTTCAGGAACAAAAACAAGCATCAGTGGGAGTAAACGATGTCAAGTTAAGAAGCAGCAAAAAAAATGTTGTGCTGTATGGGAATTCTATAATTAAGGGTGTGAAGGATGGTAGAGTAATTAAAGTGTGTTACCCAGGGTCAAAGATTAAGGATATAACTGGGGCTGTGAAATTGCAGAAAGATAGAGTAGTGAGATTATTGCAGTTATAGGGATGAATGATCTACTTAGTGAAAGATTTTCTGTAAGATGGGATTTGAAAGATTTAATGATAGCAATGAATGCAAAGGATGAGAGTGGAAAGATCATAAGTGTGCTACCACGATTTGATTGTGATGAAATGAACAGACCAGCAATTATAGTAAATGGAATGGTGTCAAGATTGTGTAAAAGGTTTTGCAAAGAAATGAAACTGAATATTCATTTTATGAATGTCTGGGATGAGTTTGATAAAAGGAAGGAGTATTTTAAGAGAGATGGTTTGCACTTAAATGGATTAGGAGCTCGGCATTTAGAAAACATTTATTGAGTAAAGGATCGTAAACAGGGAAATGGGATTTGCTAGGGACGCAGGTGATAGAGTCAGCTATAAATAGTACTAAGGTCATTAATCGCTGTGAAATTGGGATTAATTGTTTGCAGAATGTTAACAGAATACGGAGTGGGGTATTTCGCATACAGGGAGATTATGGGAGGAAGGGAGTATTGCAGTTTATGTATACTAATGAAAGTATTAGGAATAAGTGTGAAGAATTTTTGTCATTACTTAGTACAACATGGCCAAAAATTATAGGAATTAGCGAAACTTGGTTAACCAAGAATGATATAGTTATTGGGATTGAATGTAAGGGGTATAGTATTTTCAGGCAGGACAGAGATGACAGAATGGGGGGAGGAGTTTTATTAATGATAGATGAAACATTAAAGCCAAAAAAGATAGAAGTACCTCACTGTGACAGGTATGAAGAGGGCAGTTCATTAGAGGCTGTTTGGTGTGAGATAGAGATGAACAAGGCCAAATATGTAATTGGTTGTTGCTATAATCCAAGGGGAATAAGGGAGAATGTAGATAGCATGTATTGGCAAATTAGCACGATGAGTGAAGGTCAAGTAATTATTATGGGGGATTTTAACTTTGGGGACATAGATTGGGGGAAGGAATGGTCACAAGGAACAAAGGAAATGGAGTTTATACAGTTGTTAAGAGATAATTACCTGAAACAGCATGTGATGGAAGGGACAAGAGATTCTAGAGTGTTAGATCTGGTAATAACATCGGAGAACATATCAATAAGTAATTTAGTTACAATGTCTCACGTTACAAAATCTCACTTGGGGAAAGTGATCATGTGGTCTTGACCTGGGAGATTGAAAGACGTGCTGAATATTCTATTAAGAATGGGTATATGTGGAATTACAAGGCTGGTGATTATGGCAAGCTGAGAAGTCAGCTTTCAGCTGTACTATGGCATGAGAAATTCAAGGGGAGAGATGTTGATGGTGCGTGGGAGATTCTCAAGGAGTATTTGAAGAAAGCTGTATCAGCCTGTATTCCCAGAGTCAGAAGGAGAAATCAAATAGGAGTAAAATGGATGAATCTTTAAATACTATTAAACAGGAGTTGCAGATAAAGAAAAGGTTGTGGAGGATGTATAAAGAAAAAGGTGATGAGCGTTCCAATGAGCAATATAAGGTACAGGCAAAGAAAGTAACCTGTATGGTAAGGAAAGCCAAAGCTAATTATGAGAGGAAGCTAGCTAATGAATCCAAAAGAAACCCTAAAGAGTTCTTTCGCTATATGGCTAGTAAAAGGAAGAATACCCATGGAAAGATCACTTTAAAAAGTGTTGATGGTAGGGAAATTACTAAAGCTAATCAAATAGTTGAGTTGCTTAGTGATCATTTTGCAAAAGTGTACCATCTTCGTAGTGTATAGTGCAGTGTCAGATGTGCCATTGACTGATGAGAGTATAGAGATAGATGAAATTGAGGTGCTTAATATATTAAAGAACCTTAATGCTAACACTGCCATTGGGTTAGATGGCATATCGGCCTATGTGTTACGAGAATATGCAAGAGAATTAGCAACTCCTCTACCAGAATGTTTAATTTAAGCCTCAGTTCTGGTAAAGTGCCAATAGAGTGGAAAGAGGGAAATATAGTTCCATTGCACAAGGGAGGCTCTAAGATTGAGGTTGCAAATTATAGACCAATCAATATATCTGGAATGGTGGTTAAGATTTTGGAGAAATTGGTTAAAATTAGAATTCAGGACTGGATGGACAGTAATATGATACTTTATAAGGGGCAACATGGTTTTGTGAAGGGTAGGTCTTGCCTAAGTAATTTGCTTACTTTCTATAATAAAGTAACAGTGGAGTTGGATAAAGGAAATCAGTACTCAGTGATACTGCTAGACTTTGCAAAGGCTTTTGACAGGATTCCACATGGAACTCTGTTACATAAATTAGAGCAAATGGGTTTGGATCCGAAGATGGTGATTTGGATTAAAGGATGGCTGGCGGACAGATATCAAAGAGTGGATTACAGAGGAGCTGAGTCCAGGAAAAGGCAAGTGACTAGTGGTGTACTCCAGGGCTCAGTTCTTGGTCCTCTATTGTTTAATTTGTACATCAATGATATTGGAAATACCTTGAATGGAAATATCCACTTGTTTGCTGATGATGCAAAATTGGGAAGAGCGATAATCAATTCAAATGATGTGGATATTTTAGAGGATGACTTATATAGGCTGACGGTATGGACTGAGGTAAATGGCTGTCAGTTCAACGTGGCTAAGTATAAGGTGATGCACTTCGGGAGGATGATATCGCATGCTGTTTACTATTTACTATATTAATGGAACTGAACTGCAGGAAGTTGATGAGACAAGAGACTTGGGAATTATTGTGGACAGAGAACTTAAGTTTAAAGGGCATATTGCAAAGATTGCCAAAACATCACATCAAATTACATGGTTGTTGAGGAACACACTAACAAACGGATAGGGAAGTTATTATTCCACTCTATAAGGCATTAATAAGGCCGCATTTGGACTGTTGTGCACAGATCTGGTCGCCAGGATTTCTTGGTGATGCGGAAGTGGTGGAGAGGATTCAGAGGCGGGTTACAAAGATTGTTGCAGGTCTGTGGGATGTTCCCTATGAGGATAGATTGATGATCTGTGGGCTCCAAAAACTAGCTGATAGACGTAGGAGAGAAGATATGATTATTCAGTGAAATATAAGGGATTTTCATCGTCACATGGGTGAAATCATGACAAACTCAAGTGTAGAGAATGAAATGAGAGAAGACTTACTGCTGAGTGAGTAAGAGATATATGAGGAAATAAATAAGCTTGATGATATGAATATTATTATTATTATTATTATTATTATGGGAAACTCTAAGGCATCCTTAGACTGAGGGAGGCCCTAAACATGTCAAGAACTATCCAACATTTGTGCAGCATCTATCATACTTTGCTTTGAATTAATTCACAGTCATAGCACCAATAACAGACTCTGCCAACCTATTCCACTCATTCACTACTCTCCAAGCAAAGACCTAGTTCTGACACCCTTGCTAACTACACTCATGCTCAGTTTCGAAGGACAGCCTCTAGTTCTCCCACCAACACACCTGTTCTGAAAAATTTCATCTGAATTAATCTTGTAAAAGTTCATCAGTAATTTGTATGTCTCAATCATATCCCTTTTCCACTTATCAAACAGTTTCTGTAACCCGCAAATCTTCAACCTGTTCTCGAAAGGCTTATTCTGTAGACCTGCTACCATCTTGGTCACTCACCTGTGGATCTTCTGCACCTCCTCCTCATCCTGGCCTCCCCTATGGATGCACCAATGGTGTGGAGAGTAGTTAGTGAGTGGAATGCTTACCTGAGTGTGATGTGAATATCGACACATTGAATCAGCTTTCGGTACAGTTGGATAAGCTTTGTGTGTGTGATAGTATGTAGCTCCCCACGATGAGTCAGAGACTCATCGTGGGGAGCTTTAGTTTGGATACATCATTTACATACATAAACCAAACTGAAATGAAAAAATAATAATTAGAACACATGATGTTTTCCTTGTTTGGTCACACGGCCACTAAATAAAAATTTTCCTCAGTGTTTGAAACACATTTTCATTGCCGAACCTTTCTGTCATAGTTTATGGCAGAAACGGGTCTTCCTTCGACACTCTTTTCCATTACGCTTCTTGCTAATTACTGTCCATAACTGCAGCAATACGTGTAGTTGGTAGATTAAATGGTGTATATGGAGAATAGATTGCTCTCTCTCGAAGATTCTTTGGAGATGTTATGGAATAATAATAATATGCGAGCAATCCCAGACTTACATAAGCATCCTTAAAGGGCCATGAAAAAAAAATTCGAGTTTTAAAAATTTTACTTAGCGTACATTCCTCTATTTATTCCCGCCACCTAACAGCGGTCATAACAAGGCAGACAGCTTATGTAATGCATGCGCATTACTATTGAACACATCTCCAGGAAGTCCAAAGACTCATTATCTTTTAATAGTTTTCGAAGTTGATTTTATGTCGCGACTAGCATCAAAAACATGTTACCATAAGTTTGTAGAAATCTCACATAATCGTGATTTGCCTATTTTTTTAAATTTTATTTTTATTATAATAAAAATAAATGAAAGAATCATTAATAATAATAAATAAATTATTATTATTCATTAATAAATCCTGCCGACTGCGGTTTCATTTTCCTTCGATGAGCCTTTTGCCTCCTGGAAGTGTCACCTAATAATAATAATTATTATTATTCCTGACACCTCCAAGGAGTCCGAAGACTCATCGCGGGAGGACACCTACAGCTGTCTCAACCACTACACCGTACCTCTACTACGAATCATCTCCATCAACGCCATCTACCGGCCACCACAACTAGTATTTTTTGTCTGTAAATTGCGTGTGTTCTGAAGGGCCGATTTTTCTGTATGCGGGATGAAAAATCCTAGTTTCCAGGAGAAAACCCTGCTAATAATAATAATAACTTAAGAAATGCGGATGATGTAGTGGTGATGGCAGAAAGTGAAAATGGATTACAACAAATTCTTCCAAGAATTGAAAACTCCTGTAAAGAGTACGGACTAAGGATCGACACAAAGAAGACCAAGATAATGATAATGGGCAGAAAAATAGGAGATAATATAAAGATAAGATGTGGAGGAAAGATTTTAGAAGTGGAAAGATTTCAATATTTAGGTAGCTATATCTCAGAGAAAGGAACTTCAGAGTTCGACATTAGAAATAGAATAGGCACAGCTAAATCAGCATTTATGGAAATGAAGAGAATTTTAATAAACAAGAATATTAAAATAGGTGTTAGAGTTGGAATAGTTAAAGCAACAGTTTGGAGTATTGCAAGTTATGGAAGTGAGTCATGGACATTCAGAAAGAGGGATATGGAAAGAATGCATTGGAAATGTGGTGTTATAGAAAGATGGAAAAGATTAGCTATACAGTGAGAATATCAAATCAAGAAGTTTTAAGAACAGTTGGGTTGGAAAGAACACTGCTCGAGAATATTATGCAAAGAAAGACCACATTTGCAGGACATCTTCTGAAAGATTCTTCGGGACACCTGACAAGAACAATGTTACAGGGGAAAGTTGAGGGGAAAATAAGACATGGAAGACCAACTAGAGAGTGAATAATGGAGGTGACAAACTGAGAAATATGGAGAAGAGCTGCTCATCTGCTGCAACCCTCTTACTAGAGGATGCTACCAGACGATGATGACAGTATTTTATATGGTGTTGTTATGTGTCATCCAGTCGTTTCTGACTCTTTGGGATCCTACAAACAAAGACTCTCTCCCACTTGGCCTCTTGTCCTTTCTTTCGGTAATTGCAAGTTCAAGTTGGCAAGTTCTTTTATGTTGTCCGTCCAACTCTTTTGTTGTCTTTCTCTTCTCATTCCCTCAATCTTCCCCGAGCACAGCTACTTTTTAGAATGATTCATCAGCTCGCCTAATATGTCCAAAGTACGTCAACTTCTGTTTAGTGATCTTCGTGTGCGAGGAGCATTCCCTCTCTATATTCTCTATAACCTTATTGGTCATCAAATGAATCAATTTGCTTTCTCTCTCTCTTCTGAATAATCTCACTTTCATCCACACATCACTGCTGGAAATACCATTTCTGACAATTCTAACTTTTCTGGTCTTACTCACTCCTCTATCTTTCATAATTTTTGTCAGGTTTAACATTGCTTTTTTCTCCCATTACTATCCTCCTTTTTATTTCATATTCGTATTTACCACCATTTCTGATTCTGGACCCCAGTAAATCATTACTTTCAACGATTTCTATTTTATCTCGCTCTTTAAAAAAATCAAAATCAGCTAGCACCTTTTTGTTCCCGCATAGGGAATAGGCAAGGCCGTTTAAGTCCTATCTTTTGGAGACTGGGTGGGCAGTTCAATCTCTGGGTCACACGGGAACAGTCACAATAAGGGTGGTCTGATAGTCTCCATTTTGCAGTAGGTAGCCACATCTGCACTGGTTATTTTTGATCCTGTTGATAGATGATCAAATCTTCCTAGGAAGGGTTAAACCAGGCTGCAGAGTACAGGGATCTTCAATCAGGAAACCATCTGATGGAAGATTGTTGGACCAGTGTTCTCTCCACATGTCAAGTGTTAATGGAAATCGGCTGAAGAGAGTTCAACCATGGACTAGAAAGGGTTTCATGATTTTAGGCAAATACCAGGTGGATTAATTAGAGCCTGGTTCAGAGGCAGGAGCAGGTTGCTCATTACTTTATTAAATACTTTAATCGAGGCTTGTCTTCTCCATATATGTGGTGGAGAAATGTTAGATAGGAAAAGCAGCTAGGGGAAAAGGGGTGCTTCTTAATGTCCCACTAATTGTGCACATGGTAGAGATTAGCTGGGTGTCTATAATGTTAGTGTGTGCACTTCTTTCCCAGACAGGGACACAATATTCTGCTACAGAGAATGCGAGATTGAGTGCAGACGACTTTAAGACCACACCAAAACACTACGTTGTTTCAGCAAGCTATAAGATAATATTATTTCTCATTTTAACAGTGTTGGGCAGGTTAGTGATGTGCCTTTTATAGGTTAAGCTTCTGTCCAGGCTCACTACAACGTATATCAGGCGAGGCTCATGTTCTACCATTTTGTCACAGAAAGATAGGTGTTGATTCACCTCTGCATCATTGTTTAGGTGAAATGCTATGAACACAGTTTTTGTTGGATCTGGCTTCAAGTACTACTGCTTGAAGTGCACTTCCAGGATAATCAGGTCTGTGTTCAAGGTTGTTTCCAGGTTGGCAAAGGAGGCAGCCTGGTATAGGATAGTGAGATCATTGGAGTATACATATTTGCTTGAGCTAATATGTGGTAAATCAGACATGTAGATGTTAAATAGTAAAGGGATAACACAAAGCCCTGTGGAAAACCATTGTGGAGGAATCTGGAGCTGAATTTTTTCCACCAATATGAACCCAGGCTCTTCCTGTTGGAGAGAATGGATTCAAAAAGCTGGAAAGTATTTTTGCACCACATAATAATTCCTAGCTTTAGGAGGAGGCCCATGATCCAGATGTGTCATAAGCTGATGTTAGATCAATGAAAGTGGCTCTGGATTTAAGTTTCTTCTGGAAGCCTGCGTCAATCTGTTGTCAGGGCCAGGTCGTGTTCACAGTAACTTCTTCCCTGCCTGATGCCAGCTTGTTCAATCGGGAGTGCTCTTTCAATGAGTGGTGAAATTCTTTTAAGAAGAATTCGTTCAAAGAGCTTAAAGATGGAGCAAAGCGATGAGATAGGTCCTAGATTTATATTTGGATCTTTCCCTGGTTTGGGGCACAGTAATTATTTTGGCTTCCTGCTACAGTTTTAGTAGTTTTCTAGTTGTTATAATATTTGAGAAAAGGGCAGCCAGCCATGTTTGACCTCATTGGCCGAGATGTTTTAGAAACTCTGGGAGGATAACATCCATTCCTGCTACCTTGCCATTCTTGGTGAGGTTTAAGGCTTCCTGCACCTGTTCAAGAGAAAAAACTGACTGTACAATTTCAGGAAGCTTGGAGGCCATCTTCAATTTTTTTTTCTAATGGAAGATTGCACAGATTTTCTTGGTTGAGCTGGGGGCTTATCTTGGAGGTTTTAAATGATTAGCCATTTGATCAGGAGTTATCTCTGGTGGTTTGTATGTTGTCAGTTCTGTCCCCCTCAATTTTCTCAGAAGTGGCCATCTTTAATGGCTAGATTTCGTGAAGTCAAGTTCATGAATGGTTGCGATCTATCTTATCCATCTTTCCTTTCTGTTTTTGTCAATCGTTGCTATGAGCTCCTTAGCAATAGTTGGGTCTTCACTTTTTTTTTCATATTTGTCTAAACGTTCCTCGGTATCCCTACTCCAGGATGGGATGTATTTTTTTCTGTATCCTCTAGGAATAGAGGCTTTGGCTGCAGTTTTTATTAGTTTGATAAATCTGGGAAAGCAATTAGGGATGGTTGATATTGCTGTATTGATTTGCTCAATTTGCATTTCAAATATATTCCAGTTGGATCTGCGAAGGTTCCCTCTAGATAGTGGTGTTCCACTGATGATTGGGATTGATGTACCTGTCTCTATTAGTGTAGGACAATGCTGGCTATTAAGGAATCTGTTGAGGATGGTTCTGGTTGTTGGCAGAGGGTGGTCTTCAGTCTTTAGAGACTATGCATAGATAGAGGGTGTAGGTTCTTTTCCATCTGCTGAGTGAAGGGTGTCTTCTTGGTGTCGTAAATCAAATACAGGTTATATGAATGCATCCAGTTAACTAGATTATCACCATCCTTGTTGTTAGAAGAATAGACCCAGATGGTGTGATGAGAGTTCAAGTCACCAACAAGATAGCAGGGTATTGTGGCTGCCGGTCCATCTGGTCAGGCAAGAATTGCGATGGTGGTTTGTAGACGTAGTAGATGGTGGTATTTCGAAAGTTAATACCTATGGAGTATTCTGCTTCAGGCACGGGTTGGTTTATGTCCTCGAGACCAGGCCGATCGTAGGTTGCCAGACCATGCTTCGGATGAAATTTATAAGACATAAGAATTAGGCCTGGGATCTTTAGTCTATTGAAAGCAGTGTCAGTCACGTGGGTTTCCTGGAGAGCCAGGACATCAATCAATTTGTCTTTGGCTATGTTTCCGATTACTTCGGCTTTGGATTTAGATAGTATGTTTAAGGAATAAATCTTGAGTGAGTGTTATTTATGGGATCGTAACATATTTTTCTAAGCTTGCCCTCCTCCCAAACAAGCAACGCGATCCTTATTATTCCGGGCAACGATCGAGCCGGCATGGACTTTTTTAGTTGTATTTTTATCATGAATGCTGCAAGTGGTTCAGGAAGCTTGGGACCTTTGGACGCCTGGTTTCAGACATTAGCTTCACATTACCAGCGTTACATCTCTGGGTCTTCTTGTGTCTGAAACACCAGCAATGAACCACAAGAGTAGCAGTACTAGCAGGGGGGGAATGGGAAGGCTATCTCAATCCCCCCTTATAATCAATAAAACAGATGAGTATTTTCTTCTGAAATTCTCTTGTTCTTTCCATAATCCATCTCATGTTTGCTATTTGGTCTCTAGTTCCTCCACCTCTCCTAAAGCCTGCTTGGTCTTGTGGCATTTCTCTATTCACATATGGCTCCAGCCTTTTTTGGATCACTTTCAGCATAACTTTACTTGAATATGAAATTAAAGTGATGTTCTATAATTCACAATGTTTGGGATTTTATATTATTTTTAGTGTTTGGATGAATACCGATGTTTTTCAGTATCTAGCCCAATATATTTTGTTTCAAACCTGTTGACAAATTTCACTTAATATATTTACTACTTCAGAGTCTGTATAGCTTAGTGGATGTGGCGTTTGCACACCACAGCGTTTAACAGTACGAAGGAAGGCTTGGTGTTTCTGTCGAATCTAGTCACCGACTAGAGCAATGGTCTCCAAACTTTTTGCTGTGAGGGCCACATTGGGTACTTCAGCACTGTTCAGTTTTATTAAAAGCAGATAAAAACTGATTACATAGTATGTGAGATTAAATTATCGTATTAACGACAACGAACACTATCAGCAAATTCTCATATTTTTATCAAAAATTATAATAAAACCATTAATGTGAATGATGTAACTGTGTTTGTGTTTTTAAAATCTTATTAAACTGAGGTTCAAATTTTGAAGTGCTAATTACAAGTAGAGATTTCAAATGTTCATCCAATAAATTTGCCCTGTATTTTGACTTGATATATTTCATTCGGGAAAAAGTTTGTTCGCAAAGATACGTTGTCCCAAAAATAGAGATAAATTTACAAAAATTTTAAATTTTACAAACAAGTTTCTTCAAATTTGCTCGTAAAATTTTGTAAAATTCAAACTTATTTTCTTCGTTAGTCCATTTTAACATGTTCATTGCCAATCACGCGATATCGCGCGATGCGAGCTCTCACCAAACGGCCGATCACGCGTTATCGCGTTGACGTCGCTAACTAAATAAAAAAAAATAAAAAAAATTTGGCCACCACACGAAATTCCAATTTTCAGCTTGGCAATGAAAGTGTTAACCGATCTTTTATAGTCAGAAAGACCGTAACTTGGTTTACGGTTATTTTTTGCTATTCGGGAATATATTTTGAACACAATTTTAATTAATGCATTTGAAATCTATCAACACCCTGTGTTTTTTTGTGGATTCTTATTGAAAAATTAGTCCAATTGGCAGACTGGATAAAATCATATCGCGGGTCGCATCTGACCCGAAGGTCGTAGTTTGGAGACTCCTGGAATAGAGGAAATTTTTGTAAGCCTTTTTTCGACCGGTTCCCGAGTTATTCGATTATTCGATCTTTGGCACGGGAAAGCGGGTGTTTTCGTTCAGTAAACTCAAATAAATCAACCGTAGAACCCACACTATTTCAGACATTAAATATATTGCGTGGGGGTTAGTGACCACGTTGGGCTGCTTCCTCACTGCCGCTTAATTAATGATAGCCTTGGGCCAGTTATCTGTGATTGGGTACCAGTGGAAATTAAACTGCCCACTCAGTCTCCAAAAGTTAGATATGGCTAAAACGGCCTCGCCCTACTCGCTATAGGCGAATAAAAATTCGTTAGCTGATTTTTTTATTTTTTTATTCACTACTTCATCCGCAGCTGCTCTCAATTATTCCACTTTAATATTAAGAGAAAATTAGCAAAGCAAGCCAATGTAAATCAAAACGAGTTTTTTTCTTTATGGGACAAATAAAAGGGAAAATGACTATGGGAGTATGACCTTGATCAATGCTTTGGAAGGAATGTAACAGAAGCAAAAGAAATAGTTGAATGTTGAGTGATCATTTTGTAAAGGTGTATCATCTTGGTTGATATTTGCAGTTGCTGATGTGATGGAGACACATTATCAAAATTGAGGCAGATGAACAGGTGTTGAGCTTTTTGAAAATTATCAGTGTGAATTCAGCAGTGAGAGTGGATTTTGAAGCTAAGGCACTTTTTAAAAATAGGACTTTAAGTTGCTTTTCACGAATATAAATGTTGCAGAAAAATATCCAAAACCTTCTGAAGTAGTACTTCCTTTTGTACTTGCATTTCCAAGCTTGTACACGGTTGAAGCTGGTTTCAACCATGTTATTTCCATTTTAACAAAACAAACAAATAAGCTAGATATAGAATTCCATGGTGATTTAAGGCTGAAACTTACTAATTTTGAACCCAACATTGCTAATCTTGTCAAGAGTCGAGAAGCACACCCTTCACTTTGACAACATTAGTAAATTGTTATTAAGTTAATAAAAGTCTTATTTTCATATATATAAGGAAGAGTGTTAAAAAAAAAAATCAGCTAACGCCTTTTTATTCCCGTATATACGGGAGCAGGCGAGGCCATTTAGCCCTATCTAACTTTTGGAGACTGAGTGGGCAGTTCAATCTCCACTGGTACCCAATCAGAGACAGATGGCCCAAGGCTATCACTAATTAAGCGGTACGCAGTGAAGAGAGACGGCTCAAATGTGCCGCCATCTCGTGGTCTCTAACCCTAACACAATATATTTAATGTCTGAAATAATGTGGGTTCTACAGTCGATTTTCTTGAGTTTACAGGACGAAAAACCCGAGTTTCCGGGAGGAAAAACCTGCTTGCCCGTACCAGAGATCGACTAACTCGGGAACCGGTCGAAAAAAGGCTTAGAAAAATTTCCTCTAGTCGCCGACTAGACTCAAAACCAAGACTTCCTTCGTGCGGCCTAGCGCGGTGGTGTGCAAACGCCACATCCACTGAGCTACACAAGGAAGAGTGTATTATTGTTATTTTGTTATCTAAATTTAATTTTATATTTTATATATTATTTATCCCTCCTAGCTCAGTGGAAGTGGCGCTTGCGTCCTCTGCGTTTGGCCGCTTGAAGTTAGACCTAAGTTCTAGTCTAGTCGCTGACTGGAGGAACTTTTTCTAAGCCTATCTTCGACCAGTTCCCGAGTTAGTCGATCTCTGGCACAGGCATGCGGGTTTTTCCTCCCGGAAACTCGGGTTTTTCGTCCCGTAAACTCAAGAAAATCGACCGTAGTACCCACATTATTTCAGACAGTGACATATCTTGTTAGGGTTAGGTACCAAGAGATGGCAGCACTTGTTTGCCAGCCTCTTCATCAGCGGCTGCTATAATTAGTGATAGACATGGGCAAGCTATCTCTGATTGGCTACCGGTGGAGATTGAACTGCCCACTCAATCACCAAAAGCTAGATAGGGTATAAAGGCCTCGCCTACTCCCTATTAGGGAATAAAAGGTGTTAGTTGAGTGGATGGCATGTAGTGCGTGTAATAAATTATTATGCAAGAGATATTTATGCAAGAGATTATTATACAAATTATTATTCATCAAAGGCAATGTAAATTACATTGCTTTTGATGAAGCTGTTTAATCTGTCTCAACAGAGTTTTAAGGAAGCAGAAAGAGAGTAAGAATGTTTCATTGCATAAAGGTGCTCCAAGACAGAGGTAGCAAACTACAGACCAATTAATATATCAGGAGTGGATATTAAAGCATTGGGAAAGTTGGTTAAATGTAAAATCCAACAGTGGATGGATAACAATGAGGTACTCTATAGCGAGCAGAACAGCTATGTAAAAGTCCATACCAGTCTTAGTAATTTATTCGCATTTCATAATAAAGTGACAGCAGAATTGAATAAAGGAAATAGCTAACCCATGATAATACTGGACTTTGCATAGGCATATGACAGAATGATATGGCTTATCGACAGACTCCAAATTGTGGCATTCGATGGACTGGAATCTGAGATAATGAAGATGACTAGCACCTCAGAGTTCTGTACTAGGGGCCACTACTCTTTAATTTGTATCTCAATGATATAGGGACAGGTTTAAGAGGGGGGGGGGAATCCAGTTTATGGTACTATTGAATCTAACCCAAATAGGAAATTCTTTCTGAATAGCACAGCTGTGAAAAACACTCTAATAAGGAAATTGATTACCTGTACTTATAATATCAGAACTTTAAAAACAGAAGAAAAAGAACGAGAACTGTGTGAAGCACGTGCAAAAATAAACTGAGATATTCTTGAACTTTCTGAAGAAGAATAGAAGAAACAGTTACTAAAGCAAGCAATTATATTATAATTGATTATGGAGTTCATGTCCAGGAGGAGTTGGAATTGTGATCCATAAAAGTTAGGGAAATAACGTTATTGAACTTAAACTAAATCCGTCTCCTAGCGAAGTACAATTCAGATGGAAAATCACGTTTAAGTAGATAAACTTATTTAAGTATAAATCAAGTAGATATTCCACCTCCAGTTATTCAGATAAATAAAATAAATAAATCCGCTAACGTCTTTTATTCTCCTATAAGGTATTACAAAGGTTTGTTGAATTTGAAGAAAGCAAGGGATTGTATAATTCAGGAAATACGTTCTTTAAAAACCGCATTAAACGGAAATGGACCTGGAGATCACCAAATGGAAACGTTTTTAATTGTATTATGGTAAACAACATGGGAATACTAGATGCACATCTTATCAAACTGTTTAATTATGATAGTAATCATAGGCCAGTAAAAGCAAAGATAAAAGTCAAGAGCGAGAAATTGAAACTGTTAATGAAAAAACTCACACTAGAAAGTGAACATATAATATACCATAAATAAGAATTTAAGGAAATAATGAAAGGAAAGATGAAAAGTATGAATGAATCCTACCTATGTGATAGAATTTCGGACATACCTTCAACAATAGTTACTAAAATGTTAAGAAAATCATTCTCAGCAAATGAAACTTCTAGACAACTACTTTACAGACAGTAGATATAAATTAAGGGGATAAAAATCCCTTATTATACAGCCAGTATGCGAAACTCTAAGATAGAAAACTACGATCTACGAATTTCATGCCGAAGAACTATCGGCGAATCCAAGCGTAAGTGACCACTTGGTAGTACACCACCAAGGCAACTCGAGCTGCCTTGGTAGTGTACTATAATGAATACACATATGCACAATATGTGTATTCATTATATTAAGTAGGACCAGATGACTTTTAGATGATGCACAGCCATCTAAATATTTTAGATCTGTTGCAGAAAATCTTCTTCTGAAGATTTTTCTAGAATAGATCATTTCCATGTTAATCAAATAATAGAAAATGCAAATGTATATAATCTTTCTGCATATTTATATCATTTTTATATTGGAAAGAAATAATAAACAACAAATAAGACAACAAAGAAAATATCAAATAAGAAAACAATTAGCCGTTCCAACAAAGTATATCTGATTATTAAAAACTGTTTATCAAAACACAACAGCCAGCATAAAGCTAGAACATCAGGGAAAGGAATTTCATATTGGGGTGGAGTAGGGGAAGGAGATCCTGTATTCACTAGAATTGTTTCTGCAACGACCCAAGTCTTCAGGAATGTCTAATGGGAGATCTATGAAATTAGCATTGATGAAAAAAATGTTATTCCCTTATGTTTTGCAGATGACATTGTCCTTTTAGCAAAAAATAAAGAAACAGCTCAAGAAATACTAAATGACCTTGATACAGAAAGAAGGGGGGGGTTAGGTTACTCATTAGGTTTAATGAGTAACCTATATAAAATTAAACTAAGGACAAATTCAGATCATACTCAAATAAAGCTTGGAGCAGAGCTACTGCAACCAAGCAGGTCCCCAGGTTGTAGATAGAGGAATGGGCATCAGAAATGGTAGTTAGCTGCAAATACCCAGAAAGCATTCCCTTGCCGAAGCGGCATGTCTTAAGGCCCAAAGATGACAACCCCATTACCAGACTAAGATGCGGATGGTTGGATCAAATTAACAGTTAAAAATTAATTAATATGCTGTTTGAATTGAAAGCTCCATCTCAACCCACCAAAGGAATATCAAATATAATAGAAGAAAGCTACATTAAAATTAAAATTAACAATGAAATAACCGACGAAAAGATTAAAACCAATAGAGGTCTCATTTAAGCAAGGTGGATTATTGCTAATACATACTCTTCAATATATGCAAGTATATTGCTTTATAGGGAGTAGGCGAGGCCCTTATACCCTATCTAGCTTTTTTATGTGAAATTGTTTGAGTTTACGATCGATTAGTTTCAGTTTACGGGACGAAAAACCAGAATTTCCTGGCGAAAAAACCCACTTTCCTGTGCCAAAGATCGACAAACTCGGGAACCAGTCGAAGAAAGGCTTAGAAAAAGTTCCTCCAGTCGACGACTAGACTTGAACATAAGTCTAACTTCTAGCGACCAAGCTCAGAGAACGCAATCGCCACTTCCACTGAGTATACATTATTAAAACGATAACAAGTAAATACATAGTAGTAAAATATTTACATCATAAATAGATATATACATACAGAATACATTCAGGTTTAACTCTTAATACCATTGTACTACTGTTACCAGATCAATAATAAATAAATACATAGTAGAAAATAAACACATCATAAGTAGATATATACATCATATTTACATTTGTTTTAACCTCCTTAGGGGTACTGTATTACTATTTGTTACAAGCAATTCATTTTGTGAATTACTTCTCATACTCTTAAACAGGGATCAGTTACACAACATTTCAATTAGTTAAATTTAGGTTTAACTCCTAATACCTTTGCATTATTGTTATTATACAAATAAACATAAATACACAGGAGTACATACATCATTGATAGATATATTCATCATATGTTTGCATATGCTTTAACTTCCTTAAAGGTATTACCATTTGTTACAAGTAATTCATTTCGTGAAATTGATTTTAAAATAAAAAATAAATCAGCTAAAGTCTTTTATTCCATAATAGGTAGTAGGCGAGGCCTTTATATCCCCTCTAGCTTTTAGATACTGAGTGGGCAGTTCAATCTCCACCGGTAGCCAATCAGTGATAGTTAGCCCATGTCTATCACTAATTACAGCAGCCACCTTTGAAGAGGCTGGCAAACAAGTGCTGCCATCTCTTGGTACCTAACCTTAACAAGATGTTAGTGTCTTGTTAGTGTCAAGATGTTAATGTTACTGACTGAAATAATGTATGTACTACTGTCGATTTTCTTGAGTTTATGGGATAAAAAACCCGAGTTTCCTTAACATTGAACAGTTACATGACATTGCATTATTAATTTTATTCAGTTTTTAAATCTCAATACCTTTGTAATACTGTTTTTCCTCCCGGAAACTCTGGTTTTTCATCGCATATACTCAAAAAAATCGACTGTAGTACCCACATTATTTCAGACAGTAACATATCCTGTTATGGTTAGGCACCAAGAGATGGCAGCACTTGTTTGCCAGCCACTTCATAGGTGGCTGCTATAATTAGTGATAGAAATGAGCTGCTATCTCTGATTGGCTACTGCTGGAGATTGAACTGCCCACTCAGTCTCCAAAAGCTAGGTAGGGTATAAAGGCCTCGCCTACTCCCTATAAAGGAATAAAAGGCGTTAGTGGATTTATTTATTTATTTAATATTTCGATTGTTAGCTATTTTACCGCGCCATTATTTGATTAGATATTTCGAGTCCTTAAAGTTCACTTAGCATTCCTGATAATCGGTGTCCTGTCCCTCTCTCACACACCAGAAGAAAGACTACATATATGCACATACATACATACATACATACATACATACATATATATATGCATATATGTATTCCTGTGCATCTACTCAGTTAACATGGTACATTTTAAAAAATAGATATTTAATGACTTTAAACCGAGATACAATATTAAGTTTTAATCAAAATGATACAACTGGTTTCAGCCTTTTACAGCCTTCTCCAGGTATCCACTAAAGGTAAAACACAATAATAAAAATTGAAGTTACAAAAAATGATGTTTTACCTTCAGTGGATACCTGAAGAAGGCTGTAAAAGGCTGAAACTAGTTGTATCATTTTCATTAAAACTTAATATTTTATCTCGGTTTAAAGTCATTAAATATCTATTTTTTTAAATGCATATATGCATACAATTATGATTGTTCTTCCTGTTTAGCTATCTGAATAGCATTAGTTAATTTGATGCAAGTGAATTCTCAAGGACTCCAATTCTTCTGCGTTCATCCTTTTCAATTGGATAGAATTCCTTATGACATCTTGCAAGTATCTATTGAATATTGCTTGGATGTTTTCACCGCCCTGTTCTGTCATACATATGGTAACACCGTGTATGTCCATATAGTATAATTGTTATGATAATTATGATTTTTGTACTCTGCTTAACTTTTTCTTCCACTTCCACTGAGCTACCAGGCCTATATATATATAGGCCTGGTAGTATATATATATATATATATATATATATAGTACACATAGGTATCCCTTGCTTTACGCAGCTTTGCTTAACGCGGGATTTGATTAACGCCGCGAAACAAATTGCGGCAATTCCTTGATATACGCAGCAAGAGTTTTGATTAACGCGCCTTTAACCCTGCGGTGTTGAGATGTTGCGACCCTTCGTCATAAGTAGTATGGACATTTGTATGCAGATTTACTCTGTTTAACGACATGTTTATTAATTTCATTTAAACGATACGAATATCCATACTCCTTATGACGAGGAGTCGCAACATCCCATCAAAGATTATCAAAGAACTCTCAGAAACATTGGACTTTTAATCAACAGGCTGGTCTTCTTAAAAAGATGTAAGTGCTATTCAATCATACCTTGTTTTCTTGATTTCAAAGAATCCACAAAAACAGCTCAGGCGCATAAAATTTACCACAAGACTAAACTGGAACTTCTTTCAGAACGTATTGTCGATACTAAACGCAGTCTGGTTTCTTTTTTTCACCAAGAAGACTTCACTAGAAAACCGCTTAGAAACTTTAGACAATTTGTCATGGAACAACACGAAAGAAACCAGTGCACTTTTGGCTTCAAGATCCCAAAACGCAAACAAATTTAAACTTATCAAAAAGTTCGTTTCTCTTAGACGTACACGGGATCGTTCCTCATGTACTTATGCTTCTTCCTTTTCTAAAAAAAAAGTATGTAGTTATAAACAAATCTTCACACATCGTCTCATCTGCAGAAGAAAGTGTTCCTGCAAAGGGACTCAATTTCGGCCTCGTTCCTACATCAATTCCTAAAGAATTTTTTCTCACTAAGATAGAAAACGTTGCTTCCTTACTTCCAACCAAGACACAAACCTACTACGGATAGAAGCCATTTTCACAATAAATAATGCAAAACCACCTTCTAACAACATTTCGCGTAGTGAAGACTAGCCACTAAAAAAATAAGGAAGAATAAAGATATTATCATCCTTCCAGCTGACAAACGAAATGCCGCTGTCATCCTGAATAAAACGGACTACCGCAATAAAATTCTTGAACTACTAGAGACAGTTAGTGAGGCATGATCTACCCTTCACAAAACCATGCTATATCCTCCATAGAGTATCCCATTTTCATCTATCCATTTCTTTATTTTTCTCTTGACTACTTTCTCCAAAACCTTGACAACGACTCCTGATATGCTGATAGGTCGGTAATTTGCAACAGCAGTCTTGGAACCTCCTTTATGCAGTGGAACTAATTTCCCCCCTCTTTCCACCCTCTTGGGACTAACCCATACCCGAGACTCAAATTAAACAAAATGGTCAAGGGCACTGATAATTCTTTAGCTGCTTCACGTAAGACTCGAGCCGGTATACCATCCAATCCCACAGACGTATTCACATTATGGTTTTGTAATATACTATTCACCTCCATTTCATTCACCTCAATTCCCGTATAAGCTATTGGTTCCTTCATCCTGCAATATCGCCACTTGGAAGATATAGTCTTGCAAAGTGCTTGCTCAGTATTTACACTATATCAACTGATTCAGTTACCTCCCTACCATTGGCATTCCTTAAAATCATTCTGCCGTATACATTTTTTTCTTTTACTTGTAGCATATCGAAAAAAAACTGTTTGGGATTCTCTTTAGCTTGTGTGGCTAATTTCCTTTCATAATTTCCTTTTGCTTTTCTTACCACACTCGTTACCCTTATGGCCTGTGCTTTATACTATTCATGGGCCTGCAGGTCACCTTTCTCCTTAAATTCTCTCCACAGTTGTTTCTTTTTTACAGCTCAAGCTTAATGGTGATATTCATCCATTTAACCCCTACTTGATTTACTATCCGGACTCTAGGTATACAGTTAGCCATTACCTCCTTCTAACGGTCCTTTACCACTTCCCATGCACTATCAACCTCCAGCCCTTGCAGTTATACATGACATAGCACTGAACCAAGCAATCTCCTAAGCTTGTCATACTTGCCAGCCCAGTAATTCCACATGTACTGTTTCTTAATTGAAAATTCCACACATTTTGCCACCTCCCAGGTCAAGACCTTATGATTACTCTCACCAATTGTTAGCAACGTGATCATATTCATTACAGTCAAATTCTCAGATGCAATTACTTCGTCAAGCACTCTCGAACCCCCTAGAATATTCCATTACATGCTGTCTCAGGTTTTTATCCCTTAATAACTGCATAAAATCCAATTCCTTCCTCCCATGTGTCCTTTCCTCCTTCCAATCAATGTTACCATAGTTGAAGTCCCCATAATAATTACCCTCCTTCCACTCATTGCGTCTATTTGCTTATGCATACTATCTCCATCATTTATTCCATCACCTGATCTACAGCAGCAGCCAAGGTCCATTGTTACCAAGGTTATGATGAACTTGAAAGGCGTATTCTTGAGTCAAAAGAAATTACCATCGATTCAATCCACGTGAATAGCAGCCTGAGATACAGCTTACCAGATTTGCATAACTCTGCTGTCCAGTGCTGGCATTCTCGCGATTTCACATGCACGCGTAAACATACAGCTGGAACTGTAGCGTGGACTCCAATTTAAACTGTACTACAGTTTTTAGTAAATCTGTTGTTGTTAATATGTAATGTTTCTGTCGGATTATTTTGTATATTTCTTTGTACTTTGACACCTGAAGAAGTTGGATTACCAAAGAATCTAATAGTGTCTTCATTAACCGTCGTTATTTATTATCTCGGTGTTAAGTCATTTAAATTAATTAATAAACATGTTGTTAAACCGAGTAAATCTGCATAGGAATATATATATATACATATATGATTTCGTGTCAAAAATCAAAGACGTAAACTCAACAAATCAGATTTAATGGCAAGTTTCGATATAGTTTCTCTCTTCATGAATGTATCTACTGAAGAGGTTCTCCATCTTTTCCAGAACAAACTACCCAAGAAATTCTTTTCCTTACTCTCTCACTGTGTAAATTCAGGATACTTCAAATTCGAAAATAAGATTTACAAACAGAACCCAGGATTGGCTATGGGCAGTCCGCTCTCTCTATCCGATTCTTTCTGACATATTTCTTAAGTACTTCGAAGAAAAGGCGATTATTCCTCAACACTAAAACCCAAATCTGGTACCGTTATATAGATAATGTATTCCTCATTTGGGAACATGGTTTAAACAACCTCAATATTTTTCTAGACTATCTCAACAAATTTCATGAGAAAATCAATTTCACCTACGAACTGGAATCCAACAACTGTCTTTCCTTTTTGGACTTAAAACTTACAAGATGCGCTGAAAATATCAAAATCTCTATTTTCAGAAAACCCACACACAGAGACCTTCATGCTTCTTCCCATCACTACCCTCGCAAAAATTTGGTATTATTTCAACCCTGGCACACCGAGCCAAATCTTTATTAACAGACGAAACAGAGGTTAAAAATGAAGTTAATTTACTAAAAAGGACTTTTTTCAACAATGGTTTCTCTCTTAAGAAGATTGATAAATTTATCTCTCACCGTCGTTCACCTACTATTGAAGATTCTTCTTCCCCAAGAGCATTTATATATTTGCCATACATCAGCTCTCTCTCCACCAAACTGGCAAAAATTCTTAAGAAATTCATCATTAGAACTTATTTCCCTACATTTCCAAAACTTCGCTCCATACTAAGTAGACCTGAAGTAAAACATCTCTCTCTTCAGTATCCAGGTGTCTACAAGTCTTGTAATCATGTGTGAATGTGGCAAACCATATTACGGTCAGATGGCTAAATCTATCCTTTTACATATTGAGAAACACAGAAGAGACATATCCTACAATAGGACCTGAGCTAGCGCTCTCAAGCCACGTTCTCTTCTCTATTAACTCGGATGAAGGCCACCAACACCTCGTAGACTGGTCGCAAACCTCTAATATACATATCTGTTATGATGAGCTCGAAAGAAAGATAATCGAATCTAAAGAATTATCCCTCGATTCATCCCATATCAACAACAGCCTTAGCTGCAATCTTTCTGACGCACACATTGCCACTGTCCAGTACTGGCGCTCACTCACGTAGTCAACATCAATTGGAACTCCAGCACGCATTCCTGTTTAAAGTGTACTACTGTCTTTTATACTTATCTGATCTGTTGATGTCATTTTATAATATCTCTGTTATTTTTTTATATAATTCTTTGTCTTTGATACCTGAAGAAGTTGATTTCTTCAACGAAACTAGTAGTATCTCAGCATTAACTTTATTCTTATTTATTCTCGGTATTATAGTCATTCAAACTAATTTATTTTTCATATATATATATATTTCAAATTTCAAGAGAGTTAAGGAAAAAGAAAGTCATACGAATTAAATAGGAAATAAATAATTTACCAGGTTTTTTTATGCTGACGATCAAGTTATTTCTAATGAAAACGAAGGCAAATTACTGAAAAACCTACAGTATTGAACCAAATAATACAAAAGTATGAGATGAAAATCTCAATAAATAAATAAAACGAAATTAATAGCTTTTCATGGTAAAGAAATTAAAAGATGCAAATTAGTCATCCATAACAAAGTAACAGAACAAGTGAACAAATTTAAATATTTAGGAAATTACATAAGCCCCAATGGAGAAATGGACATTGCATATAAAAAGCAAAAATTCCGAGCAGTCATTGGAATTTTGAACAGACACTTCAATAAACAAATGTCTAGAACAACCGAAATGAAACTACATGAACGAAACCAATTCTGAAATATGGCAGTGAAACATGGATTTGGAGAGAACGAGATAAAAACATGTGGAAGTAGCAGAAATGAAGTTAGTTAAGCCGCTCGCAGGCTATAAAAGAATAGACAAGATAAGAAATGAAATTAAAAATGAAATAAGTAAACATTTATCCATTAGCCAAATATTGCCTGGAAATATAAACCAAAGGGACACCGATCAAGAGGAAGACCCAGGAGGATTTGGGCAAAAGTTTTAAACCCTTGAAAACGTTACAGGGAAACAATTGCCTGATACGCAAAGCCAAGAAGAAGAAGAAGAAGATGACCCAAATGAAATTAGGAGATGATCATATCGAAATTGTGGAGGACTATTTTTACCTTCATAAATTAGTTAGTTTTAATGTGAACCAAGATAAAGAAATAAATAGAAGAGTCACACAAGGAAACAAAGCATTATGTTTGTATTAAGATTACTTATTAGGAGGTTTACCTATATGCCTAAAGAATAAAATTTTTAATATGTACATTATTCCAGTGTTTAGCTGTGGAAGTGAGACAAGGGTAACAACTAAAAAATAGGAAGACAGGTTGAGTGTGCATTTTGACTACAGTGCAGAGATTTGTTCACCTGGGGATCAGGGGTTGGTAGAGACGATTCAGAAACGAGAGACTAAGCTGGTGACAGGTCTGTGGAATGCACCCTATGAGGATAGGTTGCAGGACTGTAGGTTAGTCGATAGGCGAAAAAGAGGGGACATGATAGAAATTTTAACATATTGAATGGGTTTAATAAAACTGTTGCACAACTCTTACACAACTCTCAGTCATCCGTGGAAGTTATATAAAGGTTTGGTTGGTAGGAATATATAGATGTCTTTTTGTGGAGAATGTTGAATAAGTGGAATGGATTGTCAGAATTAACTGTCAGTGCCCTGTAGGTTTTGTATAAGTATCGCGCAATGACTCACCAGAGAAATTGGAGATACAATTTAACAACAACAATAATAATAAACACTCTTCCTTTTTGGGGAGAGTGGGAATAATCTCGATATTCCCATATATATATAGTCGAATTCTGTCGTTCTGTTTTTATATATTTTACTTATTTCTGTGTATATTTTAAGTTCCTTACGTATTTCAGTGCTCTTGTTTGTTTTAGAAATGAAATGCCTATAGAGTGCCCTCTACAGTAATTTCATTTCTCCAGTTTCTATTTTTAATTCTGCAATTTCGATGGTAGCCCATATTTCATATCCAGACAGAAGATTGAACGAACCTCAAACTTGTTTCTGTTTGCTTTTTCATAGTCAAATTTATGAAGTTGGATATCTTGGCTTCATTGTCAACTTTTGATATGGAGCATTACGGGTATCTGATATGAAGTTACGAGAACTGTGAATTTTAAGCAAGTTGAAATTACTTCAGTTCTAAAATACCGTTACTCAGTTATATATATATATATATATTGTTTCGATTATTGGTGTTTAGTTTAGTTCGTTCTCTCTGTATCATATCCTTGCGGACATGTGTAATGCATAGTATTATACATGTCCGTAAGGATATGTGCGTTGTATGATGGGATACAAAGGCAAATGATGTGAAGTCATTAGCTTCTATGCCCAGTCGTGAAGTTATTCACGCGCAAACTTTGTTTGCTTATACTTGGATAAAGGATTAAACTAAGAATACAATTTTTTGGCATCTCTAATTTATAGTATAACCAAGTGAAAAAAACTTTCGACATCTATCTGTAATTTAGAGTTAGCCATTTTGTGCATATTTTATATGTTTCGTTGGTCTCTTATATTCCCTTGGTGATTTCCAATATTTCAATTCTTTTATTATTATTATTATTATTATTATTATTATTATTATTATTATTATTATTATTATTATTATTATTATTATTATTATTATTATTATTATTATTATTATTATTATTATTATGTGACAACTCCAGGGAGTCCAAAGACTCATCGAGGGAGAGTGTGCCAACACAATTGAACGATTGATCCCTTTCTAACTGTAACCGCGCTCAAACTTGCTTAAGTTTTTGCGAGCCATTAATAGCAGAGGCTCTACCAATCGATAACCTTCTCTGTCTAATATTTCATTTGATTTTTCTGATGTAATTTTATTTGGGAGTCTATTATCAGCTACTTCTACTTCTATTCTACTTCTAAGTCTATTATCAGTTTCTAATTTAGAACATGATTTATATAAAATAAGACCCAATGTGTATAACATTTTTAAACACTTAAACGCAGATACCAAAGAAAACATAAAATTAAACACTGAATTGAAATTAGAAGAATTTCTAAATTACTACACAGAATTGTGGACAGACAAATATTTTAAAAAAGACAACTGGCAAACAATTAATGAAAATGAAAAGGAAATAACTAAAGAAGAATTAGAAATCAGCCTGAAAGACACAAGAAACGGAAAATCACCTGGAGAAGATAAGCTAGGTTCAGAACTATATAAATATGCAGGAACTAGATTCAAAGAAAGACTCTTATTATTTTTAAATAAAATTTATTCAACTGCTATCCCCCCATTAGAATGGAAAAAAGCAATTGTGATTCCTATCTTTAAAAAAGGTAATAGAGATTACCCTAAAAACTATAGAGGTATCAGTATACTAAATGCCTGCTACAAAATATATAGCAGAATCTTAAATAGCAAACTAATGAAATATTCCGAAAACTTTATTTTAGAAGTACAGAATTGATTTAGAAAAGGACGATCATGTATATACCCGGCCTTTTTCCTAAAATTAATAATAGAAAAAAGAAGAGAATATAATTTAGAAACACATATTGCATTTATTGACTTTGATAAAGCATTTGACAAAGTTAAAAGAAACATATTATTTAACATATTAAAAGAAAGACAAATACCAAATAATATTCTAAAAGCTATCACAAGAATATATGAAAATAATCAAATACAAATAAGATTAAATCACTAGCTATCATATACGAGAGAGATAACCCAAGGGGTCCGACAGGGATGTCCCCTCTCAGCAACTCTTTTTAATATCTACTTAAATGAAATAATAATAAAATGGAGTAAAAATTTACATCAATGAATTAAACTTTCACCTACAGTTAACTTAAACATTCTCCTCTTTGCAGACGACCAAATAATAATTACAAATTCTGAAGATAACTTACAGAAAGCTATTTTAGATCTAAATGAGATAGCCAAAGATTATGATATGTTAATAGCAACAGAAAAATCAAAAACTATGGCCTTTAAAGGACATGATCCAGCAAGAACTAAAATAGTAATAGATAACAAGATCTTAGAACAGGTGAATTCATTTAACTACCTAGGATGTATGATCTCATATGAAAATGAAAAATATATAAACGTAAAAATTGCAAAATATTTAAAAATAACAGGTGTAATTAACTGTATATTTAAACTAAACCTAGTTCAAAAACAAACCAGGCTAAAAGTATACAATATATTAGCCCTACCGGTCTTAATGTATGGAAGCGAAATCTAGACAATAAAACAAAAAGACAAACAAAGATTAACAACAGCAGAAATGAAGTTTATGATAAAAACTGCAAAGTATACCCTATTTGATCACAAAAGAAACGAAGAAATTATGAAAGAATTAAACCAAGAACCAGTAATAGAAAAAATTAAAAAATATCAACATAAATGGATGGAACACGTTCAAAGAATGAAAACGGAAAGATTACCAAAACAAGCCTTAAAATACAAGCCATTAGGAAAAAGAAAACCAGGACGTCCTCTGAAACGATTCAACGATGACTTCTAAGGCCGGAACAGGCCATGCTAGGCCCAAATCCTTGATATGCATGATGATGATGATTATCAGCTACATTTTCTAAAAATCTTATAAATAATAATCTAGCCTGTTGCTAGATACCATCGTTGGTATCTAGTTTTCCAATATCTATGGATTCTTTTGTATTTTTCTGTAAGAAATTTATTGCTTTGTACATTTTGAGATATCATTTATATACATATATTTTTTCTAACTTACTAGCATTATTATCTCAATTTTTTTTCTCCGATGTGTCCTTTTTTCTCTTTCCCTATTGCACTTTTTCTCTTATATTGTGTATCGTCTTCCTGTTTTCTTCAGGTTAGCTGTTCAATTTGCACAGTTTTTATCTTCATTTCATCGTTATCTATTCAGAGCTCCTGGTTCATTTATTATTATTATTATTATTATTATTATTATTTTAACGGTGTCTCCATGGAGTCAAAAGACTCATCGCGGGAGACCCGACATCGACACACTAACCATTATTTACACAATACCTGTCATACCTCTCCTTAAATTCATTCACATTTGAAGCATTCACAACCAGTTCTGGCAAAGCATTCCACCCATTCACAACCCTCCAAGTAAAAAATCTAGTCCTAACAATCTTGTTAACCACACTCTTGCACAATCTCCAGGGATGGCCCCTCGTTCTCTCACATCCTGCACTGGTCTTAAGAATATCATCAGTATCAATCCTGTAAAATCCCTTTAACAATTTAAATACCTCTATCATATCTCCTCTCCTACGTCTATCAGCTAGTTTTTGGAGCCCACAGATCATCAATCTATCCTCATAGGGAACATCCCACAGACCTGCAATAATCTTTGTAACCCGCCTCTAAATCCTCTGTACCACTTCCGCATCACCAAGAAACCCTGGCGACCAGATCTGTGCACAACAGTCCAAATGCGGCCTTATTAATGCCTTATAGAGTGGAACAATAACTTCCCTATCCCTGCTTGTTAGTGTGTTCCTCAACAACCATGTAATTTGATGTGATGTTTTGGCAATCTTAGCAATATGCCCTTTAAACTTAAGTTCTCTGTCCACAATAACTCCCAAGTCTCTTGCTCATCAACTTCCTGCAGTTCAGTTCCGTTAATATAGTAAACAGCATGCGATGTCATCCTCCCGAAGTGCATCACCTTAGACTTAGCCACGTTGAACCGACAGCCATTTACCTCAGTCCATAGCGTCAGCCTATTTAAGTCATCCTGTAAAATATCCACATCATTTGAATTGATAATCGCTCTTCCCAATTTTGCATCATCAGCAAGCAAGTGGATATTTCCATTCAAGGTATTTCCAATATCATTGATGTACAAATTAAACAATAGAGGACCAAGAACTGAGCCCTGAGGTACATAACTAGTCACTTGCCTTTTCCTGAACTCAGCTCCTCCGTAAACCACTCTTTGATATCTCTCCGCTAGCCATCCTTTAATCCAAATCACCATCTTCGGATCCAAACACATTTGCTCTAATTTATGTAACAGAGTTCCATGTGGAATCCTGTCAAAAGCCTTTGCAAAGTCTAGCAGTATCACTGAGTACTGATTTCCTTTATCCAACTCCACTGTTACTTTATTATAGAAAGTAAGCAAATTACTTAGGCAAGACCTGCCCTTCACGAAACCATGTTGCCCCTTATAAAGTATCATATTGCTGTCCACCCAGTCCTGAATTCTAATTTTAACTAATTTCTCCAAAATCTTAACCACCACTCCAGATATATTGATTGGTCTATAATTTGCAACATCAGTCTTAGAGCCTCCCTTGTGCAATGGAACTATATTTCCCTCTTTCCACTCTATTGGCACTTTACCAGAATTGTGGCTTAAATTAAACTAAATTAAACTAAATTAAATTAAATTTGTTAGTTCTTCTTCTTCTGCACTTTTTCTACTGCTTTATGTGAAATCAGTGCCAAATATTTCCATTCCTCTTTTATTTTATGTTTAATGAGGCATGTCAAGACATGATTCCATAGTCCATAACTATAGAATCACACGCATACCACAGTTAAAATTAATTGATCATGAAGATATTTCGTCTTACGTAGGACATCATCAGAACAAAAAAAAACTAACAACAGTAAGGAATTGGAATAAAGAAACTGTAGAGCACATGCTTTAAGTTGGAATTCCTCTAAGTGCACAGTCACATGTTCATGATTAAAACTATTTAATTGGGCTGAAAATAAATTAAAAGAGATTAGCTAAAATAAAATGTAACAGATTAAAAATTTATTTCATACAGTTGGGATAATAATTTCCCACACTTTTGGAATATTTAGGCAGTTTTTGCAATTATGGTTAGGTCGATGAAGTATATTTCAACACTTTCGTTCAACACAAACGTTTATATCTATGTAGCAGCTTAGTGTTTTCCCATTGGATCCTGTGGCTGGTATTTTTAGTTCCATATTGAACCAGGCCAGATTTGTGTGGTTTGATAATCTGAATGTGGTCTTGACACTCAGAGAAACGTTTGTTGACAGATCTTCTTGATCTTTCATATTAAGACAAGTTGTAGGAACATGGTACTTTGTATATGCAATGTAGCAACAGTGGCGAGAGTTTGTCCTTTGGAGAAGATAATAGGTTATGAATTTGGTTAGATAGGTTTAAAAGGTTATAGCAAGCGATGAGTTTATATTTATTCATAATATTTGTTACACGTTTAGAGATGCCTTTAATATATGGTATAGGAATCCTGTGAGATTCTTTTGCCGGAATTGCAGCATAGGAGAGTCGTTAATAATATTTGAGTTATTCTTGGATTTTAGCCATCTACTAAGGCTCTTTCGTTGATAGTTTCCAGTTTTTGTTTTAGAGATTCTTTAGAAGAAGAAATCTTGTGTGTTCTTGATACCAGGTTTTTATGATGCCATGTTTTAGAGATGGATGGTGCGCTGATGCATTGGGATACAGCTTCTGCAAGTTGTTATGACCTGTAAAAGTTGGTTCTTCTTAGAGAGATATGGAAACTGACGAATCTTGCTTACTCTGAATGTTTACTTCTAGAAAGGAAATACCTTTTGATAATTTTTTTTTTTTTTTTTTTTGTGAACTACTGAGCCTGTGTAGCTCAGAGGATGTGGCGTTTGCACGCCACGGCGCTTGGCCGCACGAAGGAAGACTTGGTTTCGAGTCTAGTCGGCGACTAGAGGAAATTTTTCTAAGCCTTTTTTCGACCGGTTCCCGAGTTAGTCGATCTCTGGCACAGGCAAGCAGGTTTTTCCTCCCGGAAACTCGGGTTTTTCGTCCTGTAAACTCAAGAAAATCGACCGTAGAACCCACATTATTTCAGATATTAAATATATTGTGTTAGGGTTAGGGACCACGAGATGGCGACACATTTGAGTCGTCTCTCTTCACTGTGTACCACTTAATTAGTGATAGCCTTGGGCCATCTATCTCTGATTGGTACCAGTGGAGGTTGAACTGCCCACTCAGTCTCCAAAAGTTAGATAGGGCTAAATGGCCTCGCCTACTTCCCGTATATGGGAATAAAAAGGCGTTAGTTGATTTAGTTGATTTTTTTTTTTTTACTACTGAGCCTGTGTAGCTCAGTGGATGTGGCGTTTGCATACCATGGCGCTTGGCTGCACGAAGGAAGACTTGATTTCGAGTCTTGTCGGTGACTAGAAGAAAGTTTTCTAAGCCTTTTTTTTCGAATGGTTCCCGAGTTAGTCGATCTCTAGCACGGGCAAGCGGGTTTTTTCTCCAGGAAACTGAAGTTTTTCGTCCCGTAAACTCAAGAAAATCGACCGTAGAACCCACATTATTTCAGACATTAAATACGAATGTTAGGGTTAGGGACCACGAGATGGCGGCACTCGTTGAGTCATTCTCTTCACTGCATGCCGCTTAATTAGTGATAGCCTTGGGCCAACTATCTCTGATGGGTACCAGTGGAGATTGAACTGCCGACTCAGTCTCCAAAAGTTAGAGAGGGCTGAAAATGGCCTCGCCTACTCCCTATATATATATAGGAATAAAAAGGCATTAGCTGATTTAGCTGGGTTCTGTGTCACTCCAAACTGGAAAGATGTCATCAAAGTACATTATTGGTTTTTGGTTATGAGAGAAGATTATTTCTTCTAGGTGTTCAAGATAAGAGTTCGCTTGGTTTGGTGACAGGGGTGAGCCCATTACTCTTTCTTCCTCTTGTTTATATATTTTATTTTTTCCACATGAAGTAACCAGTTGTAGTCGTATATTTGAATAAGTCCGCAATTTCCGATAAAAATTTTTGGGCTAAAAATTGTTGTCTTTTTATGAGGGATATTGCCGTCCTGGTTGGCCTAATGGTTAGCATATCCGCTCTCCAGCCAAAAGGCTGCGGGTTCGAATCCCGCTGTGGGCATGGACGTTTGTGATTGTCTGTGAAATTAGTGGTGGTGGTGAACGTTAGATGGCGTTGTTGTAGTTGCAGTTCGGTGTAGTGGGTGGAGACAGAGAGTTGTAGAGTAGGTGCCCTCTCCAGTAGGTGTCCTATCCGCTCTCCAGCCAAAAGGCTGCGGGTTCGAATCCCGCTGTGGGCATGGACGTTTGTGATTGTCTGTGAAATTAGTGGTGGTGGTGAACGTTAGATGGCGTTGTTGTAGTTGCAGTTCGGTGTAGTGGGTGGAGACAGAGAGTTGTAGAGTAGGTGCCCTCCCTTGATGAGTCTTTGGACTCCCTGGAGGTGTCATATAATAACAATAATATATTTATGAAGAGAGAAAAACGTCAAAGTTTACATGTTTTCCTGTATCTGCCAGTTTAACGTATTTTTTCTTGCAAGAAATTCTGTGGAACTTTTTAAAGTAGAAGGTTGGTGGCTAATGAGGGGAGGGAAAGAAAGTTAGATAGAAATCGTGAGATTTTATAAGTGGGATTGCTTATATAATCCACAATAGGTCTAAGTATACAGTCGCTTTTATGTAATTTTGGTGAGCAATATATTCTCGGTACCTTGCATAGTATGTTCTGCATCTTTTGCTGGGTTGCTTGATACACCGATGTTGTTTCCAATATCTTCAGGTTTTTGTGTTGACTTTCGGTAGGACCAGAATTAAGCTGGGAGTATGTATTGCGATCACGAGGAAATAATTTCATTTTTCGATCGTAGGTTTTTCCCCTTGTGAGGATAACTTTTTAGTGGTGATAACTAGGTTATTAGTTCGTTTTAAAGTCTTCACGGCTTTTAATTCTGACGAGAGCTTATTAATTTCTGATGGTTTGGCATCAAAGTTCACCTTGTCTAATTTAGAACATTCTATTTGTTACATTACTACACAGATGACTGATTTTCCTTTCAATATTGTGCATTAAATCTAAATGGGCAAATTGTTTGGGCGACATAGCAAACTTGTAGCCCCCGTGCTAGTACTTTTAGTTCATCTGCAGTTAGAGGACGGCTGCATTAGGTAACAACCCATTTGTCCGTAGGTAATTTGTTTGTATTTTTCCACAATCGTTCTAATAAGCTAGTATTTCTCATCAAGATTTGCTATACATTTTATTTTTCAAAGACTTCATTTCCTGCAAGTTTTGATATATTAATTACCACATGTAGTAAATCATAACATAATGTATTTGACAGACCTGCTTCCAATTCTGTTGTTTTATGATATTTAATGCAATTTCTTTTTTGAAAATCGTTACTGATGAAGTCCCAGAGAATGAATAGCTTTTAGATACATTTCATGAGCTCCTGGCGATTTAATAACTTCTTTTAACTTAGCGGAAGTCAGTATTAGTTTAAAACATCTACACTTCTTCATAAGCGAGAGTCTAGTATGTATCTTACCCTATTTCGATTGAAAATTTCTCACAAGTTCCTCTTCAGTGCTATCGACACCTGTAAGGAATAAGTCTTTCTTGTATAGTTTGACCTGGGAAGTATATCTGCGTAATAATTAATAAGTATACCTGCATAATAAATTTAATTTTTGCTATGGTACACAATTGTAATCCTATAGTTATGGATTCTCCACAGGTCAAAAGCTTGCCTTGTAAACACAACTCAAGGTTCTTTAGTTGGTATCATGGTGTAGGGTATGTTCTGTTGGTATGGAATGAGTCTCCTAATATTGCTGGTAGGTCGGGTGTTCTCCAAGGAATATGTGATTGCTGATGAAGTACATCTTGCAATGTTCATTCTTAATTCAGCAAGTGACAGTTATTTCATGGACGACAGTGCAACTGTCTATTGCGTAAGAATGGTTCAGCGAGCGTGACTGCGACTTCTACCTTCTTCTCAGGCCACACGAAGCCAGGATCTGAACCCTATTGAGAATGTATGGAATATTTTACAGAAAACAGATCCGGGAGCATAGTCTTCTTCAGTCAAATTTGAGCCAGTTAAAGAACTGTCTGATGAATGCCTCGCATGTTGTATATGTAGCAATCCAATACCATTTGGAATCTATGCCAAACAGCATTTGTACTGTAATTCAGGCAAAAGGAGGTCGGACTCGTCATTAAATAAAGGTTTCTAATTCAGTGGCCAGTATGTGTACTGTTAGATCTGAAATAGGTGACTTCAGAATTTACCTGACGTCACCATTCCAGAATCTAACAATTTACATAAAATCACACTTGCATACTTATCTTCTAGCAGTAAAAATGTGTTTTTTTGTTTATAACAACTCCCTGCATGATAAATTGTGAATTTTGTGAATTTCAAAACTTTATATCTAAGTGTCTAGCATAAATGTAAGTCAGAAAAAAGGGCAAAATAAAAGAGGAATTGTTAATGAAATAATGTAAGTGAAAGAATGCGAACTGTTCAACGACATAGGGCAAAGATCACCCTAAATACCGTAGGATCAGAGAAAGCACCCACAGGCATTACATCTTAGAAGGCACAATGACGCATACGTTTCCCGAACCAAGAAGTCCCGTATGTTGATGGTGAGGTCACCCAAACGGAGACCCAATGGATGAGACAATGAGATATTTCAAACTCGGAAAGGTGGCACTCCGGAGAAGGAATAAAACCCGCGACACGGAAGAAAACGACCCCCGTTTTTTCTTCTTCCTGAGTTTTCTCTCCGTGTGCTCCGGGAGTTCTTCGCGGTTCAGCTCTCATATTTGAGGGCTGACTTACGATAGAGTTCAGTATGACACCATAGTTGAGTTTCGGCAAGATTAACCGCAGGCCGTGGGAAGATCATCTACATAGAATCCTAAGCAGAAGTATAGCGTCTAGCCCAAGCGAACGCGTGTAACCCACGTGGCGTTAAAGTCGAGACAAAAAAAAAAAAAAAAAATCAGCTAACGCCTTTTTATTCCCGTATATACGGGAGTAGGCGAGGCCATTTAGCCCTATCTAACTTTTGGAGACTGAGTGGGCAGTTCAATCTCCACTGGTACCCAATCAGAGACAGATGGCCCAAGGCTATCACTAATTAAGCGGTACGCAGTGAAGAGAGACGGCTCAAATGTGCCGCCATCTCGTGGTCTCTAACCCTAACACAATATATTTAATGTCTGAAATAATGTGGGTTCTACGGTCGATTCTCTTGAGTTTACAGGACGAAAAACCCGAGTTTCCGGGAGGAAAAACCTGCTTGCCCGTGCCAGAGATCGACTAACTCGGGAACCGGTCGGAAAAAGGCTTAGAAAAATTTCCTCTAGTCGCCGACTAGACTCGAAACCAAGACTTCCTTCGTGCGGCCTAGCGCGGTGGTGTGCAAACGCCACATCCACTGAGACAACCAGATTCGAAACAAAGGACGAAGGACGGCAGGAAACCGAAGAAAAAGAATGGATAAGTACTCTCACTTATTCTAGCCCTTTTGAGATTGACTAACATTTAAGAGAGCGAAATTTGAAATTTGTATTAGAAGAAAGAGTGAAAGGTTTAGATTTGATGATCAATTTAACTTGTATAGCATCACTAATTGAATTTAATAAATGATTGATTCTTTAATCATATGTGTTTCTGATCATGTTGACTGACTCTAACCCTTCATAAAATATCGTACGTGTGAGTGTGCGGAAATACCCCAATTGAAAGTAAGGGCATGACTGCAAACAAGAGTAAAATTATGCCAGAGAGCCCAGGTTTCTAAAAATTTAATTATATTGCTAGTAACACCTGATATTCTATAATTAACCTAAAGGCAGTGTCTATCTCTAAATTTAAGGCTCAAGCTGGCGCAGTTAAAAAATAAATTTGCTTGAGTGATCAGGATAATGTATAGAATTCAGGGAACAGGTAATTTTCTGGTGGCCTTTAAAGGTTAAGCTACGTAGGAAAGAGCATAAAAGAAACGAGACGTAAGGCTAAGCTTATTACTAATGTGGATCGCATAACAATGATGCAACCTATTTAACATAGAGACACGCGCGATAGAACTTGATATAGCGACTGTAATAAGAAGGACTAATATTAAATGTGTTGTCCCGATATATCAGGGAGAGAGATACAAGATAGACAAACAACATATAGTAAGTAGGGACGCAACAGTACAATCAACATCCTACATCCTCGTATTAAGTTCACACTAGAAAAAACAATCATCTAAAGTATTTATTTTCTAGAAGTACACATTCAGTGTAAGAAAGTGCCTTTCCATTTCTTTCTACAGAAAACGTACTTTTACAAGTCATTATATCCACAATGCAACAGCGTATCATCCATCTCAAAAACATGGCATCATATAAACGGTTGTATCAATATCACAAAAGATTTGTTTTTCTGTAGAATATCTAAAACAAGAACTGAAAACTATCCAAGAAACAGCGGTACTAAACAGCTAAAATTCAAGAATAACTCAAAAATAATTTACGACTCTCCTGTGCAGCAACACAGACAAGAAAAATCTCATAGGAATTCTGCGTCATATATCAAAGGCATCGCTGAACGTATGGCAAAAATTATGAATAAATATAAACTCCTCGCTACCTATAAACATATAAAACCAAATTCATAACCTGTTATCTTCTCGAAAGGACAAACTCTCGCCACTGATGCTACATTGCATATACAAAGTACCATGGCACGTTGTCTTACTATTTACAAACAGGTGGATCTGTCAATAAACGAATCTATCAGAATCAAGAACTCATCCAGCTTATCAACCCAGACAAATCTGGCCTGGCATTATATGGAATTGGAAACAGTAGCTACAGCATCCAATGGGGGAAACCTCAAACTACTATATAGATATATATGTAAACATAAACAGTGGCGCCCGGTGAAAATTTTAAGTGGCGGTGCTGCATATACAAAATAAAAATAAATAAATATTTTTTTCCTAATCAGTAATAAAAAAAAAATCAGCTAACGCCTTTTTATTCCCGTATACGGGAGTAGGCGAGGCCATTTAACCCTATCTAACTTTTGGAGACTGAGTGGGCAGTTCAATCTCCACTGGTACCAATTAGAGATAGATGGCCTAAGGCTATCACTAATTAAGCGGTACGCAGTGAAGAGAGACGGCTCAAATGTGCCGCCATCTCGTGGTCCCTAACCCTAACACAATATATTTAATGTCTGAAATAATGTGGGTTCTACGGTCGATTTTCTTGAGTTTACGGGACGAAAAACCAGAGTTTCCGGCGGAATGAAAAACCCGCTTGCCCGTGCCAGAGATCGACTAACTAAAATCAGTAATCAATTTATTAATAAATAAATTTACATATTAAAATGTGCTTTATTAAAAATATTTCACCCACGAACAACAAGTGCTAATAATAAAAGTTTCGTATCTCACAGAAATAACGCGCACATGCATACAATTTATCTGTAAGCGACACTGCACGTGGGCAGTGTCGCTTAACGAGCAGTGTCGGAATCACTTATAACGTGCAATGACAAAAGTAAACGAATATCGGCGAGTCTAGCTGCAATTGGCGCGATAATTCTCACACTATAAGTGAGAATTATCGCGCAGTGAATTTGCGTAAGTGCATTTGTTTCATGTAACAATAATTGAAAAAATATAATTCTTTTCATATTTTCAACAGTGACATTCGTCGTAATTCAGCCATATATCTATAATAAATAAATAATGATATGGTATTTTAACAAAATAAAATAAGATTTACAAAAAACAGTTCACCCTCACCACAAACAGACACCAATAATAAAAGTTTCGTATCTCACAGAAATAACGTGCGCAAGCATTCGATACCTTGCCCAAACGAGCAGTGTCAGAATCACTTGTAACGTGCAATGAGAAACGCAAACGAATATCGACGAGTCTAGCTGCAATTGGTCGAATGTGATAATTCGGGCACTGCGTTACATCGCGGTGCATTTGTTTCATAATCTAAAGCGTTAATCGAACAATTCCAATTATTAACTATTTAATCAATGTCAAAACATAAGCTGTAACCTTTAACATGTTCTACTGCATTTTTATAATGTTGTAAGCATTGTTATTATATATAAACACAAACAAAATTTCATTTTTTCATTTTTTATCTTGGAGGTGCTGTAGTGTCGCAGTGCACTTTCTTACTAGATCTAGTACTTTTTAATATATTTTTAGTGTTCTAGTACGTTCACCAGCAGATCTAGTACTTTTTTCCTTCGGAATAACAACAACATAAGCGTTAGACATATAAGTTTAATATTTTCATCTTCTCCCACCTCTCCATATATCACATTCAGTGACAGAAGAATATGATTTCTCTTTTTTTCCTACCCTTCTCACTGTTCGCTAATCTTCTACCCCCCCCCCCCCCCCGATTCCGCACTCACGCAATCCGACTGGCATTAACCAATGAAAATATATTCTTCACTGTTCAAACACTTCTCGCGCGTTATAAAAAGTCCAGTGTTTTTATTAATTTTATTAACAAAAACATGTTTAATTCCTCATCGAAAATGTTATTATTTAGATTTTCCTTTTTAACATGGGCAAGAAAAACTTTCTAGATTTTAAATTTGATTCTAAATCTTAGGCGGAAATGTGTAGTGCATCAGTCAGTAAAGTACGTAAACGAGCCAAAAATGAAGATCTTAATGCCAGCGCTTCCAACTCACAAGAAACCACTTCTGACACAGGTAATTCAGATAAAAGAGAAAGTGATAATAGCCATGATTCAAATTCAGATTCAGGTTTACAAGGTTCATCTAAAAAATGAAAAAATCATATAAGCAAAAATTCAAAGATGAATGGTTGGAGGATCCCATTCTTAAATCCTTGATCAGTTCAGGTAAAAGTAAAGGAAAACTGCTTATTGTAAATTTTGTGATATTTACAATAAGCATTAATGGTAGGAAATGTCTATTGATTCGTTATGCAAACACTCCAAAACACTAGCCGAATGTAGAATCTAAAAGAAGCATACCAGGTAGTATAATGTCGTTGTTTAAATCCAGGTCCAAATACCAGTTGGAAAAACAAATTAAAGAGGCAGAATTAAGATTATGTGCATACGATGCAGACAGGCCTCTTCCCTACCAGGTGCAATAAACCCGGGCGGCACAATTTAGGGTTGGTATAATCGAACAAGTTGATAAAAAATAGGGAATAAATAATCAGGGCCGGTTTTATCATTAGGCGAACTTAGGCAATTGCCTTGTGGCGCCAGATTTGCTACATAGTTCTGGGAAAAATTACAACAGATATTAGGAGTAATCATATATGTATACAAATGTATTGGTTTTGATTAATAAAATTTTTTAATGTTCATAATGATATTATTTTTTATAAATATCCGTATGTGTAGGTGTATGTGTGCTTGTCTGAGTACGACAAAATATATATATAGAAAGACAGTGTATAGGGGCGCCTGTGTAGCTCAGTAGAAGTGGCGTTTGCGCTCCATAGCGCTTGATCGCATGACGAAAGGCGTTGGAATCTAGTCGCCGACTAGAGGAACTAAACTGGAGCTTTCTGAGAGCCTTTTCTCAACTTGTTCCAGAGTTAGTCGATCTCTGGCACGGGCTAGCGGGTTTTCCCTCCGGGAAACTCGAGGTTTTCGTCCCGTAAACTCAAGAAAATCGGCCGTCGAAGCCACACTATTTTCAGACATTAAATATATTGTGTTAGGGATAGGGACCACGAGATGGCGACACTTGCTAGTCGCCTTCTTCACTGCGTGTCGATTAATTAGTGAGAATTGGGCCACCTATCTCTGATTGGCTACCAGTGGTGATTGAACTGTACACTCAGTCTCCAAAATTTAGATAGGGCTAAAAAAACGGATTCGCCTACTCCCTTACGGGAACTAAAAGGTGTTAGCTGATTTTATTTTTTTATTTTTTTATTTTAAACACTAAAATGAGACTAAAATTATATGGTAAATTAATACACATATGAAGTATTAGTGTTACAATTGGGACTTCTGTTATGATGATTGACAACTGCAGCTCTTGGACTCACAGATGACTACAGTGAGGTGAGTTTTGACTTTTTTCTTTTCATATTTGTTGTACATGTGTTAATTTACATGTACAACAAATATGGTTTTACATTGAGTTCATCTATGATAATAAGTTAGTTATATCGTAAAATGCCCTAATTAGAGTGAAATGAAAGCAAATAAAAAAAAGTACTTTTTTTTCAGATCTAGCACCTTTCTCCTGCATAAGTTAGTGCAAAATATTTTTGCTGGGTGATCACCCTGGCCGCCACTGACATAAACGTTTATACAAAGAAAGTGCTGAAAGTTCTTTATCGGCCTTACCTCGCTTGTGATATCTGTTTTAATATTCGAAATGTGTGGAAAATTGTTATCCACAACTGTAATAAGAAAATCTGTAATCGGTTACATTTTAAGTAATCTGTTTTAATTTATTTTCAGCATGATGATGATTGACAACTGCAATTGTTAACTGTATGAAAATTACAAATCCGTCCAACCATTGAACATCTTGGATGATATCTATAGGAGTTCTCCAGCAATCTTTGACTTACGGTAAAAGCCCTATAGATTCCACAACTTTTCATGTGTTTGGGAGTAATATATCAAAAGTAGATTGATTAATGACCCATCTCTCACTAGTTCACTCTAATCTCTTGCACATGGATTTTCAGTTTGTGATGCTTAGATTTTCTACAAATATTTACACGCTGGCTGTTCATCAGCATTGCTATTTGCTATTTCGCTATGGAATGAAAACGTCTGGCATATGGTATTACCCAAAAGAAATAAAACAGTTATGGAAAAATAGTAGAATAGAACAAAATGCAATTTTTTAAAAAAGAATTATTAATCCTTTTTGAACGGATAAGAATAAATTCGTAAAATATTTATTTATTGTTTTCATTCAACTATAATCAAAACTGGCTTGGAGTTTTCAAACTCTCTGTGCTTTTTATAAAAATTTTGCGCTTAAAGATTTTTTTTATTAGATTTCATTAACTTTCTGAATTTGTTGAAAAGATTATTTAAATCCTTAAAAATGAAATACAATTGCTTTTCCTTACAGACCATTCATTCGTCTCGTCTTTAAAACACTTTCACTTCACTTAGACGGCCACATGTCTGTGTGGCACAGTGGAAGTGCTGTTTGCACAGTACTAGGCAGCCCAAAGAAAGAGTGCCATGAGTTCGATTCTAGTCGCCAACTAGAGGAACTTTTCAAAGTCTTTTTTAGACCGGTTTCTGAGTTAGTCGATTTCTCGCACGGATAATTGATTTTGTTCTAGCGGATTCTTGGGTATTCCGTTCTTTAAACTCAAGAAAATCGGTTGTATAACCCACACTATTTCAGACATTAAAAATATTGTGTTAGCGTCGATGACCACGAGGTGACAGCATCTGTTAACCGTTTCTTCACTGCTATATTGTGTTATTGTTATTATTTGACACCTCCAGGGAGTCCAAAGACTCATCGAGGGAGAGTGTGCCAACAGCATCGAACGATTAATCCCTTCCAACTACTAACTGCGCTCAAACTTGCTTAACTTTTTGCGTGAGCCATTAGTAGCAGAAGCTCTACCAATCGACCAACCTTTGCTGGCTATATTGTCACTTAAATTAGTGGTAGTCTTGGGCAAGCAATCTCTGACTGGCTACCAGTGGGGTTGAATTGCCCACTCAGTCTCCAAAATTTAACGGGACGAACCCGCTAAAACGGGCTCGTCCTCGCTACACGGGAATAAAATGCATTAGCTGATATTTTTTATCATTTTAATCTATTAATGTGCACTCTTAGTTTCTTTATTCTAAAAAAAAATCAGCTAACGTCTCTGTTGTTCCCGTATAGGGAGTAGGCGGGGCCGTTTACCCTATCTAACTTTTGGAGACTGAGTGGGCAGTTCAATCTCCACTGGTAGCCAATCAGAGAGATAGCTGGCCCAAAGCTATCACTGATTCATCGATACGCAGTGAAGAAGGCGGCAAGCTAGTGCCGCCATCTCGTGGTCTCTAACCCTAACACAATATTTTTAATGTCTGAAAATAGTGTGGCTTCGACGGCCGATTTTCTTGAGTTTACGGGACGAAATACCCGATTCTCCGGGAGAAAAAACCCGCTAGCCCGTGCGAGAGATCGACTAACTCGAGAACCGGCCGAAAAAGGCTTAGAAAAAGTTCCTCTAGTCGGCAACTAGATTTTAACCAGCAAATCCTTTCTTCGTGCGGTCAAGCTCTGTGGAGTGCAAACGCCACTTCTAATGAGCTACACAGGCTCTTGTTTCTTTAATCAAATTCCTTATTGCTGTTTGTCCTGATAATGTCTTATATATGACAAAATATCTGCGTAATAAATTTAGTTTTTACTGTGGTACATATGTGATTCTATAATTCTTCTATCTCTCCTTTGCATTATGTTTAAGTGTTCATTTATGTTTACTTGATATGTATTCTTTTTTTTTCTGTTGGTCGTAATATACAGTATTTATTTTATATACATGTTCACTCTCATTTGATTTTTTAACCGCGTTTGGTAGCATTGTTATACTTCCAATTACCCACTCATGATCTGAATCTTGATTGTGACTTCTGTACTCTTACCTAATTTATTAATTCTGGTAGTTTATTACTGGTTATCAAGTAGTGAATTGTTACTTTTTGTTTTCTAGTTGACCAGATAAATTTATGAGCATCTTTACATCTAAAAATTGTTCATTATTCTTTTGTTATTGTAAGATACAATTCTACTGATCTGTTTCCAAATAAATAAATAAATCAGCAAACGCCTTTATTCCGTTATATGGAGTAGGTGAGGCCTTTTAACCCCATTTAGCTTTTGGAGACTGAGTGGGCAATTCAATCTCCACTGGTAGCCAATCAGAGATGGCTGGCCAAAAACTATCAGTAATTATAAGAGGCAACATATGTTGAGGAAGGTAAGAAGTTCTCCCATCTCTTGGTACTTAACTATAACAGATATGTTTTTGTCTTAAATTACGGTCGACCTTCTTGAGTTTATGGGACGAAAACCCGAGGTTCTGGGACTTTTTTCGAATTACCCATCACAGATTATGTTTATTCGCTATCGATCCAAGCATTTCTGTTGTCTCTGCTATTAGTATTTATTTTGTAATGACTTATAAACTTCTTTACCTCCTAGTAGGTCATATCCTCGTATACTTATTAGATGACCTCTTCTTATTTTTATTCTTGTTTCTAATAATCTATCGCCGCAGTAGTTTTAACTTTTTATATTTTATTTCTAATCTTTCTTTATCCAGATTGTTAATCCTGATCTAGCTGTCTCTTCACTTTCAACTCCAAAATACATCTTATATAATGTTCTGATTCTTTTGTTCCTTTAGTTTCATTTTTATTCCAGTGATTATTGCTAAATTAACTGTGCCTTCTTCATTTCTGAATCTAGCTCTTCCTCTTTATGTGTTATTCTGCAAAAATACCCTGTATAGTAGTAACTCTGAATTTACCGTTTATTCGTTTCTGGAAACCATCTGATCCTGGGTTTTTAACCAAAAGGACTGTCTGATGAGATTTCCTTGTAGACCTTGGAGTAATGTAATTTCCATCAATTGGATGCCAGCCAATATCAATTATGTCTGGAGCTGGGGTTGATACCTTGGCCACAGTTACCACATTTAGTTGGGAGAGGCTATATGTAAGATTTTTCATAGAATGGGTGGAGACAGGTAAAAAACAAGAAGCCATCCCTGAAGGCACAATAAAGAGTATGTGAGTGGGCAAGTAGCTTTTTGCCTTGGACTGTTGTAGGTGATTGGGATGCATTGCTCGAGAGTGTGGAGAGAGTAAAAACATGTAAGACACGATATGATGTGCCATATACTTGTGTGAGTGTGGGACCCATGATGAGTCTTTTGGTACTATGAAGGTCTGATGACGATTTTATAGAAAGTTTAAAATACATTTTTTACAATAAATACATTAAGTTTTTTTATCATTGTGGACAATGCATAAAATTTCTTGGTATCTTTAACATATATATGTGTGTGTGTGTGTGTGTGATATGACCATGCTGCATTTTGCAAAGTCATGGGCCAGCTATATAATTGGCTACAGGTGGAAAATGAACTGCCCACTCAGTCTCCAGAAGCTAGATAGGGCTCAAAGGCCTCGCCTACTCCCTATAAGGGAATAAAAAGGCTTTAGCTTATTATTATTATTATTTAATGTAGTTAGTTGTCTGAGACCTTGTTTTTCGGGAGAAAAAACCCGTTTGCCCGTGTCAGAGATCGACTAACCGGTTCCCGAGTTAATCGATCTCTGGCACGAGCAAGCGGGTTTTTTCTCCAGGAAACTCGGGTTTTTCGTCCCGTAAACTCAAGAAAATCGACCGTAGCACCGACTCTATTTCAGATATTAAATATATTGTATTAGGGTTAGGGATCTCGATATGCCAGCACTTGTTGAGCCATTCTCTTCACTGCGTGCAGCTTAATTAGTGATAGCCTTGGACCAGCTATCTGTGATTGGATACTAGCAGGGCCGACCATCTCGGGAGTGCGATGGGTGCAATGTACCCGGGCCCCACGATCGAGCGGGCACAGTCGGTACACATTTGCGGAAACGTATTTTTTTTATTATTTTTTTCTTCTTCTAATTTTGCTTATAACTAATGGGATTTCATCGACAGGATTTTAGCGCCCCTGGTAATAATAATATCTATGTGTTTCTCTATTATATTAGGTTTTTGCTTAACCCTTTTGAGGCGTTTATGCAGTGTAAAAATTAACAAAGATGATTTCGTTTTTACCCTAAAATGCCTAATTTATCATTAGTTTTTTTCTAATCTGTTACACATTTATATCATTTGGCTCGTTATCGAAACCGTTGAAAAAATATTTATTATATTCTTCATATATGGTTAGTCTAGAGCAGGGGTGGACAACCCTTAACATGCCTGCCAAACGTGGCACGTCGAAGCCCTGGGCACGCAACCCAGGGCTCATCTGAAAAAATAATTAAATAAAAAAATACATTTCAAACATCTTTGCTGACACATATTTTAACTTAATGTAATACAATTTTATTAAGTACAGCTATACCAAATAAAAATGAAATAATTAATTAAACTCTACCAACTGTTCCATAATAATAAGTAATAAGAAAATTAGAAACAAACATCCTATTTCCAAGCCATCTATATATCTCGGCGACATACTGATGTACAAGTTTTGCCCAGTTCAGTTGTTGCATTATTCGTCAGGCATCCAGACATTGCGTGACTCCTTTACCATCATTTGATATATCTTTTCATGTTTCGTAAAGAGCGTATCCGTTTTCTAAAGTGTATTTGTATTTGGAATTTATTGAATCGTAAGTCATTAAAATATGGATTGGAAGTATTTATTGTCAATTAATATGTTTAACTTATTAGATATAAAAGCAAATTTCTTTTACATTGATTATCCCCTTAATTTAAATACTGAAAACTAAATTTTTCAGTATTTAAATTAAGGGGATATGAAATCCCACATTGTTTGTTAGCTCTTTATATTTAAGTAACTAAAGTTTTCAGTTTTTTTCGTAAAATCCCCGCATATATTGTAATTGCTATTTCCTGCCTAGAGAGCAGTTTCCTTGTGTGCATCCTACCACCCAAATAGCACCATCGGCTTTCCCATTATTTCAAGCAAAAATTAGCAGTAATTTACAAGAATTGAGATACTTAATGAACAATCCTTCACGAATGACTAATGAACAGACAGCCACGGTACCAGGCCAGCAATGATTGTGCATATTAACAAAAGATCACGCGAGTTAAAGATAAAAGTCAGTAGACAATTTTTGAATTGAAATGCTAATTCTCTTCAACCAAATTCAATATCTGAAAGTGCCATAACATTATTCACTATATATTTCCTAGCTTTAACGCGTTTACAAATTTTAACACTTTCTGTTGATTTTTATTGTTGCTCTGCATTTGAGCTGGTGGGGGACAGATCCCACACATCTAGTTTTTAGTGTTTGCCAGCGCAGCATATGGTTTTGCTTGCGACTAAATAGTATAGTTTTTGGTAGAAGGGACATGCGATTCATTAGTTAGTGCCATTTTTATTTCAGCTGTCTCTAATTGCACTATTTGTTGAGAAATATATTACAGACTGCAAATGTTCTAACTTGTTCACTGATACAATAAAACGGCCAGTTTTACTTGCGTCTGCAGACGTACTGGCTAGTATGGAAGGCGCGTGGTTTGCGATCGGAAGTAAGTCACTATTGCCATGAGGTAAAACTTTTTTTAAACTTTTTAATTTCTGTGCGAGGTTGCGCAAAACTTTTCAATTTATTTTTTTCGCAAAGTAAAATCAGGGTTGCGAGTTATACGCGAGGACCAGTTATATTCCAGTAAACATGGTAAGTTATTTTTAAAGCTATGTGAAATGTATCATAAATATTCAGGATTATGAAGTGTTGTCTGCATGTGATTAGATCTCAACTACGTTAATTTCAACTCAGTTAATAGTGACAGATGAGGGTGAAACTGATGTACTAAAGTAAACAAAAAAAAAATAAATAAATAAACACATTCCTTGAGTGTTTCTAAAATTTTGTAATATTGTAAAAAGTATGTACATATTTAACTTTTTGTTAAATCATGGGATGAAAATATTTAATATTATTTACTTATTCGACAGGCAAAACCTAATCCATAATGTCCATACCTTGGTGTCAAGAAAGGAAATCAGCAGAGAAGAAAAAAGAAGAAAAGCATAATTTCTCAAAAAGTCACAAGTAGATTTGTTTTCATGGCTACAAAATGAATGTGACAACGAAATTGCTACGACTTCAGTAGTTGCGATTCAAACTTCAACTGAAGAAGAAAACTCCAAACAAGCTATACAACTTTTCAACGAAAATGTGGAAACTGTAATATTCGTCGAAAAATACGCCTCTGATTATACAGTCGTTTTGGATACAACAAATAACGATGAAAACAATAATAACAATGGTGATCAAGTGAATATAAATGATCCAGGTTTGTGGCCAAATATTATAACTGATATATTTAGATTATTTTGTATTAAAACCGGACCTAAAAAACATCATCAAGACGCATTCGTTAAGAATGTTGAAGGTACATTTTCTACATCGTACTATTTAAAAAAAAAATGCCAAATGATGAAATTCAGCTTCGCAGCTGGTTAGTTTACTCAAAAGCTCAAGACTCAGTATTTTGCTTTCATTGTGTGTTATTTTCCAAAAGAGGAGGAAAAGATCAATCAACACGATTTATATATGGTTTTAATAAATGGAGAAAACTGTCATCTGTAATTCGAGATCATGAACTTTCTGTCGGTCACTTTAATTCTTTTATTGCTCGGCAAGAATTATTAAAAAGCTTTAATTTATGTTCGACTGTTGAACAAATGAAATTAATATAAATAAAGAAACGGAACGTCTAAAATTACTATTCCAAAGAATTATAGATGTAATTCTATTTTTAGCAAGTAATAATCTGTCATTTCGAGGATCCCATGAAACAATAGGAAGGCCGAATAATGGAAATTTTTTAAGTTTAATAGAATTATTAAGTAAATATGATTCTGTGCTAATGGATCATGTAAACAGAATTAAAAATACGAAAAAAAGAATTGTCCATCATTTGGCGCATAGATTTCAAGAGGAAATTATTGCTGCATTAGGCAATGAAGTGCTTAATAAAATTATAGAGGATATAAAAGCAGCCACATATTACAGTATCCAAATGGATTGTACTCTTGATAATTCTCACAAGGAACAAACTTCAAGAATTATTAGATGTGTAAATTTTGTAGACAAAAAAATTAATTATAAACGAGTCGTTTATAGGATTAATGATGTGACTGGTGAATGACTAGCAAATTGGTTTTTAAAAGAATAGCTGAGCTTGATTTAGATATTATGAATTGTAGAGGGCAAGCATACGATAACGGTTGCAATATGAAGTGAACATAAAAAAGGTGTACAATCTAGAATAATTAGTTTAAACCCTCATGCAATTTATGTACCTTGCTTATCACATTCTTTTAATTTGATAATTTGTGATGTGCTTCCCAGTGGCGCACCAAGAGGGGGGGGCCAAGGGGCCCGGGCACCCCCCAAAGAAAAGGAAAAAACACTAGAAAAATTTCCAAAAATCTTTTCCTAATTAAAATTCATTTTTTTTATTTATGTTGTGTGCTACTTATGAATTAGCCATCACTGCAGATGCTCAGTTATAGGTCGTATGCGACGTGTAGTGTGTATTCGCAAAACGTCTACTCAACTCGCCCCCCCCACACACACACCAAAAGGTTAAATCCTGAGCGCTCGGCCCCCTCCAAGATTAAATCCTGAGTGCGCCACTGCTGCTTCCAGTAGTATATATTGTAAAAAACTTTTCGGAATATTGCAACGTTTATACTGCGTATTTTCTGCATCTACAAAAAGGTGGGAAATTATAGAAAAGCATTTAAATATTACGCTTAAACTATTATGTGATACTCGATGGGAAGCCAAAATAGACCCAGTCAAAGCAGTGCATACACAGTTTGAACAAACTTATAATGCCCTAGAAGAATTTATTGGTGGAAGGAACGATAACACAGCAGTATCCGAAGCTAAAAGTCTACTAGATTCATTACAAGAAATGTCATTTATTTTAAGCTTATCAGTGTGGTTTACAATATTGTCAAAAATTAATGGTACCAACAAACTATTTCAAGCAAAAACAATTGTTCTTGACTGTTTTCCATTTAGTGAATAAAATTAAAAATGAAATCCAAAATTTAAGATCAAAATTTAACACATTTTTAGAGGACGCAAAAATGATACCACGAAACTTAAATATTTCGAAGACTTCCCTGAAAAAAGAATTCGAAAAAGAAAAAGATTATTTAAGTTAAGGGATATTATATCCCATATTGTTTCTTAGCCGAATAGGAAACTCAAAGAGTTTCATGCCGAATATAGAAACTATATAAAATTCGGCGATTCCAAGCGTAAGCAAATACCTGGATAGTGCAGAACCTAATCCCTTAGGTAGTGCAGGCTGAGGCAACTCATAGAAAGGGTGGAGCAAGCTCCGATCCCTATTCTTGATATTTACCCATAATGTGAACTTAGCTTCTAGGAGCTGTATTATTGTTCAACATTATGAGAGAAGGTCACTACCCAGACCGGTTTCAACCTTTTTTGAGGTCTCATCAGTGAGTAGGTAGACCTAGTTAATACCAAGTTTGTAGCGAACAGAACGTACATCCCTTTTATGAGAATTGCCAAGAAGGTGTCCTAACGAATCAGGTGCTGCACTATCCAGGTATTTGCTTACGCTTGGAATCGCCGAATTTTATATAGTTTCTATATTCGGCATGAAACTCTTTGAGTTTCCTATTTGGCTAAGAAACAATATGGGATATAATATCCCTTAACTTAAACAAGTTCATGTCGCCGAATTGAAGCCTTTGGCTCTTCATATAATTAGTTATTTATTAGGACACCTTCTTGGCAATTCTCATAAAAGGGATGTAAGTTCTGTTCGCTACAAACTTGGTATTAACTAGGTCTATCTACTCACTGATGAGACCTCAAAAAAGGTTGAAACCGGTGCGGGGCGGATCTGGCTTTGAGAGGCTCCCCTTGGAGGTAGGTTTTTGCCTGTCTCTGAGTGGGGCCACCACTGACATTATGGCTCTGCTTGGTGATGGGGTGAGCCGCCTGCAACTGGGTAGAGCCAATCCTGATAAGTTCTTCTCGGTGACGGGGTAAGCCTGTCATTGAGTGGAACAACGCTGAGTTGGGCGATCTTTCGGGATCGTCTTATATTTAGAGCCCACTTCACCTATACATATCCCTTAACTTAAATAAGTTCATGTCGTCGAATTGAAGCCTTTGGCTCTTCATATAATTAGAAAAAGATTATTTTCCGAACTAGCAGAAGTTGAAGTTTTATTAAACCCGATAGAGGAATTTAGATGTCACTTTTTCAGCGTTGTGATTGATACTGTTATTGTACAAATACATGAGAGATTTTAAAATATACCCAATGTTATTTCTTATTTTAAATTAATCACTGATATAAAAACATTAGAAAAAAATGAACTAGAAAACCACTCAAGGGATTTTGTAAAATATTATAGTAAAGATGTAAATAAAGACTTAATCCAGGAAATGGATTTGTTACGAGAATTGATCTTGGACCAAAAATGTGTAAATAACACGCAAGGCATATTGCAATATATATTAAATAATTGGTATAATGAACTATTTCCAAATGTGCTAACTGCATTGAAAATTTTCATTACATTACCAGTTACTATAGCAAGTGCAGAGCGTTCATTTAGCAAATTAAAATTGATTGACAATTGACAATTGACATTTATGACTTAAAGGGTGAAGCGAAAAGCTTTCCATATTCCCCGTTGTCTGTTACAGTCACAGTGAGGGAAAATATTATGAGCAGTTCTCACCCAGAATGGGCATGGAGATTATACATCACTGAAGGAAGTTAAAATGGCTTTTGGTCTTTTGTGTTTGAATGTATCCAAAGGCTCATAGGCTACAACTTGCTGAACTGGATCACTGGGATGAGTGGACGTCTTTAGGAAGAACTTTGCAGCTAAAGTTTGTAGGAAGGAGAAGTTATAAGGAATATTTGTATCTCAGTGAAGTTGATGATTTCTGACGAACCATGGGACGTTTAGGATCATTCTGAAGCATTTGTTCTGAACCCTTTGCAATTTGATAATATTTGTAGTGGAGGTGTGGCTCCAGGCTGGAGAAGCATAAGTAACTATAGGAGGAATCGTCAGCTGGTATAAAAGCAGTTTGATTCTGATCTTTAGCTTATTGCTTCTGTTTATTAGGGTGGTAGATCTGAGCGATGGCTTTAGATGCCTTTGTACGTATAGCCTTGATGTGTTGGTTAAAAGTTAATTTTTTGTCGAAGACGACACCTAAGTAATTTGTTTCCGTCTGCCAGGGAATTTTGGTGTTGAATAATAAGATGTCTCCTACAGGAAATATCGACCTTTTTGTGAAGAAAATAGCTGAACATTTTAGGGGATTTACTTGCAGTCTCCATTTGGAGAACCATCTTTCTAATTTTAGAAGATTTTCTTGAAGTTTTCTAGTAACGAAACGTGGTCGCAGAGATCTGACTAATAATGCTGTGTCATCTGCATACAGGGTCATGATGGATGTCATTCGGTTGTGCAGGATATCAAACATATATACAGAGAACAGCAATGGAGCCAATAGTGATCCCTGTGCAACTCCGGCCCAGATGGATCGCTGAGATTAGGTAGTGACGCTAATCTTGACTTGCGTGGACTTGTTTTGCAGATATTAAGATACCAGCTGAGATAAATTTATGTAGCAAACCCAAGTGCCATATTTTGTCAAATGCTTTGGATAGGTCGAAGAAAACAGCTCCCGTGTATTGACGGCAGTCGTAGCTGGTAGTAATGTATTCCACAATTCTATGGATTTGGTGAGTAGTACTGTGGTATTGCCGAAAGCCGAACTGCTCTTTTAGGAAGAATGTCTAGTTCATTTATTGAGGCTTGAAGACGTGCGAGGATGACCTTCTCCGCAATCTTGCCTATGTTCGAGATGAGACTGATTGGACGATAATTTTGAGGCAGGTGAGGATTCTTGCCTAGCTTATGTATAGGAATTACATCGGCCAGTTTCCAGGTGGAAGGAAAATAGTGAAGACTTAGGATTGCATTTATAATTATGGTCAGATGCACTACTACTTTTCGGAGCAGAATTTGATCACCCAATTAGTAATGCCGTCTGGCCCAGGAGCTTTTTTGTTCTTTAATTTTTTAATAATGTCATATATCTCAGCAGGTGATGTTGGTGCAATATGGTCAGTGCTGGTGTCAGGAAGTTTGAGTAAGTGTCTGACCTTGCTTTGAATCTTATATATGTGGTCAAAGTCAAGGTTTTCATACGAAGGCGTGCATTGCTCCTCCAAATTGTTTGCTATATAACTTCTGCTTTGTCTACAACTGTGTGAGCAAGGCCCTGGTAAGAGAATATTGGAGGAAGGGATCTGTCTTTGTTTCTGATATTTTTCAGTAGTCCCCAGATGGAATGATCAGTAGGTGAAATGGAGGCTAACTTTTCTTTCCATACTTGGTCTCTATGAGCTTTGAGTGCATCTCTTACTGCCCCATTTAATCTGTTTAGAGCTGTTTTATCTTGTGGTGCACATATGTTACGGAATCTTTTCCTAGCTCTGTGTTTGGCTCTGATCAAGTTCATGATGTCTTCAAGCAAACGATCTGGCTTGCGGGCAGATTTGTAGGAGGTGGCTACCGTTATTGCAGAATTAATTTGTTGTGTGAGATTTGTAACTGCAGTTTCTACTTCTTATTTTGTGTATGTGAGGAACAGGTCCAATATAATCCTTGAGTGCTGTTGACGGTCTTTCCCATGCTATGTAGGAGTGAGAAGGTGGAGACAGGTATTCTTGTTTTCCCAGCTGTAGTAGAATTGGGTTGTGATCGGATGATAGTTCATCCATAGATATAATGCTGTATTGAAGTTTGATATCCTGCACGATAGCTATATCCAGGATGTCAGCAGTGCCAAACGTACTGAGATGAGTTGGTTCGGTGGGGCCTGCCACAACAGCATAGCTTGATCCTAAGTAATTGGAAAGGATGCAGCCATTCTTGTTGGTGGTTGTGCAATTCCACGCAGGGTGCTTGGAGTTCATATCCCCGGCTATAATAATGGACTCTCTGACGCATAAGATGGCATTTAGGTCAGAGTGTAATAGAGATTTTTGGGGAGGGTTGTAAGCTGAGTAGATTTTCAATCTGGCAGCGGAGCTGGTGACTACTTCCACGCCTGTGATCTCAAGGTTAGTGGTTGAAGGGTTGCTCACAGAGTGGTGCTTAATGTCATTTTTAATGAAGATGGCAGTGCCGCCGCATCTATAAAATTATCTATAATTTCTGTCTAGGCAATAACCCCTTATTTTAGGATTGTTTGAGGGGTCTTAAATGAGTTTCACTGATTAATATAACAGCTGGTTTTCACCTATGTGAAATCTCGGAGTTCCAGCATTTTGTTTTTGAGGCCATTTGTATTCCAAGCAACGATCTGAAGAGATGCTGGAATGAGTTTGTTACTATTCATTTATGAGAGCTGTGAGGATGACCTGCGTTTCACGAAGAAATCTTTTAGTGGGGGTTGCAGTAGGATTTGACAGGCTGAAATCTTGTAGCATGTTTGCAAGTGAGACCGTAATAACAGCTGTTAGATTTTTAGGTGCTATTGGTTGATTTTGTTCTGGTATTGGTCTATTTGTACGGGTCACATTGGCATAACTTCTTGTTTGCTATTGCGTGTCTCTATTATTGGAGGTCCCCAACTGTGGCCGCTGAGTCTCTGGTTTGATGCCTGGACCTCTGGTGTTCTTATACTGTAGGAGGAGTGCTGATTGACTGCTCCATCCGTCTGTTCTTTGGGTGCTGAGTACATCCTTTGTAGTTCACAGTATGAGGGCCACCGCAGTTGGCACCTTTGGCCGAGGTGGTCCTCGGCTTTGTGCAGGTATTGGTTTGGTGGCTGTCCCCACATTTCAAACATCTATATTCCGCACTACATAGATTCTGGGCATGGCCAAACTTCTGGCACCTGTGGCACTGCCCAGAAGATGATCTTTTCCAGAGTGGTTCTGGTGTGACGATGAGACCACAGACTGTTTTTAAGTTGTAGATATTTTTGTAAATTTTATGAATCTCTTCTAGGACTAATGGCATGGGAGTCTTGTCTACGTTCTGCTGACCTTGACTGGAGGCAGATCCTGAGAATTAAGGTCAGCAGCTATTTCTGCAGTGTGAATGTCTTCACAGACACCACGAAGGACCACTTTTAAGTTTTTTTGCGAGCTGAGCGCAAAGGTATGATACTGGATGCCTCTATCGTCCAGTTCTTTGGTCAACCTTCTATAGTCTGTCACTGTTGCTGGTTGTATCTTTATGCCTTCATCCATGTTTTTGGCCTTAATGAAGTTAATGTGCAGATTGGACATTGTGGATCTTAAAGCTGCCCATTTCTGCTTTTCTCTAAGGATGATCGGAGGCACCTTTTCTTTGGAAGAAATAGCGGCGTCCGAACCCTGAGCATCCTGTTCCATTTCGTTGTCTTTTTGCGGTTCTTCTGTTGTTTTTTGCGTGCGTGCACTTCTACAAAGTCTGAAGAAGTAGAAGGCACCGATTCTAACTGATCTTCTGCGACAACGTCTGTGATACTTTCCGGGGAAACGTGTCGTAAAGTTTCACTTTTCCCGGCCAATTGTTGTTAAGTAGTTCATCTAGGCTTATAAATACTCTATATACCTTCTCGAATATTTTCTCATTTATCTGTTTTTCCATGACTATCAATGTAAAGAATCTAAAGTTGAAGGGAAAAATAAAAGAAAAAAAAAACGCTTACCGTGCAATTGAGGCCTTACCGGCACTTATGCAGGACTCTCAATTTTTTGGGTAGGAGCACTGATAAATAATGGCTGGTGTTCAGGACACATTTACAACAAATATCACTTGCCGGTCACTCCACACAAACTAAAGGCCACTCATTAAAATTGATAAAGAATTATCTTCAGTCAAGTATGTGCGAAGAACGCTTAAATGCACTTGGTATATTAAGCATCGAAAGGAAATTGCCAAAAATTGTAATTTTTCGGAAATGATTAATGACATAGCAAAAAAAAAAAAAAAATCGCATATTTACATAAATACATATTATGGCAATTAAATTAATTTTTTTTTATTACTTTAAACAATAATTAATTGTAAATAGTTTCTGTGCACTAGTTGGTGAGCCAGGTTACTTTTGTTTGTGTTAAATATTTATTTATTTAAATTATTTAATACTTTTGTTTTGTGTCCAGTAAACGTTATGTTAACCTGTTATATTTTGAATGTGTGTTTTTTGTTTTCCTGTGCCAAAATCATTTGCAGGTAAGAGGTTTTACAATACGTTTGTTTCGAATCCTTTAATTTTTACCTTTGAAAAATATTTTAGGACCCAAAAAGGTTTCTTGCACCCGGACCCCTTTATAGAGAGGGTCGGCCCTGGATACCAGTGGAGATTGAGCTGCCTACTCAGTCTTCAAAAGTTAGATAGGGGTAAAAACTGCCTCGCCTATTCGCTATACGGGAACAGGCGAGGGAATAATAATGAATAATAACTGATTCATCATCATCATCATCATCATTATTATTATTATTATTATTATTATTATTATTATTATTATTATTATTATTATTATTATTATTATTATTATTATTATTATTATTATTTAATGTTAGTTGTCTGAGGCCTTGTTGTACGGTACGTGAAGTTCTAGTTACTCTATAGTTAACAAAGTAATGCTATAGAATAACTGCATAGTGGTTCATTTGTTTAGCTGTTAATATTTTGTGCTGTCATTGCATGCAAATTAAAGTTGGCAGCAGCACTTTGCTCCCCGTTCAGCTTTATTATTATTTTATATTGCAGCGATATTAATCTGTTTAGTTTATAGTCCACACAGAATGCGTGTTGATATAACATATCTTAATACATTTTTCGCATTATGCCTTGTATGCAGTGCGTAGCTAGGGGGGAAGGAGGGGGAGGTTCGCCCCTGGCGACACTTTGAACCTTATCGTATACGTCGTTTTGACTTTTTTGTAGTATTTTTGGTGTCTATTGGGAGGGGCGACAAACTCAGGGTTCGTCCCGGCCTGCAACAGCACTAGGAACGTCACTGCTTGTATATAATGATGGCGATGATGATAAAATATAATAATTTAGGGAAGGTAGGATTGAGCAAATTTATTCTGTTAGACAGTTAGGGAATGTTGTACTAATGGAAGTACGTCAGGTCTGCTCATGTTCAATTTGAGTAGCTAGTTTAAAATTTTTGTCACGGAGTGACGGAGGGAGATTTGAACAAGTATATGATGTTGAAGGATATCCTGTGTTCGTTTCTAGCAAATTAATCTGCTCGAAGAGGTGAGATACAGTTAAATATGATTGAATGTTCTGGTATGAAATGAAAATCATTTCATACCAGAAATGTGGATTTCTGGTATGAAATGATTGATTTCGTAAACTTCTCGTTATGTATGCGAAAAAGGTCTAATAGAGTACTGAAGTAAATCATATTTTTCTCGTGGTAGAACTCGTTGCCTTTAATTTCGTGCGAATCTGACAGCTTTATTGTTGAGTATTAAAGCAGAATAAAATTCTGTTTCGTTGTTTGGCATGATTGGTTTCGAACGCATCTTATAGTCTATAGATTGAATTATATGTAATATTGACATTTCGTCCAATTTGGACAATACACAAAAATTTCACTAAACGAATTATTATTATTATTATTATAACGGTGGCTCCATGAAGTCAAAAGACCCATCGCAGGAGAACCAGCATTGACACAATACCTGTCATACTTTAAATTCATTCACAGACAATGCATTCAAACCACCTCTGACAATGCATTCCACTCATTTACAACCCTCCAAGCAAAAAACCTAGTCCTGTGTCCTGTTTAACCATGCTCTTACACAATCTCCAGGGATGGCCCCTCGTTCTCTCCCTTCCTGCACTGGTCTTAAAGTCATTAGTATCAATCCTATAAAACCTCTTTAATAATTTATATTTACAAATCTGAAAATAAACCCCAACTCAACATCACCAGAGTTAAAGATCGGTACTATCAACCTAAGAAGCCTGAATGCCAAAGAAATGGAGCTAGCTGAGGAATTAGATAAGTACTAGATCGACATAATAGGGGTGACTGAAACAAAAAAGACCAAAACTGGTGAGATCTTTCTGAGCAATAAATACAAAATGTTATATTCAGGCAATGACAATCAAGGAAAAGAAGGAGTAGCCATAATATTCAACACAAAATACGAGGCTAATCTTCTTGAATGGCACTCAGTCTCAAGGAGAGTAATGTGGGCAAATATGAGAATGGGGAACTGGACAATGAGACTTATTTGTGCCTATGGTCCCACAGAAGGTTCTACTAAGGTAGAAGTGGAGGAATTTTTTGAGGCTTTAGAAAAAGCAACTGACACAATGAAAAATGAAAAGTTGGTCCTTGTTGGGGATCTAAATAACAGAGTAGGAAATGATTGTGAGACATACAAAAATATTTTGAGAAAATTTGGAGAAAAGAGCAAAGCTAATAATAATGGCAAATATCTGTTGGATTTCTGCTCAGGACATGGACCTGGTTATTACTAACACCATGTTCCAACATAAAAATGTGCACAAATTCACATGGAGAGAAGAGGCTAGGAATAAGAAAAGTCTCATTGACTATGTTATTGTTGATAGTGATGTTTTCTCCCTGGTGCAGGACACCAGAGTGTACAGAGGATTTGAAATTGGAAGTGATCACTATTTAGTCTTGAGCAGGATAAAATTGAATTTGATATTGAAAAGAATAACATGTAAGAAAGTTTTAAAGCGAATAAAAGTTGAGCAGCTCTCAGATGTGAGCTGTAGACTAAAATACACAAAGATTATTGAAGAAAAAATGAAAGAGTTTGAGAACAGGAATCAAACCTTGGAGATTCAGTGGCAAGCCTTCAAGAAAACACTGATTGATTCAGACAGAGAGGCATGTGGTGAGGTTGTCTGCAAGGATAAAAAAATCAGAACTCCCTGGTGGACACAGGAAGTTAAAGAGGCAGTGAAGGAAAAGAAGAAAGCATACCAAAAGTTCCTGTCAAATAAGTCAGCTTGTGCTCTTAGAGAATATAGAGACAAATGCAAGAATGCTAAACACTGTCTAAAACTAGCTAAACAAAAGTCATGGGAGGACTTTGGCAAGAATATAGAAAATAAATATCAAGAAGGTGACAAAATATTCTGGAGGTTGTTGAAGAAGCTTAAGAATGGAGGAAAGAGTGCTATAAAAGGAATTAGAGATGATAAAGGTGACATGAAAACAGGAGAAAAAGATATCCTTGGAGTAATTACTTTGAAAAACTGCTAAATGAAACAAGCAGTGATGACAGCACAGTGGTAAAAAAACACTGACCAGGCATGCAGTCAGGAATACATATCCATACTTGAAGTAGAAAAAGCCATGAAAGGCTTGAAATGTGGAAAGGCAGCAGGAGTAGATGATATTCGACCAGAAATGCTGAAGTATGGTGGTATGAGAGTCTTACAGTGGCTGCACTGCATAGTTCAGAAAGCCTGGACAGAGGGACGAATTCCCGATGATTGGAGTAGAGCTCTCATAGTACCCATATATAAAAAGGGAAATAAAACTGCATGTGAGAATTATACAGAGGTATTTCCCTACTAAGTGTTCCTGGCAAGATCTATGCAAGTATACTTGAGAAACGGTTGAGAAGAATTGTGGAAGAAAAGCTTGGTGAAGAACAAGCTGGATTCAGGCCAAATAGAGGCTGTCAGGATCAGATCTTCACTTTACGACAAATAGTCGAGAAAGCATGGGAATATAACAAAGATCTGTATTTAAGTTTTGTTGATCTGGAAAAGGTATATGACAAGGTGCCAAGAGAGAAGCTATTCAAAATGGTACAGTTATATGGTCAATGGGGCATTATATCAAGCAATACTTAGTCTTTATTTGAGTTGTAAGTCAGCAGTTAGAATTGAAGGAAGTACAGGAAGATGGTTTAATGTTAAATCTGGGGTGAGACAAGGATGTACATTATCCCCTCTGTTATTCATTATCTATATGGATCACATTATGAAGGAAAGTGGTATTAAACATGATATCAAAATTGGAGATGTTAATGTCAGCTCTTTGCTTTATGCGGATGATGTTATACTTCTAAATAAATCCGCTACAAGTCTGCAAGATTCTCTGACTAAATTGAATAGCTGTTGTAATAGATATGGTATGAAGGTCAGCAATAAAAAGACAAAGACAATGAAAATAGGCAGAATCATTGAAAATGTCAACTGTATTGTGAATGGAGAACCTGTGGAACAAGTAAAACATTTCAGCTATTTAGGCACGATTTTTACTGAAGATGGTAAATTAAATATAGAAATAGACAACAGAATCAGCAAAGCTGGTATGGTGGGAAGTCAATTGAATAAATTCATATGGAATAAGAGAGAAATTAGTCGGAACACTAAATTAGCTGTATACAAGACAGTGTTCAAACCAGTTTTAACTTATGGATCTGAGAGCTGGGTCAGAAGTAAAACACTTGACCAAAGACTAGAGACCACAGATATGAGAGTCCTGAGAAAGATTATAGGCATGAACAGATGGCATCAATGGCAGTATCATATTAAAAACAAGGATATTAGGAAAGAACTTGACATTGTCAGCATCCAGGAATGCGTTAGCAGAGCTAATCTCAGGTGGTATGGTCACTTAAGCAGAATGGGCAAGGAAAGATTAGCAAAACAAGTGTTCTCTGCCAGGTTGGCAGCAAAACGACCCAGAGGAAGACCAAGATATAGGTGGATTGATACGGTACAAAGTGCTTTAGACGATAGAAATATAAGATCTGATAATGTTGGAGTGTTGACAAGTAACAGACTGATTTGGAGGAAAATTGTAGATAGGAAATTAATAATGATGTAATTTTTTTCATGTAGTACTATCATATCCTGTACACTCCTTGAGGGTACATGGCAGGAATTTGATGATGATGATGAATAATTTATATGCCTCTATCATATCTCTCTCCTGCATCTAGTTTTTGGAGCCCACAGACCTTCAATTTATTCTCGTAGGAAACATCCCACAGACCTGCAACAATGTTTGTAACTTGCCTCTGAATCCTCTCTGCCATTTCCTCATCACCAAGAAATCCAGGTGACTACATTTGTGTGCGATAGTCCAGATGCAATCTTATTAATGCCTTATAAAGTGGGACAATCACTTCCTTCTTCCTGCTTGTCAGTGTGCTCTTCAACAACCATGTAATTTAATGTGATGTTTTGGTAACCTTTGCAATATGCCCTTTAAACATAAGTTCTCTGTCCACAATAACTCCCAAGTCCCTTGCCTCATCAACTTCTTGCAGTTCATTTCTATTAATATAGTAACATTACATTACATTACATTAGCCAGGCGTTATCAGCCTGGGGGGACTTTTGGCCTCAAGCACTGGGCACGGTCCTCTGCGACTGTCCGCCATTTTCTGGTCTCCAGCTCGACAGTCTGCAGGGCTTCCTTCTCCTGATCTGCCCATCTCTTTCTCGGTCTCCTGATTGGGGTCGGGCCACCCACGCTTGTCTCACAGTGCTTTTGGGGCCCATACTGTACAAGTGCCCCAGCCACTGAAGACGCCGGGTTCGCAGCTCCATCAAGATGTCTGCCGAGTTGTATAAAGCATGTATGGCAGCATTGGACTGCCTCCTCCAGACTCCGTCTGCCATGACCCCTCCATAGATACGTCGTAGCATCTTGTTCTCGAATACTCTCAGGTGATTGGCTTGTGTCGCCGTGAGAGTCCACGCTTCAGCACCATAGAGGAGAACAGGCCTGATCAAAGTCTTGTATGGTCCCACCTTTGTAGTCCAAGACAGCGAGCGCGAGGCGAAAAGAGGACGCACCTGATAATAGGCCACATTCATGGCATTTACCCGACTCTGGACATCAGCCTCAACTTTGTTGTCTTCAGTCATGAAGGAATCCAAGTACCTAAATACTTTCACCCTCTTAAACTGTGCAGCTCCCTCTGGATCTTGACAGCATGGCGACTCATAAAAAGGTATTTTGTCTTCTTCGCATTTATTTTCAGGCCAACTTCTTCTGCAGCTTCTTCAATAGCAGTGACCAATGCCATCACATTGTCCCGTTGATGCACCATAACGTTCAGGTCATCAGTGTAGCCAAGAATCCTAACTTGCACCCCCATGTCGAGTTAGGATTCTTGGCTACGCTAGTAAACAGCATGTAATCTCATGCTCCCAAAGTTCATCACCTTACACTTAGTCACATCACATTAAACTGACTGCCATTTACCTTAGCCCATACCATTAGCCTATTTAAGTCATCTGCAAGACAACTACATCATCTGAATTGACTATCGCTCTTTCCAATTTTGCATCATCAGCAAACAGGTAGATTCCTTTTAAATTATTTCCAGTATCATTAATGTACAAATTAAACAATAGAGGACTGAGCCCTGAAGTACATCACTAGTCATCTGCCTTCTCCTGGACTCAGCTCCTCCATAAATTACTCTTTGAAATTCATCCGCCAACCACCCTCTAATCCAAACTACCAGCTGGATCCATACCCATATGCTCCAATTTATGCAACAGAGTTCTGTGTGGAATCCTATCAAATGCCTTTTCCAAGTCCAGCAGTATCACTGAGTAAGGATTTCCTTTATCCACCTTCACTGTTACTTTTTTATAGATAGTAAGCAAGTTACTAAGGCAAGACCTACCCTTCATAAAATGATGTTGTCCCTTATAAAGTATATTGCTGTTCACCCAGTCCTGAATTCTAATTTTTATCGATTTCTCCAAAACCTTAACCACCACTCCAGATATACTAATTGGTTTATATTTATATTTTATAACTGCCATTGGGTTAGATGGCATATCGACCCATGTGTTACGAAAATGTGCAAGAGAATTCGCACCTCCTCTATCAGGCTGTTCTGGTAAAGTTCTAATAGAGGGGAAGGGGAAAATAATTCCACTGCTATCTCTGTCTTGGAGCCTCTGTTATGCAGTGGAATTATTTTCCCCTCTATTAGAACTTTACCAGAACAGCCTGATAGAGGAGGTGCGAATTCTCTTGCACATTTTCGTAACACATGGGTTGATATGCCATCTAACCCAATGGCAGTTATAAAATATAAATATAAACTGATGTTCGCATTAAGGTTCTGTAATATACTAAGCACCTCTATTTCATCTATCTCTAGACTCTCATCAGTTGATGACACATTTGGCACTGTAATATCACAACCAAGATGGTACACTTTTGCAAAATGATCACTAAGTAACTCAACTATTTGATTTGCTTCCGTAATTTCCCTATCATCAACACTTTTTAAAGTCACCCTTACATAGTTATTCCTCCTTTTACTTGCCACATAGCGAAAGAACTCCTTAGGATTTCTTTTGGACTCATCAGCTACCTTTCTCTCATAGTCAGCTTTGGTCTTCCTTGCCATACAGGTTACCTTCTTTGCCTGTACCTTGTATTGCTCATAACCTTTTTTTTATAATTCCACCACAACCTTTTCTTTATCTGCATCTCCTGCTTAATAATATTATTCATCCATCTCACTCCTACTTGATTTCTCCTCCTGACTTTGGGAATACAGTCTGATACAGCTTTCCTTAAATACTCCTTGACAATCTCCCACGTGCCATCAGCATCTCTCCCCTTCAAATTCTCATGCCATAGCACTGCTGAAAGCTGACTTCTCAGCTTGTCATAATCACTAGCCTTGTAATTCCACATATAATCCTTCTTAACAGATAATTCAGCACATCTTACAATCTCCCAGGTCAAGACTACATGAGCACTTTCCCCAAGTGGAGACTGTAACTAAATTAATTATTGATATGTTCTCTGATGCCATGACCAGATCTAACACTCTCGAATCTCTTATCCCTTCCATTGCATGCTGTCTGTCTCAGGTAGTTATCTCTTAACAACTGTATGAACTCCATTTCCTTTATTCCTTGTGACCATTCCTTCTCCCAATCTATGTCTCCATAGTTAAAATCCCCCCCCCCCCATAATAATTACTTAACCTTCACTCATCTTGCATACCATTACATTCTCCCTTATATCCCTTGGATTATAGCAGCAACCAATTACATATTTTGCCCTGTTGATCTCTATCTCACACCAAATAGCCTCGATGAACTGCCCTCTACATACCTGTCACCTTGAGGCACTTCTACCCTTTTTTTGGCTCTAACGCTTTGTCTGTCATTAGTAAAGCCCCTTCCCCCATTCTGCCCCCCTCTGTCCTGCCTGAAAATATTGTATCCCTTAGATTCAATCCCTATTCTTAGTTGACTAAGTCTTGCTAATTCCTATAATTTTTGGGCAAGTTGTACTAAGTAATGACAAAAATTCTTCACACTTATTCCAAATACTTTGGGCATTAGTATACATAAACTGCAATACTTCCTTCTTCCCATAATTGTCCTGTGTGTTAATTAGCCCCACTCTGTATACTGTATACTGTATACTGTTAATTTTCTGAGAACAATTAATCCCAAATTCACAGCGATTATTCACCTTAGTACTATTTATAGCTGACTATCATCTGCCTCCCTAGCAAATCTCATTTCCCTATTTTTGACCATTTACTCTATCCTTTATCAATAAATGTTCTAAATGCCAAGTGCTCAGTCCATTTAAGTGCAAACCATCACTCTTAAAATACTCTTTCCTTTTATCAAACTCATCCCAGACATTCATAAAATGAATATTCAGCTTCATTTCTTTGCAAAAACTTTTACACAATCTTGATATCATTCAATTTACTATAATTGCTCTTCTGTTTAATTTGTCACTGTCATATCTTGGTAGCACGCTCATGATTTTTCCACTCTTGATCTTTGCATTCATTGCTATCATTATCATTAAGTCTTTGAAATCCTGTCTCAGAAAATCTTTCGCTACCTAGATCATTCGTGCCCACAACTGCAATAATCTCACTTGCTCTATCCCTCTGCATCACAGCTTCAGTTATATCCTTAATCTTTGACCCAGGATAACACTCTTTAATTACTCTTTGTCCATGTGGTTAGCCTAGTGGCTGTGCATTTCGCAACTATATGCCTGGGGAAGGAGTGTCCTAGGTTCGATTCCCCTCGGTGATGTGAGGAGCTGAAGATCTTCCTCAGCCATAGCCAAATTAGCCAGTCTTGAGCATGGACAGTAGGGTTTTTCTCCCAGTTTATCCTGGGGTGTTTCATCCCACAAAGCAGGCAAACCGCCCTTGAGAACTCAACACTACAGGACATAGGATACACCGGGGGCATAGGGCTTGACCACCTTATCCTGTGAACGGTTTGAGGTCCGATGATTAATAAACCCTAGACACTGCAAGGTAAAAGGGGGTAAAAAGAAGATGAGATCAGATGAGAATTACTCTCCCATCCTTTACACCTTTAATTAGAGAATCCCCATACAGCACAATATCTTTTTAACTGGACATCCCTTACCTCCACTGATGCTTGTTTTTGTCCCTTATCTTCTCTCACATTCTTTTGTATATCACTCGGTAATCTCTGTGTATGTGATTCTGCACTTTTTATTTCATGCACACGCTCACTTAATCCGTTACTAAATAATCTGTCATTCTCAATCCCCCATACTTTCTATTCCATAAAAAGCACTAGAACATTGGAATGCTGCAAGATAGACTATACAAATTGGTTAGATCAAAATTATAAAATATATTAGTTATTTAAAAATGTCACTTTCTTTGTCTCAGGAGAACCTGTACAACACAATTTACTCCACATGCTTCTATCAAGTTACATTGGGATATGGTTGTATAAAAAAGGCATATTTCCTATGAGACTGATGGCACCTAACTGTGAAGTCTTGATGATCACTTAAACTTGAGACATTAGACAAACCAGATGTATTATCATGTATTACACTAAAACTTCAGTGTCTATGCAAGTCAAGTAAAACATGCAAAACAGTTGACACATTAGAAGATGAAAAGAGACTGCATAATTATAAGTTAGCAGAAGTTTTTACTTATTCTGGATCATGACAATTTAGATAAAAAAACGTATTTTTTATTGGTATTGCTGGATTTTGTGAAGTTGTTTTTAAGGTTAATACGCAGCAATCTGTTAAGTACATTAGGGTAAATGAAGATGGATATAAAGCCAGTGGCATGTAAGAGAATGGCTATTTAACATCAGAGAGTAATAGAGGAACACAGTCTAGAAGACAGTGATGTGCCAGGACTCTTGTTTGGACTAGTTGTGTTTTATATACCTTAATGATATTGGTGAGGATTTGAAAGGTAATCAGTCTATTTAGTTCAGTTTTGCTGATAACACTGCATTTCAGAGGGGGATAGTGAAACTGATGTCAAGAATCATTCCTACAACAGAATTTGAAGAGATTGACGTTGTCATCATAGGATAATCGTTGTTAGTTTAATGTTGCAAAGTGTAAGATAATGCACTTTGGATAGTTGGTAGTTGCAAGCTTTGTATTATGCTAATAGGATTGCAATGCAAAAAATCCATGAAATGAGGGACCTGAGATCAGTGGAAAGTTGAAGTTTGAGGGAACACATTGTCATAATGGGCAAAAGTGCATGATCACTTGGATATCGAAAAGCACTTATGAATAAGGATAAGAGTTATTGCCCCTCTTTAACAAGTCCTTAACACCACTATATGTAGAGTATTCTGTTCCCTGATAGGCAAGTGAACTTGCATGTTGGATGATGCTTGATATGAGAATGGATTAAAGATTTGTAAAATTTGTTTAGCAAGTAGAAATGAAGATAGGATAATACTTAAGTTACAAAGAGAATTTTATAGGATAGACACAGAAGGAATATATGGCAGTAAGAGAAGGAATAGGGAATGATATCTGGAAATTGAGTGGGAGGAAGTTGAGTGCATTGTCAGTGAATGAATTTAAGGCAAGCTGTCATTCTTGTTGTATAGTTAATGTGTCTCCTGTGATTATTATCTAATGCTTATTATCCATGACTTTTTCCATTGAGGCTTAGAACTGTGGTTTCATTGGGATGAATCCTAAATTCTATGGAGATGCTTGATACTAATAATGAAGATGGAATATTTACACACTTGTTGATTAAAATAGTATACCCCTTGATGGTGTGGCTGGTATTGGTGTTATAGTTTGTCAAGCAAAAAATTATTGTATCTCAACAAGAATATCTAGTTTCACCATTATTTTTTTATGAATTCTGTAATAAAAAAATATAAACTGACATTTCATAGACGTTCACTAATGGAAGCCATTAGTATTCCTGCCATATACATTCTATACAGACAACCAAGTGCTTTTAGCAAATATTCTACAGTATTTTACATGGGCTCCATCTTTCTAAAAATATGGATAATTTTTACTATTACAGTGGAACCTCGGTTGTCGAACTTAATTCATTCCCTGAGGCTGTTCGAAAACCAAAACCATTTCCCCATAAGAATTAATGTAAAATGGATTAATCCGTTCCTGAATCCCAGATGATTGTTTATTTAAACCTTTACAACAGTACTTCATGCATAAGATCATATACAAACATAATGAAAATGCATAAAATCTTACATAAAAAGAATAAACACAATAAATAGATAAAATATAGACGAAAATTGATCGCTTCCTTATTTTTGAGTATTGTACAGATCGTTGATTTCGCCATACCAAACTGCATAGCAAGATCCGAGACACGAACGCAATTTTCATGTTTGGATATGATTTCTTTTTTCATCTCTATCTGGTTCTAACAACTTTTCTTTTCGTTTTGCTGCTATCACTATTCTATCCATCTTATTAAGGTGGGTGCCATGGCTGTTTGTCTCTCACACTATGTTATCCATTGACTTCTTGCCAAGCAGTACTTGACTAAAAAAAATCAGGCTTAAAATGGAAGTCTTTCTACATTCACAGATTTCTGTTTTCTTCTTTCTACTTAGTCTACTTTATTCTCATTCTATTTGCAGATTTCCACTTATTTCTTTCACCACACCACTGACTTTTTAACATTTAGATGGAAACAAATTTGAAGAGGCAGCTGAAGTGGAATTTTTTTCCATAAAAATAAAAACTATTTGTTTTTCCAATAGGGAATTGAAAAACTCATCATGGGATAGATAGGCTTTGAATCATTTGAATATTTGAATCATTTTATTAATAAATATTTTTATTAAATAAGTTGTTAAATATTTTTAATCTAAACATCTAATTGATGCAATCTTTCCATTGTATTAACAGTTTTTTTTTTAATTGCCCAAGATAATGAATATGCAGTAGAGCAGTTGTGTCCACCCTTTTAATGAAAACTATTAAAATATTTGAGTGAAGGTAATTGCATAAACATTATAATTTTTTACTACCTGCTTATGAGGCTTGAAGTGAATAGAAAAGTATTATATTTGGTTTCTAGAACAGGGTTCTAGGATTACATCTGTATTTTGACACAGTAAGATAAAAAGACCAGCTTTTTTTCTAAATGTAATCTGAGTAACCTAAAATACTGAATGTGAGAGGAAAGAAAGATCAAGAAAAAAAAAAGAAAGGAAGCAATGTTCTAATATTTTCTTTAATATTTGAGCATTGACAACCAAGTATATAGTTTGCATTTATTATGTTTGTGCAAGATTTTTTGCATATTAATAGCAAATTTTGTTATGATGGTGCTTCTTTGGTGCAGTTTAGAAGAATAAAGTATACCTTGTGTTTGAAAACTGAGATTTGATTCTTGTTCAAGGGAAACATTTTTAAAGTTTCAATGAAAGATGACAGCCGGTCTCATATGGAGCTAGAGGTTTTTTGCTCCTGAAAACTTGTTTCCTCTACTCAAGGCTTATCATCCTTGCCTGATAAGTACATGAAAATGACAGACATGGCAGACTATGAAGACGGGATTAACCACCCAATCTCAGTAAAATTTAGTTTATGAAAAGCTAATTATATGGTCTTAACAGTGTGCAACTGTTAAGGCAATATAAATTAGCTTCTCATGTAAATTAAAATGAAAATAAAATTTTTAATATGGTGAAAAGTATTTGAAATCAGTGTTGCCTGTGAACTATAGGCGTGGACACCTTTGCTCTCCAGTAATATTTTTACCATTAATACTGTATTAATTATTAATTTCTTTGGTAGATGCATTCTAATGGTCATATTATCTTCAACACACCAATAGCAGTTGATTTCTGGAAAATTGATCACTGTGGCCAGATTAGATTTTTTTTCCTTACTCATTTCCATTCGGATCATATTGTTGGTCTTTCAAAGTCATGGAAGTTTCCTTTATATACATCTCCTATTACAGCAGAACTTTTAATTAGAAAGCTACATGTAAGTAAATCATTTTTGAGTTATAAGTATTTATAATAAAAACTAATAATTACTGCAGTTATTAGTTTTTCACAGTCACATGATTGATTGTGAAAGATATATGTAACCATTGTTTTACCATGTATACACTCCTTTGGGAAGTCCAAGAGCTCATTTAGGGAGAACTATTTTAGTAACTCATGATTAAATACTTATCTTACCTCTTTGAATACATTCACTGAAGTTGCACTAATGTCTAATACCATGCCACAAACACCCTTGCCAGAAAGACCCATGCTTCCCAATGATACCCTTAGACAGTTTCCATGGATGACTTTGAGTTCTGCTTGCACCATCACTAACCTTTATTATTATTGTTGTTGTTATTATTATTATTATTATTATTATTATTACTATTACTATTATTACGGGCAACTCCAGGGAGTCATTGGACTCATCGAGGGAGGCCCCAAATCATATTCATCACAACTATTTGACATTCATACAGTATCTATCATACCTCGCCTTAAACTCATTCACTGTCACAGCATTCACCACAGACTCAGGGAGCGCATTCCACTCATTCACTACTCTAAAAGTAAAGAACCCAGCTCTAACACCTTTACTAACCACACTTTTGCCCAGTTTCCATGGATGTCCCCTAGTCCTCCCACAACCAGCCCTGTTCTCAAAAATATCTTCTGAATTAATTTTATAGAAACCCTTCAGTAATTTGAATGTCTCAATCATATCTCCCCTCCTCCGCCTATCAACCAATTTTTGCAACCCACAAATCCTCAACCTGTTCTCATACGGTTCATTCCACAGACCTGCTATCATCTTGGTCACTCGCCTCTGGATCCTCTCCACCTCCTCCCCATCAAGAAGAAACCTAGGTGACCAAATCTGAGCACAGTAGTCTAGATGGGGTCTTATCAAGGCTCGATACAGAGGAACAATAACCTGCTTGTCTCTGCTTGTCATCGTATTCTTCAGCAACCAAGTGATTTGATGAGCTGTTTTGGTCACTTTAGCAATGTGTCCCCTAAATTTCAATTCCTTATCTACCAACACTCCTAAATCTCGTGCCTCATCAATTTCCTGGAGCACGGTTCCACCAATGCAGTAAACTGCCGCCAATCTTTTCACCCCAAAATGCATAACCTTACATTTTGCCACATTAAACTGACATCCATTCTCCTTAGCCCAGACCTCCAATCTATCCAAATCATCCTGCAAAATTTTGACGTCATCTGCATTCACTATTGCCCTACCCAACTTCGCATCATCTGCAAACAAATGAACTGTTCCTCTCAGATCATTTCCTATATCATTTATGAACAAATTAAACAGCAGTGGTCCAAGAACAGATCCTTGTGGCACACCACTAGTCACAGGCCGTCTTGTGGACTCTACTCCCGAGTAAACCACTCTCTGATATCTCTCCGTCAACCACCCTCCTATCCATCTCACCAACCCTATGTCCATTCCCATATGCTGCAATTTACTGATTAGAATTCCATGTGGAATCCTGTCAAAGGCCTTGGCAAGGTCCAGTAGAATCACCGTAAACCCATTACCCTTATCCAGTTCAGCCGTCACTGTGTTATAATACGTGAGCAAGTTACTGAGGCATGACCTACCCTTCACAAAACCATGCTGTCCCCGATACAGTATCCCATTTTCTTCTATCCAATCTTGTATTTTCCTCTTGACTATTTTCTCTAAGACCTTGACAATGATTCCTGATATGCTAATCGGTCGGTAATTTACTACAGCAGTCTTGGAACCACCTTTATGCAGTGGAACTATTTTCCCCTCTTTCCACCCACTCGGGACTAACCCAGACCCGAGACTCAAATTAAACAAAATGGTCAAGGGTACTGACAATTCTTTAGCTGCTTCTCGTACAACACGAGCTGGTATACCATCCAATCCCACAGATGTATTGACATTGAGGTTATGCAATAGACTACTCACCTCCACTTCATTAACCACAATTCCCGTATAATCTACTGGTTTATTCGTTTCTGCAATGTCACCACCTAGATGATATACTTTTGCAAAGTGCTCACTCAGTAACTCAACTATCTCAACTGATTCAGTTACCTCCCTACCATCGGCATTCTTTAAAATCAATCTGCTATGTACATTTTTCCTTTTACTTGCTACATATCTAAAAAACTGTTTAGGATTCTCTTTAGCCTGCATGGCCAATGTTCTTTCGTAATCCTTTTTTGCTTTTCTTACCACACTCGTCACCCTTCTGGCCTGTGCTTTATACCGTTCATGTGCCTGCCGGTCACCCTTCTCCTTAAATTCCCTCCATAGTTGTTTCTTTTTTTGCAACTCAAGCTTAATGGTGTTATTCATCCATTTAACCCCTACTTGATTTATTATTCGGACTCTAGGTATACAGTCAGCCATTGCTTCATGCAAGCACTTCTTAACTACCTCCCATGCACTATCAACTTCTAGTCCTTGCAGTTGTGCATGCCATGGCACTGAACCAATCAAACTCCTAAGCTTGTCATACTTTCCAGCCCGATAATTCCACATGTACCCTGTCTTAATTGAAAATTCTACACCTTTAGCCACCTCCCAAGTTAAGAACCTATGATCACTCTCACCGATTGGTGGCAATGTGGTCATATTTGTTACAGCCAAATCCTCAGATGTAATTACTAGGTCAAGCACTCTCTGACCCCTAGTATTTTCCATTACATGCTGTCACAGATAGTTATCCCTTAATAACCGCATAAAATCCAGTTCCTTCCTCCCGTGTGTCCTCTCCTCACTCCAATCAATGCGACCATAGTTGAAATCTCCCATAATAATCACCCTTCTTCCACCCATTTCTTCTATTTGCTTGTGCATACTGTCACCACCATCTTTTCCATCACCTGGTCTATAGCAGCACCCAATTGTATATTTAGTTCTGCTAGCCACAATCTCACACCAAATGGCCTCAAATGTGCTCTTTTCTCTATCCTGCAATTCAACTTCTATTCTCCTTGGCTGCAGCTCATCAACTATCATCAACAATACTCCTCCCCCCATTTTATTCTCTCTGTCATTCCTGAACACACTATACCCATCACATTCAATCCGACTAGCTATATCATCTACAGTCAGCCATGTTTCACTAATACCAATAACTTGTGGTCTGGAAGTGCCAACCATGGCCAAAAACTCTTCCTTCTTGTTCCTAATACTACTAGTATTAGTGTACATGAATTTAAGACCCCCATTAATTCAAGAATCCATAAATTCCACACCACTCGTCATACATAACCCACGCATAAAGTCATTTGCAATTATAGCCCTCCTTTTAAACATTTCACTGTCATACCGTGGCAAAAGACTAATCGTTCTAACTCTCTCACTCTTTTCTTTTGCTACCTCAAACAATTCATTCAGGTCTTCTATCATTTCCATTTTATCTCCTTTCAAATCATTCGTACCTGCCACAACAATCATTTCTTTCACCCTTTCCTTTTGCTCTCTAATAGACGCAGTTACGTCCTTTATGGTCGCACCAGGTTGGTACGATTTTGTCAAATCCTCTACTAACACACCTCGTACTAACGAGTCTCCATACAGCACTCTATCCTTCATTTTGTTCATGTTCACATTCATACGTCTATTTTTCCTGTCATACCTTTTATTATTGGTTAGTTCATTCAGTCTACTTTTGTTCATGCACTCTAGCTGCTGTTTTGCTCTTTCTATTGCACTATTCAACAACGGGATCTCACTCAATGCATCTATCTCATCTTTTTTGTTCTCTGAGAAACCATTTATACTATCATTCACACTCTCACAATTTTCATGTACAACCTTGCCGTTTCCTGTCATATCCCTGTTTCCTTCATTCTGAAGGTTGACAAAAATATCGCACTCACGATCCGAAATACACTTCAATTCCGCATTCTCCCTACATTTTCTACACACATTCAATCCTTTATTATCATCTAACCACACTCCGACCGCACTCCGCAAAGCGTACATTTCACAGCTAGTACACTGACTCATTTCTTTTATGCTACCGTTCTTTGATAACGATGGCGAACCTTCATTACTGGCCGCCATTTTCCTTCGCACAGGTGCCATTATTATCTGTGACGTGTTTTGTCAAATTATACCTTAATCTTTAATAATTATTCAATTAATAAATAAGAGGAAAAAAAGTACAAACATCAGAACATTTAAGTACTAAATATAATTAAATAAAATGAAATATAACTAAATACAGTAACTTAGCTTCGTTTTGTCTTCCACCGTTACGCGTTCGATTCCGACGGTACCAAAATATATTATATCGCGACAGCAACTAACTTCCAAAAAACAACCACTGAAGTACACTCGTATTCAGAGAAACAATTTAGCACTCAAAAACGTAGAAAAACGGGGAAAAAAGCGGACCATTCACCGATTAAAAATCACTTTCTTCTCAATACTTGTTATAATACTTGTATCTCCATGGAGACATAACTCATTGCAGAAGATCCATTATTCACAGAATACTTATCATACCTCTCATACTTATTCACTAATGAAGTACAACTACTTCTGGAAACCCATTCCATCAATTTGCCACCCTCCATCCAAAAAACTAGTCCTTGACACCCCTTACTAACTACACTTTTACACAATTTCTACTTTCCTGCCATGTACCGAAAAAAAGTCTCCTTTAAAACCTCTTTAATAACTTAAATGCTTCTATCATGTTTTTCTTCTCTTTCACCTATCAGCTAATTTTTGAAGCCCACAGACTGTCAATCTATTATCTTAGGGAGCATTCCACAGACCTGCCACAATCTTTGTCACGCTTGCCTATGGATCCTCTCCACCACCTCCACTTCTGCTCTCTTATGGAATCGAGTTGACCAGATCTGCATGCAGTAGTTCAGATGCAGCCTTATAAATGAGAACAGTAACTTCTCTGTTCCTGGTTGTTAGTGTGTTCAACAACTACGTAATCTGTAGTTGTTGAACACGTGTTCTGTTTTGGCTATCTTTGTAATATGCCCTGTAGACTTTTTTTAACTCCCTGTCCACAATCATTCCCCCTCAAAAAAAAAAAAAAAAAAAACCATGCCTCATCAGTTTCCTACAGTTCAATTCCATCGATATAATAAACAGCATGTGATCTCTTCTTTGCAAAATGCATCACCTTATACTTGGTCACATTAAACTGGAGCCATTTACCTTTGCCCATACTGCTAGTGTGTCATCCTGCAATATCTCTACATATGCATTTGTTATTGCTCTCCCAGTTTTGCATCATTAGCAAACAAGTGAATATTTCTCATCATATCATTTCCTGTATTGTTGATGAACAAATTAAACATCAAAGGAGCAAGTTCTGAGCATTGTGGTACACCACTAGTCACCTGTCTCTTCCTGGACTCAGCTCTTCTATACAACACTCTTTGAGATCTGTTTATCAGCCACAGTCTAATCCAAGTCACCAGATTCATATCCATCACTGTTTGCTCTAATTTATGTAGTGTTCTATGTGGAATCGTGCAAAATGCTTTTCAAAGTCCAGTAGTTTCACTGAGTAGCCATTTCCCTTATCCAGCTACATTGTCACTTTATTATGAACAAGCAATTACTACTACAAAATCATGTTGTCCCTTATAGAGCATCATATTGCTATCCACTCAGTCCTGAATTCTGCTTTTTACCAATCCTTTAACCACCTCTTGAGAGACTGATTGATATGGAATTTGCTACTTCTGTCTTGGATGCAGTAGGACTATTTTGTCTCCTTTCCATTCCATTGGCACCTTCTGAGTACTAAGGTTTAAATTAAACTACTTAGAGGAGCTGATAATTTTCTTCCACATGGGCTGATATGGGATCTAATCCCTTGGCTGTGCTTGCACCATTTCTTCACCCTCCATTCTCCCATCAGTAATGTTACATCTGGTATTGCAATTGTCACCACCTAGATAGTACACTCTTTCAAAATGATCACTCAGTAATTCAGCTGTTGGTTTGCTTTTATTATATTCCCATCATCAGCACTTTTTAAAGTCATTCTTCCATAGGCATTCCTCTTTTCACATGCCACATAGCAGAACTGTTTAGGATTTCTTTTGGCCTCATTCCTCATAACTAGCTTTCTCTCATAATTAGTTTTGGCCTTCCTAATCAAAAAAAAAAAAAAAAAAAGAGGTCACCTCTGCCTGTGCATGTTGATGACCAAAGACACTTTGTGTCCCCTCCACAACCTTTTCTTTGTCTGCAGCTCCTGCTGAATGATGGTATTCATCCATCTAACTCCTACCTGATTTATCCTTCTGACTCCAGGTACACAGTCTGATACCATTTTCTCTCCCCCCAAAATTTTTATACCATGGCACTGCTGAATGTTAACTCCTCAGCTTGTCATAATCACATGCTTTGTAATTCCACATATGTTTCTACATAAGATCTGAAAATTCTGGCATGTCTGGCAATCATCCAGGTTAAGACTACATGTTCACCTTCCTCAAGTGGAGGCAGCATAGCCAGCCACATTCGCTACTGTTAGTTCTCTGATCAGATCGAGCACACTCAAACCTTATGTCCCATCCATTACATGCTGTCTCAGGTAATTATCTCTAAACAGCTGTATAAATTTCATTTCTTTTCCTTCCTGTGAGACTATTACTCCTCTTCCTCCCAATCTATCTCCCTAATCTCTCTTCTACTGATTATACTGATTTCCATAATAATAATAATATTTGTATGGGGTTTTACCCCCCCCCCCTTTGGGGAAGGGAGCAGGTTGATCCCTCACAATGAGAGATTAAATATATATATTTTTTATGACTGTAGATCTGTGTGTGTGTGTTCATGGGATTGGTGTGCTTGTTCTGAGGGATGAAAAACCAGCATTCCCAAGTGAGGAAAACCTTCTACCTCTGTATGAGACTGGCTAACTCACCTTTAGTCAAAAGAGACCAGATAAAGGTTCTTTATGCCGTAGACAGAAATCGAACCCAGGTCTTTCTAACCAAAGGGCTTCGTCTTTACTGACTGAGCTGCAGAGGCTCTTATCTCCATACATCCTTCTATATGGTGAGAATAACTTATCTTGAATTCTACCAAAATGCAGTCTTGCCTTTTCTCTCACAAAAAGGATCTCACTTTCTTTTGATGATACCATCTGTTCACTCCCCTAATTTTTTTCATAATTAGAAATCTGTGGTTTCTAAGCTTGGATATTCTCCTTCAAACTATGGGGAACTATTTTCTACAGATCAGTACAAATGCTGGCATATGTAAATTATTATTATTTATTATAATAAATTTAGTTTAATCCTTTATCCAAGTGTGAGCAAACAAAGTTTGCACCTGAAAGTATCTTCAGGTGGTACAACACTGGGCAACTCGTTGCAGAGGTGGAGCAAACTAACATCACTCCTATCTCAGTATCTCCCATAATGCAAAACACATCTCCTTGCAGATATGTATAATGTTATGCATTAAGGGAAAGGCCACTACCCAGACTAGTTTCAACCTTTATTGAGGTCTCTTCAGTGGGAGCCAGGCCCAAGTGGAGATACCAGGCAGAAGCATTAGCAAGGTCATCTCTACCCCTATAGGAGTTGCCAAACGGTGTGCCACCCAATCCTGAAGATACTTTCAGACGCAAACTTTGTTTGCTCACACTTGGATAAAGGATTAAACTAAATTTATTATAGTCTAACCAAGTGAAAAATAAACTTTCAACATTATTATTTATTATTGTTATATATTATCAATATTGCTATAATATATCAACATATGATATGTATGTGAATTTAGGGAACACTTAGTCACATTTAAGCTCAAGAAAAACAAAAATAATGATGTACAAAGTACTTGTAAAACCAGTATTAACCAGATGAAAGATTGCTTCTGTTTGAAAAAAGAATTCTCAGACATATTTTTGGAGCAATACAAGAGAATGGTGTATGGAGGAAAAGATACAGCCATGAATTATATGTATTGTTTAATGAGCTGGACATTATTAAGTACATTAAAATCAACAGATTAAGTTGAGTTGGACATATATGCATGGATAATAACAGTAGTTAAGATGTCATTCAATCTAGGCCAGAAGGAAAAAGGAAAATTAGAAGGCCTAAATTGAAATGGGAAGATTTAGTGGTCCTGGATATTAAGGCTCTGGCAGTCAAAAATTGGAGAAACTTATCAATGAATAAGGAAGGCTGGTAGAAGTATCTGAAGAAGGCCAGGACCCTCACAAGGCTGTAATGATGATGAAAGTCTTGATAAAGCAGTCTAGCATTAACAAGAACAGCTGTATTAAACCGTTTCTTTTTAAGATCTGAATAGCATTCAATTGATCTGCCAAATTATGAACTTTATCTTCATAATTTATTTCTTTTTGAGCTTTACAGCATGCTCTTATATGTATTGTATGCCCACACTCCACAGAGCCGACCTTGACTTTATGCCAAGAATAGTCAATTCATGTTGAAGGGGAGAAAGAAATAAAGGATGTACGAATTGGCCACCAACACGTGAAATCATGTGCTTTATATGTAAATTTTCCAACTGTTGTACAAGCAAAATAGTTACCACTTTAAGAACTAGAATTTTCATAAAACAAAAGCTAATTTTCCAACATATAATAAACAATCATCCTACGAAACGCATTGATTATCCTTATATCGGAATGGATTCTCCTTCTTTTGACATGCCAGAAGTGTCAAAGGGTCTTGCATGTGGGCGTACAGTACATAAGCTTAATTTAATTTTAATTGTAATCATTCATAGTTAATGTAATGTAACTGCAATGCATATATTTAGGCAGTGTTTTGATTATCTTATTAAGTTTTGTTTCTCCTTGCTTATAAGATTAAAGCATTCTGTTTTAAATGATTTTTTTTTTTACCACTCATGGTTTATGTGTATTAGTTGATCTCTGGCATGGGCAAGCGGGTTTTTTCTCCTGGAAGCTCGGGTTTTTCACTTCGTAAACTCAAGAAAATTGGCCATAGAACCCACACTATTTCAGACAATAAATATGTTGTGTTTAAAAGAAAGGGAAAAATATTGTGTTAAGCTTAGGGACTGCAAAATGCATGCTGTTTATTATTAGCAATGGTCTTGGGCCTGCTATCTTTGACTATTGGTGGAGACTGAACTGGTCCTTCTCCCTCCACCACTAATTTCAAGAAGTTAGATAAGGTTAAAACAGTCTTGCCTACTCCCTATGGGAATAAAAGGTGTTAGGGGATTTTTTTTTTTTTTTAAATGAAAAATTCTAGAATTATTACTTAATTATACATTATTAAATCACTTAAGGAATTGAACAACGTAGATATGAATATAAATTAAATTACACTTTAATAAATATTTCCGATATTTCGGCAACGTCACGTTGCCATCTTCAAAAGGAATTTACAAAAAAGGCACATGCATGTAGGCACTACAACACAGTAACTGAGAATGAAGAGATGAAGCTATTGTTCTCCTAAAAGTCCTGATGGAAGCCTCCCAAATTTGGGGCAGTCGCATACATCCAAATTTGTTGAGGTTTGGAGAGTTTCTTAGGGCTGAGGCTGATTCCATAAATAGTCTTTCGAATTTGTATTTGCTATGGTGTATTACTGTAGCTTTCTTCCACCGTATTCTGTGGCGTGTATCCAGAGCATGGTCTGCAAGACCAGAATGGCCATACTTGTGAAAACGGATGTAGTCCTTATGTTCAGAAATTCTGATATTCGTTGTCCTGCCTGTTTGGCCAAAGCAAGACAGTTTACAGCTGCATGGGACCTGGTATACACCAGGTAGGTCTAGGAGAAGTGGTTGGTCTTTAGAGGAGCAGATAAGGGATGCCAATTTTCTGTATGGCATGTAACAGGAGGTCAGGTCATGTTTTTTTAAGAATTTAAGATCTTAAAAAAACATGACCTAATGTCCAACTTCTCGTGGTGCAACCTGTTAGGTATCTACCTGGATACAGAATGAATGGGGGATGTGATGGCAATTTGGGATTTAGCCAACCAAATTGTATTCTTATTGGCTTAAACCCAATATTAAATGATGGTACAACATGATAGAATTTCATGCTGGCTGGGGCGTCGCCCCATTAAACAAGGCCCACGTTGTTTTTGCCAGGGAACCAGGGCGAACAGCAGAAAGTCAGCTACTAGAACAAATCCTAAAACACACCCCAACTCAATATCACCAGAATTGAAGATCGGTACTATCATAAGACGCCTGAATGGCAAAGAAATGGAGCTAGCTGAGGAATTAGATAAGTACCAGATTGACATAATAGGGATGACTGAAACAAAAAAGACCAAAACTGATGAGCTCTTTCTAAGCAATAAATACAAAATGTTATATTCAGGCAATGACAATCACAGAAAAGTAGGAGTAGCCATAGTATTCAACATTAAATACGAGGCTAATCTTCTTGAATAGCAGTGTTATGTCCCTATCTTGCGATTTTTGTTTATCTTGTTTTACAAACTGCCTTCGTCTATATTCTCATAACTTCTACCTTCAAAACATCACCAAAATTTCTACCAATATCTGAGCTACTGTTCCCCGTAGTATCCCTAGTATTTGTATTTTAACTGCGCCCTTTGGGATATTTAGTTTAAGTTATTTTGTACATAAACAGAGAAAGGAACTCAAATATCTGAAAGTGCTACTATTGCAGTCGTGACACTATTTCTCGTTACTCAACATTAATTCCTTAAGCTTCCCATTTCTCAACGTTAATTCCCTGCGTGGTTAGGCTCGAATGTTTCTAAGCGGTGCATTGGATATAGCAATATCAGACAACTTTCTTCATTATAAAAAAAAAAAGGTTTATTACTTCTCTAAGCATGGTACATATCAAAATACTCTACTAAATTACTTACACACTAAAATTAGCTTAATACAAGTAGTTGGGCTATGATTCTACAGGAGTTACTACGATCATGCCGCCACAAATTTTCATACACGAAATCACTTAACATGGAATAAATTAGATCACCACATATCATTAGGTTATTCAGTTTCAAGTATACCAACAAAGATATTAGGTATTCTAGCACATACTTATGACAATTCTGATTCTCTATGCATCACACTAAGCATTCAAGTTCCTCAGGCTACTTGATTACTCAATTCGCACTAATCTAATTCAATATTAACAAAACCATTTACTTCATTAATACACAGCTATGTCATTAACTTTCCTTTTACAAAGTAGTAGGCACTCAAGATTCTTAGGACAATTAAATATTCACAAATTATCAACACTAGCTAGTTTACCTTTTAACACTCTCTATCAAATTCTAAAGTCCTATTATAATTTCTCCCCAATCACTTTAACAGTTCCGAATTATGACAATGGTACCTATCACAAACAACTTTTAGTTAACATAAGACAAAATTCACAATACCTTTCTTTAGCTTCACTTACGGGCCTTTACCTTCTACTGAACGGACTTGCTTGTATAACTTCTTGCAATTCAGGGCTATATAAACATCTGCGCCGTCGGCTGTACTATCCGAAATGAGGATATCGATATTTTCACAGCTTCCTATGACTCTTTGTTATAATTTGCTTTCTACATAGGAATACGGGAATAGCTTTCCCGCTCACCTTCGATTCCTTGTTGTGGCATGAGGATATAAGCCATATCTCTCCACTCAGGAACACCGTGAAGTCCACTCAAAAACCAAACTAAAGCCCATGAGAGCCTACTCCTCAAAAAAAAAACCAAAACCCAAGTTGAGTCCCCTGTCGAGTCCTCTGTCAAGCCCCCCCAAGGGGGGGGTTACCAACCCTTTTATAGCTGCTCCCCTAACGGCGCTCTTTCTTACTTCTTTTTCCCACCTCCTGCTTGTTTTCCGTCTGTCTACCAATTGAGTAGCATTTGGCCGCCATACGTCATTTTGATCGGCAACTCGTAACGAAGTTTCTATCCGGGTATAGGTCTTAAGTGATATTCCGTTATTTTTCTTGTTAGCCTCTATCTTAGCCCCCTTTTAGACCTTTTCTCAGAATTCTACTTAATGCTTAATCTGTAGCCTCTTACATAGCGTATTTCATGACTCATTCTTTTATACTTATGGACTTAACTCTTTCATTCTTAATCGCATTACTATATTAATTCTCAGTTAGCTACTTATTTAATACAACTTCCTTGTTTAGTCATAATACATCTTAATGCATTCATTTCTTTTGTTACCTTAACTAAACAATAGACCTTTACATTTTACTCAATTTATACTGGATGCAAGAATATTAAATTATTCTTTTCATGCAGGGGTTTTTATTTATGTTATTTGTTTTTCATGTTACACCATGATAACTGAGAATACTATATTTTCAAGATATCAGGTGTAACAGCAGGCAATTTCAAGTAGAGTGATGTGGGCAAATATCGGAATGGGGAACTGGACAATTTGTGCCTATGATCCCACAGAAGGTTCTTCTAAGGTAGAAATGGAGGAATTTTTTGAGGCTTTAGAAAAAGCAACTGATACAATGAAAAATGAAAAGTTGGTCCTTGTTGGGGATCTAAATAGCAGAGTAGGAAATGATTGTCAGACATACAAAAATATTTTGGGAAAATTTGGAGAAAAGAACAAAGCTAATAATAATGGTAAACACTTGTTGGATTTCTGCTCAGGACATGGACTGGTTATTACTAACACAATATTTCAACATAAAAATGGAGAGAAAAGACAAGGAATAAGAAAAGTCTCATTGACTATATTATTGTTGATAGTGATGTTTTCTCTCTGGTGCAGTACAATAGAGTGTACAGAGGATTTGAAATTAGAAGTGATCATCATTTAGTCTTAAGCAGAATAAAATTGAATTTCATATTGAAAAGAAGAACATTTAAGAAAGTTTTAAAGCGAATAAAAGTTGATCAGCTCTCAGATGTGAACTGTAGACTAAAATACACAAAGATTATTGAAGACAAAATCAGAGTTTGAGAACAGGAACCAAACCTTGCAGTTTCAGTGGCAAGCCTTAAAGAAAACCCTGATTGATTCAGCCAGAGAGGCATGTAGTGAGGTTGTCTGCAAGGATAGAAAAATCAGAACTCCATGGTGGATACAGGAAGTTAAAGAGGCAGTGAAGGAAAAGAAGAAAGCATATCAAAAGTTCCTGTCAAATAATTCAGCTTGTGCTCTTAGAGAATACAGTGACAAATGTAAGAAAGCTAAACAGTGTGTAAAACTAGCTAAATAAAAGTAATGGGAAGACTTTGGCAAGAACCTAGAAAATAAATATCGAGAAGGTGGCAAGATATTCTGGAGATTGTTGAAGAACCTCAGAAATGGAGGAAAGAGTGCTCTAAAAGGAATTAGAGATGACAAAGGTAATATGAAAACTGGAGAAAGATATCCTTGAAGTATAGAGTAATTACTTCGAAAAATTGCTAAATGAAACTAGCAGTGATGACAGCACAGTGATAAAAAAAAAACACTGACCAGGCATGTAATCAGGAATACATATCCATGCTTGAAGCAGAAATGTTGAAGTATGGTGGTATAAAAGTCTTACAGTGGCTGCACTGCATAGTTCAGAAAGCCTGGACATAGGGACGAATTCCCGATGATTGGAGTAGAGCTCGCATAGTACCCATATATAAAAAGGGAAATAAAACTGAATGTGAGAATTATACAGAGGTATTTCCCTACTAAGTGTTCCTGGCAAGATCTATGCAAGTATACTTGAGAAACGATTGAGAAGAATTGTGGAAGAAAAGCTTTGTGAGGAACAAGCTGGCTTCAGGCCAAATAGAGGCTGTTCAGGATCAGATCTTCACTTTACGACAGATAGTTGAAAAGTCATGGGAATATAGCAAAGATCTGTATTTAAGTTTTGTAAATCTGGAAAAAGCATATGACAAGGTGCCAAGAGAGAAGCTATTCAAAATGCTACAGTTGTATGGTGTCAGTGGATCATTATATCAAGCAATACTTGGTCTTTATTTGAGTTGTAAGTCAGCAGTTAGAATTGAAGGAAGTACAGGGAGATGGTTTAATGTTAAATCTGGTGTGAGACAAGGATGTACATTATACCTTTGTTATTCATTATCTATATGGATTACATTATGAAGGAAAGTGGTATTAAACCTGATATCAAAATTGGAGATGTTAATGCGGCTCCTTGCTTTATGCAGATGATGTTATACTTCTAGATAAATCTGCTACAAGTCTGCATGATTCCCTGACTAAATTGAATAGCTGTTGTAATAGATATGGTATGAGGGGTCAGCAATAACAAGACAAAGATAATGAAAATAAGCAGAAGCATTGAAAATATCAGCTGCATTGTGAATGGAGAACCTATAGAACAAGTAAAACATTTCAGCTACTTAGGCATGGTAAATTAAATATGGAAATAGATAACAGAATCAACAAAGCTGGTATGGTAGGAAGTCAACTGAATAAATATATATGGAATAAGAGAGAAATTAGTCAAAACACTAAATTAGCTATATACAAGACAGTGTTCAAACAAATTTTAACTTATGGATTTGAGAACTGGGTTAGAAGTAAAACACTTGACCAAAGACTAGAGGTCGCAGATAAGAGTCCTGAGAAAGATTAGGTGCATATACAGATGTCATTAATGGCAATATCATATGAAAAACAAGGATATTAGGAAAGAACTTGACATTGTCAGCATCCAGGAGAATTCGTTAGCAGAGCTAATCTCAGGTGGTATGGTCACTTAAACATAATGGGTGAGGAAAGATTAGCAAAACAAGTGTTCTCTGCCAGGTTGGCAGGAAAAAGACCAAGATGTAGGTGGATTGATACGGTAAAAAAGTGCCTTAGAAGATAGATATATAAATATAAGATCCGACAATGTTGTAGCTTTGACAATTGATTTGGCAGAAAATTGTAGGTAGGAAATTAGTAATGATGTAAATTTTTCATGTAGTACTATCATATCTTGTACACCCCTTGAGGGTAAATGTCAGGAATTTGATGATGATGATGAAGAAATTATATTCTTCGTTTGATCTGAAGTCATTAGGCTCTATATACACATAGCCCAGCTGTGAAGATACTTCACATGCACACTTATGTTTACTTACACTTGGATAAAGGATTAAACCAAGAATATATAATTTCTTGGCATTTAATTTATAGCATGACCAAGTGAGAAAACTTACAAAAAAAATTTTATTGATATGGGAGCTGGGTTAGAAGTAAACATTTTTATCAAAGATTGGAGTTCTCAGATATTATTATTATCATTATTATGTAACACTTCAAGGAGTCCAAGGACTCATCGCGGGAGGGCATCTACTCTAAAACTCTCCACCACTCAATCTATCAACTACAGTAAACTGCAACTACACCAACATCATCATCTGCATCAGGGTTATCCAACCTTAGGTAATCTGAGGGCTGCATTAGAAAAAAAAAATTATCTGAGGACTGCATCACAATGCGTATCTAGTAATTTGGTGAGCAGCAGCGACACAGCCTCGAAAGCTGAACAAACGAACAACAAGTTGGGTGTAAAATAGCATCTTGAACGAAAGAGAATGTCTAAATTTTTTGGATGCTGAGGAAACTATTGATGTGTTTGTGCCAAAAGAAAGTGGAGGTAAATGTTACTCCAGACAGAAAGATCTGATCTTGTGTGGCAATTTGTGTATTACTGAGGATAAGGGAATGCGAGCTGAGATCTCTTTTGTGAAAGAGGTTTTAGTGGCATTGAACATGATTAGATGACATGAACATAACTTGACCTATTGAAGGATAGTTAACAGATCCATGTTTAATGTACGTCACAAGTAATGTTGATGCTTGGGATGTCAGCGCACTGTATGGTTTGTCAAATGAGTAGATGGAATGAAGAGTATTATTGTCTGCAAAGCTGTGTATAGGTTCAATGGTTATTGAGACTGGGATGTTTATGTGCAGGAAAAAGAGGGTAGGTGATGAGATAGAGCTGTGTGGTGCTCCTGTATTGGTGGTAAAGCTCAAAGAGGGGGGGGGTCATCACCTATGACAGACAGTGAATGACCAGAGAGAAAACCACCAACCCAATAACTAAGGGTGGCAGGTAGATGAAAGGAGGATAGTTTTTTTTAGCAGGCTTCTATGCCAGACACTATCAAAAGTTCTGGAAATGTCAAGAGTGACAGCACAAGTTCCTCAAACCTTTCTGTAGCAAGTGTTCACTGGTTGGTGATGCAATCTAAGAGATCAGCTGTGGATCTTGAATGGTAGAATCCCTACTGCTTCACTGATGCAGTATAGATTCTGCATCACTGATTAATTTGTGGGTCTGTAGGTAGCAGAAAAGTGGACTATCTTTCTTTCTCCATTATTATGAAGAAGACCAAGGTGATGGCAAATGGCTGGTAGTTTGATGGTAACTTCTATCTTCTTTTTTGGAATAGGCTGAATATGAGGTTTCTTCCATGCTTTGGGATAAGCACTGCTTATATAATAAATTGTAGAAACGAAGCAGGATAGATATTGGCTCTGGAGCACAGTGTTTGAAAACAATTGGAAAGAGCCCATCAGGACTAGGATTATTTTTAGTGTCTGAGTTATTTAGTAAGTTTCTGATATCTGTTGAAAAACTACAGGAGTATATGGTGCTCAGATTCCAGTATAGTAATGGATAATTGCTCTTGGTCATCAGTGTAGGAGTTCAAGGAAAAGAATGATGCTAGGAGGTCAGTTTTATCTTTGGGTAAAGTAACGGCTATGCAATCAGGGTGTGTGTATGTGAGGAATGTGGAAATGCAGGAACAGAAGTTGTCTGGTGTCCTTATCAAGGGACCAGATAGGAGGCAAGCTTTCTGCTCTTGGCTTTTATGAAACTGGATTTAGATCTGCTGATGACTGTTTTGTATTTGTTGCATGCTTTGGTATAGGACTAGTATGAAGCTGGAGTTCTTCATATAAGCTAGATGCAGTTCATCAAAGCAGTCGAAGAAAAAATTCTTTGACTACTTTGATTCATTTTCTGTTGAACTCAGATTGGAAAGTGCAAGAGGATTTTGGGTAGAATTGGAGAATGAAGGCCTTCATGCTTATGAGGATAATTTCTGCAAGTTGTTCAGAGCAAGTGTTAGGGTCAGATGAGCTGAAGAAGTAGTCAGACCATAGAAAAGAGAAGTAGATGTTCTGGGGATAATTCCATTTGACAACTTTCTAGTGCCAGAGGATGTTAGATTGGTAGCGATTTGAGGAATGATGTTCTGTTTGAGAGGAGAATTCAAGATTGTAATCTGAATTGCCAAGAGAGAAGGTGACATTTATGGTGTGTCTGGCAGAAGAAGTAAGTTAAAAATTATTATAAAAAATAATATATATGAAATATTCTATAAAATAAAAAATAAAATATATGAATCACTGAAAACATTTATTTCTCTACATAATCCTCTTTAACATTTATATACATTCCATTACTTCATCAATCCAAAAGCAGCACACAATTCTTTTTTTTCTGTTTCTCAGCCAACTCTGTACCTAATTTTCATCATTCTGTTCATCAACAGAATGTTTCACTGGGCCAAACAGGTGAAAGTTGTGCTTGGAATGAGGTTGTTGGAGCTCTAATTTTCACTAGAGTTCCTCTAGCTGTATGAGGTCTCACATTGTCATGCAGGAACAGGTATTCCTCTTTTCAATATGCCTGGACGATTTCCAGCAAATTGCATTCCAATGCTTCGATAAAATATCACAGTACAGTGTGGCATTTACATTTTTGCCATGCTTCTGAAAATGGGCCAACAGTACTCCCTGGGAATCCCCAAAGCATGTGCTTTCCTGCTGAAGGCTTAACCTTGAACTTCTTGCTTGCTGGTGAAGTGTGATATTTCCATTGCATTGAGGCATGCTTTGATTCAGGTGCTGAACTTAATTCACCCCTATAACAATCCTGTTTAATATGTCTTTTCTTTCATCTGCATAGTGGAAGAGATGTTACAAGGCCAGACCCATTTGGTTCATTTTGTTCTCTGGCACCTTCTATGCACACTCAATCCAGTAATTTAAATGATCATGCATTATGCTGGGCTACCATAGAATAGCCTATTGCACTTGCTATGCTGGATCGTTATCCACCTGTATCATCTCAGATCATCCATTCCTTCCATCTCACAGTTTTTTGTTGTAACTCTACAGGGTGACCAGATCAGTCTTCTTCATGAAGTGTCAAGCATCCCTGAAAAAATTTTGGAATCAGTTGTGAACTGTCATGCATGACAAATGCTGTTTGACGGTTGTACATTCTTCAAGCATGATTGGCATTTTAGATTACTGAAAACGGCTACAAAACACGCATGTACGCAACATATACTGTTATCCTAGGCTGCACTGCTGCCTAGTGCTGCCTACTGAAAACCATTCACTTCCAATTCGTTTGTTCTACTTTTTATAACTTCCTGACTTTCCCTTGTAGATTAAAAAAAAAAAAAATTCTTTTATATCATTTGTGAGATCCTGTATAACTAATTTTTACTTAAAATTTTTATATTCTAGGTTAATCCTTCACTAGTTCAGGTTCTGGAAGTAGGCCAAGAACATATCATTCATTTGGATGATGATGGAATTGAAACAATGACAGTTTGTCCAATCGATGCCAACCATTGTCCTGGTTCTGTTATGTTTTTATTTCAAGGATACTTTGGAAACATTCTGTACACAGGAGATTTTCGCTTCACTTCCAGCATGTTAGAATATTTACAGATTCCATCATTAGATGTTCTCTACTTAGATAATACTTATTGTTCTCCAAAATGTTCTTTTATCAGTCGTGAGGATGCTATGGGTGTATTTCTACAACAGCTGCATGACTGTCTTCAGAAAAGTGAACGTGTCATTGTTGGGTTGGATAATTTAGGAAAAGAAGAACTCCTGATAAAAGCAGCAGAGGAAACACAAAGTAAATTACATGTAACTCAGGAAAGAATGAAAACATTGAAAATTCTAGATCTTTCAGATATTGCTATTGTAGATAGTACTTCAGGAAAAATTGCAGTTGTATCAACATCTGAGATTAATGGGAAAAACATTCAAAAGTGGAACAAGGAGAAGACTACATGCGCAATTTTACCAACATCTCGTTTTTCTGGTTTGGGTTACCTTCCTTACAGCTCTTATGACAATATTCATGTTGTTGAATATTCTAACCACTCTTCATTCCAAGAGTTGATAGAGTTTGTGAAACATTTACAGCCTTGTTTAGTCATACCAATTTTGGGAAAAGAGACCAAAGGTATATTTAATGCTGATATATCTGAAAGAGCTGATATGAGTGTTTTTTCTCAGTTCTTGAAAAAAAGTACAAGCAAATTCCAAATTCCAAGCCATGTTCTAAAATCCATGAACTTTAGGGTTCACAGAGAATTTCTTACAGACCATGTCAAGAAACAATCAGCCAAAATTTCAAAAAGAAAGCATACATCTTTAAAAAGAACTTCAAAAGGAATTGTATTTGATACATTTCAGAATGATTCAGTTATAGACAAAAGTGACACATCCTTGAGTTACTCACAAAATCATTCAGGTTCTGATAAAGAACAGAACACAAAACAAAGTCTCATTTCAGAGCATATCCAAGTTCCTTCACCAGTGCTTCCAGAAAAGTGCATAAAATTTTCTTCTGTTCTTGCAGATCACTCAGTTGTTTTGAACCAGAAAAATGACCACATAAACTGTGATGACAAATGCAGTGCAGCAGAACAACTTAATTTACGATTTGAAAGGTATAGGAAGAATGCATCAGCATTGAAACTTAATAGCTCATTCAGAACATCTCCTGTTACTGATGAAGAAACTGCTGATGCTAACATTAGTGCTAAGAAGTGTAGATATGTTTGGAAAATTGTGCATATGAGTGAAGATTCGGGTCCAGAATACTGGGAAATTCCTGAAGACAGTAGTTAGATAAATATCCAGAATTTAGTTTGTGTGAATGTTTAAATTGTAAATTACATTAAATTCACTCCTTAATTATTATTATTATTGTATTTTTTTTTTAAATAAAGCTAGAAAACAAAATATATTTTTAAAATGGAATTTTTATCCATTCTGTTGAATATGATAATTTAATATTGGGAAGCATAGTAGTTCATTTCTAATGAACTACTATGCTTCCATATATGATTATGTTCCATTTTCATGATTTGTTCAAAACAATTTTTCATAGCAAATAGTATTAACTACTTCATGCATGAAATAAACTATTCCATGTTCTCTCTCTCTCTATGTTCACTGGGCATCTACAGATGCTGTATGGTCACTCCGATGCTCGATGATGTTCCACACCAGGCCTCGCCATGTAGTCCTGTTGTTTGCTTTTCTGGCAGCCTCAACTCTCTGAAGATCAGTCACTCCACACACACCATCCATCCATCTCATTGATGGTCTACCCCTGCCTCTTTTTCCAGGAACTTTACCTTCTATTACTGTTCTGAGAAGTCCTCCTTCCATCCTTTCTATGTGTCCAAAATATTTTAACTTTCTTCTGTCAATATCCTTAAGGAGCCTTATAGTTCTAATTCCATGTTCAGAGGTTTTTATTTATATCAGTAACCTTTGAGCTCTTTCCTTCATTTTTTATTTAATTATTTTTTATTAATCTCACAGGCGAGAAGTTGTAGAACATATATCACATTTATGCCATGTGTGGACAAGAGGATAAAAAGAAAAGAAAACATGTTAGATTGTCGTCTGAATACTACATGTGAATACTACATACGACAGCTGTTCCAGAAGGTATACTGAGGGAAGTTTCAACAGTTAGAAGTTAGAACTGTAATCAAAACCTAGTTCTGAGTAGTTTAGGTCATTTATTAAGACTGACCATATTAACATAAGGCCTTAAATTTTTTATTATGCTGCATTGGATATTGTGTCCTTTTAGAATTCTTTTTTAAATTTGTGATATACAGCATTCTTTATTTATAAACACATGTAAATTTTATAAACACCTGATCACTTAAAGAGGTGAATGAGGTTGTTTTGGGTGACCTAAGTATCATGGACACTTGTCATAGGTGTGAAGGCAACTTTGAGGTCTTACTGTTTCACTATATTAGCTATTTTATTATTGACATTTTTGATATATGATAAAGTGCCTTTATAATTTAAAGATTGTAGCCATTTTTAAGAAGTACTTCTCTGAGGTTATCCATTTCTTGCTCCATTTTGTTGTTGTCCTCACTAGTTGTGGTACAAACTCTGTCTTTGAAATATCCTTTCAAATTTTCAGTTCCAGACTTTGTTTTTGAGGAACTCTGACACCTTGTTTCTGAGCAGGATGATAGTGAGAAGTAGTATTTAACATAGTTGTGCCATACTGCAAAAGAAAGAAAAACGAGTAGAAACGTTTATTGTATCACAAAATACAATACAAAGACATTTTATAGTCTTTGTACTATCTTTTGCAAAAATTATCGCAATTAGGGACAACTCGAATGGCACTTCATAATGAAAAATACTCCCCTTCCCAAAGACTATGCTGCATGCATGCATGCAAGGAAAACAGATTTATTGTAGCATTAAACACAGTGGCTAAATAAATGCATTTATCCTAACAACTTCTTTCAAATTTTCAGTTCCAAACTCTTTGAGGGTCTTTGATACCTACCTTACTTCTGAGCAGATTGATGGTGAGAAGTAGCGTTTAACAAGTTCGTGCCAGGCAGTGTCTGCACATGTGTAAACTAGCAGGAACTAGCTTTAGTGTACGTATACCACTTGTGCATTGGGTGGTTGCATTTTTACAAAGTTTATAAGGCATGTTAGTTGCAAGTTTTTCATTGTAATTTCACTTGTAAAATTAGCATTTGTGAAAGATGATAACAAAGATCTCAAATGTAATTCGAACTGATTTTAAATTATATATATATATATATATATATATTCACATGTGTATCTTATTGCTTTGCATAAATTGTGCATTCTGTTTGCAATGACTCCATTATAAACAACCGTTACATGTATTTTCTGGGACTGAAAATTTGAAAGAGGATATTAGGACAAATGTGTTTAGTGCTACATTAAATCTGCTCTGCTCTGCATGCATGGTCACAGACCATGCATGCAACATGGTCTGTGAGAGGGGAATGTTTTTCATTTTCAAGTGTCATTCCAGTTGTCTCTAATCACAATAATTGTTTCCAAATACAGGTAACCTTCATATAACATGGTTTCAATATAAGACTGTCTACAAATTGTAGTAACCCTTTATCTTTTCATATATTTTTCAACGCGTGACTTAAAAATCAAATTTTATGTTCTTTAAATTTGCATCTGCCTGTATTGTGCATGTAGTTATAAGTAGTGAATTTATATTAGAGGAAATACCCTTTAGCACACATGTACACCAATTGTTTACCATATGAAGTGTTTATTGTTGAAAATTATCTTCGTTTTCTGCCAGGAAAGCGCATTAAAAATCATAAGTGTGTTAATAATCTCAAAATGAGCACTTCATTTTTTGGTGAGTTACATACAATATGTAATGCTTTTTTTATGTAAAAAAATTATTTTTATAGTAATGGCCACTAAGAGCGCTTTTGCGATATACGCATTTGTTAATAGGAATAAACCCACCCACTGTAAACTGCCAAGGTAACAATTGAACAAAACTGAAGATACATTCGGTTTCGATCAGCACATGAGACTCAACCTTTACGAACTTCTTCATAAGTGCTCCAATCTCTTCAATAGTGAATTAATTGATGGGGAAATTGATTTAAATGAAGAGGAACTGGTACAATTCATAGATGGCGTCGAACCAAATGGCGGGGAAAGTTCTTCCGAAGATTCTGATTGTGATGAATCTGTTAAAGAATTCAGTTTAAAGAAATTAGCAGAAGGATTGAACTTGGCAAAAAAGTTATTTTATGGATAATGATCTCTCTCTATCCATTGAGAGATCATTATGGATAATGATCTCTCAGTGGAGTGCTCTGGAAAATTCTTAAGACAATTGGATATTTGTTTAGCTCCATGTTATGAACTTAAAAAAAATTGCAGTATAGTGGTAAGAAAGGTCTGATTACTGACTTCTTGATAACTAAACTGGCTGACGTATGCAATGAGAATTATACAAATGATGTCCAAGAGATTTCAAGTGATGACAACGTCCACTCGTAAATAAAGAACATCTATGAAATGTTAGTTTTGAAGAAGAGAGTGATGATGATTAAAATATACTCTTTATTTTATTTTGCCGAAAACATTATATATTATGTGTAATGAAGTTTATGTACAATTTATAATTTTTTTAATATTTTATGCTATGTATTTGTGTCATAGTTTATGTTTTCTTAACTTGCATGAATTAGCTGAATTAAATAAAAAATATATTTTTGTTGGATATGTTTGTTTATATAATCTTAAAATTAAAAAAAAAAAAAAAAAACGATTTCGGAACTTAACCCTACTTTTTTCTATGTGATCTGAGTCGCTCATAACGGGATTTATGTGCGCAACATTTTTGTGGAACCTAACTTCCACGTTATACGAGGGTTACATGTATAGTACCAAGACTAAAAAGTCTGTGCTGTATTAAGTGATACAGTTAAACTACTCATTTTTCTTGCTTTTTGCAGTATAATATCTGCTGAGGTTGGAATGTTTTCCAGAGTATAGGAACATTTTTCTTTCAGTCTTTGGAAACATATGTAGTAAAAATTTATCTATTGCTGAATAAAAATGAATACTGTATTGTAAGAAGTGGTTGATTTCAATAACATACTAGCATATTATGAGATATCTATTATTGACAAAGAAATATATCATAATCATGGGTATCAAGGATTTGGGCCTAGCATGGCCTGTTCAGCCTTAGAAGTCATCGTTTAAGAGGATGTCCTGGTTTTTTTCCCCTAATGGCTTGTACTTTAAGGCTTGTTTTGGTAATCTTTCTGTTTTCATTCTTTGAACGTGTTCCATCCATTTATGTTTATATTTTATAATTTTTTCTATTACTGGTTCTTGTTTAATTCTTTCATAATTTCTTTGTTTCTTTTGTGATCAAATAGGGTGTACTTTGCAGTTTTTCTCATAAACTTCATTTCTGCTGTTATTAATCTTTTTGTCTTTTTGTTTTATTGTCCAGGTTTCGCTTCCATACATTAAGGCTGGTAGGGCTAATGTATTGTATACTTTTAGCCTGGTTTGTTTTTGAACTAGGTTTGGTTTAAATATAGAGTTAATTACACCTGTTATTTTTAAATATTTTGCAATTTTTACGTTTATATCTTTTTCATTTTCATATGTAATCGTACATCCTAGGTAGTTAAATGAATTCACCTGTTCTAAGATCTTGTTATCTATTACTATTTTAGTTCTTGCTGGATCTTGTCCTTTAAAGGCAATAGTTTTTGATTTTTCCTTTGATATTACCATTCCATAATTTTTGGATATCTCATTTAGATCTAAAATAGCTTTCTGTAAGTTATCTTCAGAATTTGTAATTATTATTTGGTCGTCGGCAAAGAGGAGAGTGCTTAAGTTAACTTTAGGAGAAAGTTTAATTCCTTGATGTAAATTTTTATTCCATTTTATTATTATTTCATTTAAGTAGATATTAAAAAAAGTTGCTGAGAGGGGACCTCCCTGTCGGACCCCTTGATTTATCTCTCTCGTATATGATAGCTTGTGATTTAATCTTATTTGTATTTGATTATTTTCATATATTCTTGTGATAGTTTTTAGAATATTATTTGGTATTTGTCTTTCTTTTAATATGTTAAATAATGTTTCTTTTAACTTTGTCAAATGCTTTTTCAAAGTCAATAAATGCAATATGTGTTTCTAAATTATATTCTCTTCTTTTCTCTATTATTAATTTTAGGCAAAAGGCCGGGTCTATACATGATCGTCCTTTTCTAAATCCATTCTGTACTTCTGTACAAAGTAAATATGTATGCCTAAATTATACTGATCCTCAGTAAACAAAAGAAAAGTCTTAGGAAACCATCAGACTATAAATAAAATAGAGAAAGAAATACACATAACAAGTACATCAGATTTTACAAAATGATTTGCTGCTCTGTCAATCTACATGCCTTATCTTAAACCAACTATGGTTAGCTTATCTAAATGACCTAAAATATTGGAATTGGGTTATGATAGACATTACAAAACACTGACTGACAATGAATCATGTGTATGACATCTCAACATGATAGGCACTATGAGTTTAATGACAATTCAATCCACATCAGTTTATGGATTAAGTGATTCTGTTGCTACGATTTCAAATTAAAGCATCTTTATTCCCAGTGAAGTACACTTTCATAGTTTTTAATGTGATTATACCTGGAATAATTGCCAGGATTATTTTCATTTCTTTAAATTTTAATTTTTGGACTATATTTCTGAATTACTTATAGTTGTTTTTATGAGCCTTTCTATCCATGGTGTGTGTGCACGTGCATCCATTCGCGCAGTGCCAGCTATCCCAATGCAATTTTAAGTTGAGTGCCTCTTACTTTTTTTTTTTTAAATGTAGTTAAAGGTTAAAAACTCAAAACACATATATGTATGTTTTGCAATTTTTGCAAAACATACAGCAAAAGACTACAATTACAGATACAAGTTGCTGATTACTGGCTATGAGCCATTAGTTATAGTATAACTAGAGATGTATAAACTAGAAAAATTGCACAATGACAAGAAATCATTTAATTTTTAATGAAAAAAAGTGTAATAAAAAATTAAATGATTTAAAAGTTTACTTTTCTTGATTATATGGAAGCAAATTCATCCAAAATTTCACTTGTTTCTAGTTTCTCACAGCCCAACCAATCTTTCCTGTGAAATACTAGATTGTAGATATGTTTTAATTAGTTTCAATCTTGAAAACGATCATTCACCACTTTTTACCGAAACTAGAAGTGCCAAAAATATTCAAAGAGAAATTGTTAAATTAATAAAGACGCTTCCTAAGTTGTGTGTGTACCTACCTCCCCTTTCCTTCCCATCGTAAGAGATGGGGATGGTATACGAAATACATAAATGTAAACTTATTGTGTAGTACTGTCATAATATCCTATATACCCTGTAGGGGTATACATCAGGAGACTGATGTCCACTTTTTCAGAATGTTGTGTATTATATAAAATGGGTTTGTTTCTTTGCCTGGTGATGTATATGTTATGGTTAAAGTAATAAATCCGGTCATTATTAATAATTACCGGTTAAAGTGAATAATTTACAAGAATTAATCACTTTAACCGGTTAAAGTGAATAATTCCTAGAGGAGTCTGGTAAATGTAATAAAAACATGTTTATAGGTTTTCATTCTCAATAGAAATTATAACAGCTTAGGTTAGTTTATAATGAAAAAAGTAAGGAAAGTACTTCTTTTGCACTCAATGAAATCAGAAACTAACCTAACCTAACCTTTATCGGTTGGAAATCATTATAAACTAACCTTTATTGGTTTGGTTAGGTTAGTTTATAATGAAAAAAAGTAAGGAAATTTTTTTTTTTTTTTTTTGCACTCAATGAAATCAGAAATCATAAACTAACCTAACCTTTATTGGTTAGGTTAGTTTATAATGATTTCTGATTTCATTGAGTGCAAAAGAAGTACTTTCCTTACTTTTTTCATTATAAACTAACCTAACCTGATATAATTTCTATTGAAAATGAAAACATATATAAAACCTATAAACATGTTTTTATTACTTTTACCAGACTCCTCTAGGAATTATTCACTTTAACCAGTTAAAGTGATTAATTCTTGTAAATTACTTTAACTGGTTAAAATGATTAATTCTAGTAAATTATTCACTTTAACCGTAACATATATCAATGCCTAGCAATATTTTGATTTTATAATTATATCATTCAGTACTATAATAATAACAAGTTATCAGCAAGACCATTTAACATCACAGCAATTCAGGTCTATTCATCTACTTCAGAAAGTGCTGAAGAAGAAGAAATGCAGTTATTCTTTAGCAACTTGGAAATAACCTTGAAATTAGTACCAAAGAAAGTTAAACTAATTATTTGAGGAGATTGGAATGTGAAGATTGAAGAACAGTCAAGGATGCAAAGAAATTGATATGGAAAAGTAACGAAAGAGGAGAAAGAATGCTTGAATTTGCCTCGAAGCATAACATGGTAAGTTGTAACACACATTTCCAGCAAAAAAAAGACTGCAAGAAGTGGATATTGTGGTCACCAGATGTAAGAACTAAGAACATGCTAGACGTGATACTCATAAACTGTGGAACTGATGGTTCACATCAATTTCACAGTGTTGAACGTTTCAAGGAGCAAACACAGAAATGGATCATAGCTTGGTGATTGCAAATACAGGGTGTTCGGGATAAATTTGACATATTTATAATTAATTATATTTTTCCGTAAGTTACATGTATTAACACACACTTCTCTTCATTTAAAAGTTTGGACCCTTCTTCATTCATATACAAGATGTCAGAAAGGATGGATAGCTGGAACCCACCTGAATCATGGAAGAGAATAACTTGTATCATGATGATTCGTGCCTGCCATCAAAATAAGGATATTACGACTGCTGCCCAATGCTCCCTGAATACAGTAAAAACAATCAGGCATGAACTAGAGACTTGCAATGGTGACTACGAGGATGTAGCAGGAAGAAAGATCCCTAGCAGATGATCTGATTGCGTTCGTACAGCAGAATTCCTCGCAAATCTGCAGGAACAGGTGTTGAAGAACCCTGGCATTGGAATTCGGGCTTTGTTCGTGGAGTTGCTAACTGTAGTCAAGCCCTGGATAACAAGGGTAGCCAATGGTAGGCCGTATGTATGGCAGCAGGATTCGGCCCCTTGCCACACCTCTGGGAAAAGTCAAAAATGGTTGTCTGAAAATTTCTACGACTTCACCAGTCCAAATGTTTGGCCTCCAAACTCCCCAGACCTTAACCCCATGGATTATTTTGTATGGGGCGCAGTTGAAAAAGACACCAATCGCACTTCCAGTAATACAAAAGCCCAGTTAATGGATAAAATTAAAACAGTTTTTGCGGCCCTTCCCAGGGAGACTGTAGCATCAGCTTGTTCGAGGTTCCGAAGCAGAATTGAAGCTGTGATCGATGCTAATGGTGGTTATTTTGAGTAAATCTTGTTGATAGTATTGTAATTAACTCTGCCTGTAATGTTTTTTTGTCAATTCATTAAATTTAATAGATACAAAGAAGATTTTCTTTTTCCTTACGAAACTGTCAAATTTATCCCGAACACCCTGTATATATCAAGTCGAAATTTGCGCCTGAAGATACTTCAGGCGCAAATTTTGTTTGCTTACACTTGGATAAAAGATTAAACTAAATTTAGTATAGTCTAACCAAGTGGGGAAAAAAACTTCCAACATCTTTCTTTAAATCCAGAGTAATTTAATAATAAGGTGGTACAACTTGTATAGGTAAATATGACTTCTCCATTGCTTCTGCCTTAGTATCACCACTTCTGGGTCTGGCTCCCACTGACGAGACCTCAATAAAGGTCGAAACCGGTCTGAGTAGTGGCCCTTCCCTTAATGCATAGCATTATACATGTCTGCAAGGAGATGTGCTTTGCATTATGGGAGATACTGAGACAAGGAGTGATGAGAGCTTGGTCCACCTTTATGAGTTGCCTTAGACCTGAAGATTTCAGGCACAAACTTTGTTTGCTTACACTTGGGTAAAGGATTAAACTAAATTTATTATAGTCTAACCAAGTGGGGGAAAAAACTTCCGAAATAAGATCCCAGATAACAAAAGCTAAGTAAACCTACAGGCAATGGACAAGATATGGAAAAGTAAATCAGTGAGCCTTCCCATAAAGCTGAGACTTCTGGAAGCATGCATATTCACAAGTGGTCTCTATGGTTGTGAGGCACGGGTAGTGGACATAGACTCTGTGAGACAAATGTTGGTTTTTGAAAGAACATGTAATTAGAAAGATTCTTTGAATTGGATGGGTATAAAATGTAACAAATGAAGAATTGTATCGCAAAGTAAACTACAAAGAAAGTCTAATGCAGAAAATAATTCAAAGGAAACTAAAGGTTTTTTGGACATATCTGCAGAATGGATAATAGTAGAAAGATCAAAACCTGTATGCTTGATACAATGACAGTATAAATAGAAGAGGACGGCCAAGGCAAACATGGGTAGAGTGTGAAAGAGTGGTGTGGAAAGTTTGCAGGATTTAAGTTATCTATCAGTGGACAGAGAGAAGTGTCCAAGGATGGTGAAACAGGCATTGGACCCATGGACAATGATGATGATACTATGCACAAAAACATCAAAAAAAAACAAAAGACTCATTAAGTCCAGCAAAATATTAATGCATTACTGTGATTTCTTATATTTTCTATTGCTGAAAATGTTTTTAATTTTGTTTTAAATTTAAATTTTTTAATTATTTTTAATTTTTATTCATTTTAATTTTTTAAAATTTTAAATGCTTTTAGAAAGGGAGAGGATGGACTTGATAAAGAAAAATTTTCATGTTTGTTCTAATTATCAATATATTCATTGAACTTGCAATGATTTTATATACAAGTGATGAATGCAAAACTTCAGCTGAGGTGTAGTTTTCATTTGTACCTATCCTACAGTCACTGAAAAGGCAGTGCATAAAAAACATACACATACATAAATATATAATTAAAAAGTATATGATTTTAATAAAATCATATACTTATTGATTTTGTTTATTTACCAAATAATATTCTATATATATTGTATATGAAATCATTAATTCTGTAAAAAAAAAAAAAAAAAAAAAAAAAATAGAGGGGGTGGTGAAAAGAAAGGCGATTTAGAAGAGAGCAGTCTGGTTTTAGGCCAAATAGATCATGTATAGACCACATTGACACCTTAAGAATAATAATCGAACAGTCGAGTGAATTTTACTCTCCTTTATATTTGTTGTTTGTGGATTATGAGAAGGCCTTCGATTTCATTGCCAGAGATCGTGTTGGAATGCACTTCAAAACAAAGGAATGCCACAGAAAATAATAAACCTCATACAGGAAGGATATAACAAATTCCAATGCCAGGTGCTGCATGATGGATATTTGTCACAGCTCTTTCAAACTGTATCTGGAGTGCAAAAAGGATGTCTCCTATCTCCCTTATTGTTTATATTGGCTAGATCAAGTTCTGCACCATCTGTCCAAAAAAGAAACTGAACCTTTGATAGAAAATAAAACACAGGCCCATTATAATTATTCAAATCAATATACTCTCCCATAGCTTTGATAAAGCTTTTGGCATGGTCAATTAATAAATTCATTAAATGAGTTTTTTTATATTGGTTTTTGGGATAATGTTGAGGATCGTGGTTACTGCCGCTTGAACGTTTCAATGGTATATTGCTTTCCTTTCATTGGCAAATGAAGTCGAGAGAAGAGAAAGAAGTCACAGGGTGCTAAATCAGGTGAATACAATGAGTGATCCAACACACAAACTTGGTTTTGCTCAAAAACTTTCTCACAATGTTCGAACGATGAGATGGTGTATTATCATGCAAAAGTGACCAGCTGCCTGCATCATGATATTCATGCCGTACGCGACGAATTCTTGCTATCAATCGCTTAAAAACTTCAAGATAAACATTACCATTGACCATTTGGTCAAGCGGAATGAATTTTTTGTGGATAATGCCCTTGGAATCGTAAAAACAAATCAGCATTGTCTTTACTTTTGACTTCTCCAAGCGACTTTTTTTAGAATGCCCCCTCTTCTGGTCTCCGCTCAGCACTGTTTCCAGCTCATACTCAAAACATGTTTTGTCACCAGTAACGATCGTTTCAAGGAAGTTTGAGTCCTTACAAGCAGTTTTAATTAAGTCCTTGCAGTGTTCAATTCGATACATTTTTTGGTCGTCGGTCAACTTGTAGGGACCAAATCGCGAATTCAACAATTTACGAAGCCCCAAATTCTCGGTCAAAATGTTGTGCACAGTTGATTTTGGAATCCCCAATTCATCTTCAATCAATCGCAAGGACGATTTCGGGCACTTGAAATGACGCACTTTTTGGATGCTAACTTCGCTCAGTCCAGTTTTTGGACAGCCCAGCTTCATCGTCCTCAAAGGTCTCATGACCAATTTGAAATCGCTTAACCCACTCGTAAACTTGAGTATGAGATAAGCATTCATCACCGTATGCTTTTTGAAGCATATGGTAAAACTTTTACCAAGTTTAACGCAAAAGTCAATCGCAGCTCTGCTTGAAACTCATTTTCCGACCATTCGTCAAAACACACTCACTCTTGGCACTATAACTTGGCTTCTAATGAAAGTTGTCGCTTTCGACAACAAAAAGATACAACAGGTGGCACCACTAGTTTCTATTTTCGAAAGGTAGGTTTCCTTTTTGGACAGAGGGTGTAGAACAGACAGCAATGAAACATGCCAAAGGAATATCATGGAAAATTAATAAAATGGGTGATCTGACTATGTAGAAGATGTATGTCTAATTGCGCACAGACATGCAGATATCCAAAACCAACCACATTTAAGAAGAATCACTGAAAGTCGGTTTGAAAATAAATACAAACAAAATAAAAGCCTGTGTAGCTCAGTAGATGTGACGTTTGCACACCATGGCGCTTGACCGCACGAAGGAAGACTTTGTTTTGAATCTAGTCGTCGCCTAGAGGAAATTTTTCTAAGCATTTTTTTGACCAGTTTCTGAGTTAGTCAATCTCTGGCACAGGCAAGCGGGTTTTTTCCTCCTGGAAACTGTTTTTTTTTTGTCCCATAAGCTCAAGAAAATCGACCATAGAACCCACATTATTTCAGACATTAAATATATTATGATAGGGTTAGGGACCACAAGATGGCAGCACTTGTTGAGCAGTCTCTCTTCACTAATTAAGCTTTACTAACTATCACTAAGCGGCATGCAGTGCCGCTTAATTAGTGATAGCCTTGGGCCAGCTATCTCTGATTGGCTGCTAATGGAGATTGAACTGCCCACTCAGTCTCCAAAAGTTTGATAGGGCTAAATTGCCTTGCCTACTCCCTATATATGGGAATAAAAAGGCATTAGTTGATGATAAAAGAAATGAGAATCGATGTGAACAACAATGCACCGTTTCACATATCTTGGCAGTGTTTTATCTGCAGATGGAGGAGCAACTAGATATGTTGACATAAGGAGTCAAAAGGCAAGAAGTGCATATGCTAAACGTAGTAGAGTATGGAAAATGAAAAATATTCACACAGATACAAAATTAAAAATATTTAATTCATCTAATAAATCAGTTCTTTTATATGGATGCAAAATGTGTCTAGTTTCAAAGAAAATACAAAGAAAACTACAAACATTCATAAACCGTTGTTTGCGGAGCATATTTCGAATTTAGTGGCCACAAATTATTACTAATGAATAATATTAGTAATAATTTGGAAAAGAACAAATTGACAAAAGTCAACCTTGAAATCAGAAAGCGAAAATTTAGATGGATTGGACATACACTTAGGAAAGATCATTACGCAGCCCTGAAATGAAAAGAGAAAGTAAAATAAAATAAAAGAGAAAGCGTGGCCATCCTAAAAATACATGGAGGAGATTGACTTTAATAGATTGTGAGAAGAAGAAGAGGAGCTTTGCTGAACTAAGACCAATAGCTATGATAAGGAACTGATGGAAAGCATTTACAAACTCCTGATGGAGTCTAGAAAAGAAGACAGAAAGGGCAGCTGACATAGAAAAGCTGGTCATTGTTGGAGATCTAAACAGAGTAGGAAACAAATACCACGCATATAGAAATGTTTTGAGAAAACCTGTAGAAAAAGGCAAAGTGAATATTGATGGTAACTGCTAGATTTCTGTTCAGGTCACAAAATAATCATCACTAACACCATGTTTCAACATAAAGACGTGCACAAATTCACGTGGAAAGAAATAAAAAAAATATATCATTATTAGAGATCTTCACACTCGTTCAGCATATACAACACACAAGGGATTTGAAATTGGAAATGATCATCACCTAGCTGTAAGTTTAAAAAGAATTTAAAAATAATTTTTTTTTTAGAATGCAAGAATGTGTACTAATCTAAAGTGGTTTCATCAAATAAACAGAATGGCAGCGGAAAGGTTTACAAAACATCTAGAGAAGATCAAGATCTGGGTGGATTGATGAAGTTAGAAATCCCCTAGAAGACAAAAATATAAGATTTGTCAGTATTGGGGTGTTGACAAGGGATTGACTAATTTGTAGGAAAATTGCTAACACATGATTATTAACAATGTAAAACCATCATCGTATCCTGTAGACTAAATGATGATACATACCAAGAAATTAGTGATGATGATTTAGCTGCTATTTATGCATTATTCCAAATAAACCCGAAACTTAGAGCTCTACAATGTTTTCTCTGAAGTTAAAAAAAAAATTTGCTAAAACATGTAAACTTGTGTGTACAAATGATATTGTATAATTTATCTACGGCTGGAAATGTAACTATGATACCTTCAAGTCCCACACAACTACTGTATTTGAGATTTCGGTTTCTTTACCCAAACTGTATCATACTTTACCATCTAGTTATGTGAAGAACAAGCAAGATCTTCAGAGCAAGTTTTTCTTTATTATATGTTCTTATTTTTCATTCTTCTGATCATTAACTCAACTTTTACACTATCTCCTAAAACAAAAGCTTTGCTTTACTAATATATATTTCAAATACTATAGTGGTTTGAACATTTCACAATATACAAATAAAAGACAAATCTGAGTTTTTTTTTATTTTAAAGTTTTCTGATATGTGACAACAATCCAGTGTTGTTTATTGTGTTCTAAACAGTGCATCTCTCGTCCACATTGATGCTGGAGAGACAACAAAGCACTCGGAGATTTATCTGGCCCCAAAATGTTCCACAAAGTACTATTTCCAGCATATGTTCTCTGTACACAGGGAGATTTGTTTATCTCTAAAGAATAAAATGGTGATGCAAGCAGTTCAAACACAGTATCAACAATGCAGGAAGGCCTATTCTACTAACAGCCTCAGCCAGTCCAAAATAACATTGCTAGGATGATACACAAAGCACCAGGTGCATGAAAATTGGTAGTATGAAAATATTTATATCATCTACAACTGCCACATTTTGGAAAGTGGGTATGATGATGGTGATGACTTTTGTGAACAAGTTTTAGAAGAAAAAAAAAGATTTACATTCAGTATAAACTAGAGTGAAAAATATAATTAAGATTCAAAAATTCATTTAATTCTCATTTAGTCATATACAATAATTATTTTTTTAAAGCAAATTCTCTTCTTTTAGGGTTCAGATAGTATCCCATTTACTATGGAGGCCTCTATGCATAATTTAAAAATAAACTTTATTATTGGAATTTACAGGTAATATTATATTTAAAATATACATTTTATGATTGCAAAATAATTTTATTTTACATTGGGATAACTAATGTTGCTCATAATTTACAGAAAATCGTTCATGATTTCTTGAAACAAACAACCTCCTCTAAACAATCTCTTCATCATCTTGTAATTCCCATATCTGTAAAAAAAAAAAAAAGAAGTTTTTATTATCAACAACATAATTTCTATTCAGTTATTTTCATTTGATTTCAGTTAAAATTCAAATGTCAGAATATTCATTTGTTTTGTTATTTAAATTAGGGAGTCATCTCATTTCATTACCTAGATGGTTGAACCCGACAGGAAACTTTAAGAATGAATGGTGGTGATCTGTAGAGTTCCATTTTATTATTATTAACATTACACCTTCAACAGTCATGAAATATCTGCCATTTAGCAATGACTTTTTTTTAAAAAATACGAGAAAGGAAATATATAAGCACAGTGGATATTAGATCCAGCATTATTTCAAAGCCGAATGTAGAAACTATGAAAGTTTTGTAAAGTAAGTTGAATGGAGGGCTTATGGGAATACATACACTCCCTGGCATTCATGAGTTGCCTTCATGCAGACTACTTAAAAGACAGGTGCCACACTAATAAAAGGCCAATATACATCTGTATATTGGCCTTTTATTAGTCTGTTTTGATAAAGCTGCACTGGCTGAGCTGTTTTGAACTGATTCAGGCAGAAACCTTATGAGAGCAGAGCTCCCATTTAGTATACTAAGGAACTTTAAATGTCAGAGAAATGTATTTTTTTTAAGCAAACTCTTGGTCGGTGCATAAAAGTAATTACTAAAATAAAGAAGCCTTTTGGCTCTTTATTTTAGTAATTACTTTTATGCACTGACCGAGAGCTCACTTACTAAAAATACATTTCTCTAACATTTCGAGTTTCTTAGTACTGTATGAGAGTTTTGCTTTCTTAATGTTTTTTAAGTAGTCTGCATGAAAGCAACTCATGAATGCCAGGGAGTGTATTCCCGTAAGCTCTCTGGTCAACTTACCCTATGGAACTTTCGTAGTTTCTACATTCGACTTTGAAATAATGCTGGATCTAATATCCACTTGGCACAGTGATTTTATTACAGAAACCTTATCAAAACGGACTAATAAAAGGCGAATGTATAGATGCCTGGGTGGTGCCTATGTCTTAAGTAGTCCACACAAAGGCAACTTGTGAATGCCAAGGTATTCCCGTAAGCTCTCTGGTCAACTTATGAAACTTTCATAGTTTCTACATTCAGCTTTGAAATAATGCTGGATCTACTATTCATTTTGCATTGCCGAACTGAGGTCTTTTGGCTCTTTATTTTAGGAATGAAATATTTTTTGCTCTACGTTATATATAAACACTTAACTAAAATTGTGATACCCTATTAGTATTTCTTAGTTATTAATTAGTAATTTTAGTAGTAAAATTTGTATAAAATAAATATGTGTATAGTAGTTCAGGTCTTTCCCAAAACGTTTGATGATAATATTTATTGGCATCAAGGAAGAAAGGACTTACTTCAAATTTCCTTTTAATTTTGGAACTTACAAACACTAGATAGGAGAAGAAAATATTGAACTTTACAAGAAAGTGATAGCAATAAATTGAATGATGAAAGATGAGCAAATATGAGTGTTTATCATGGCATGGTTAGAAGTGAGTAAGTGTGCATACAGTGAGTGATAGCAAAAATGAAACAGGGAAAATGAAAACAGTGATCTGATAATGACAGAGACAGCATACTTAAGTGGAGTTCTATGCAGTGCAAAACATGTGATAGAATGGTTGGAGAACTGGTTGATGCAAGGAGAGAGAGAGAGAGGGAGTGTAAAAGAGAGAGTATAAGGATTGAATTTTGTATGGTGACTTCCCAATAAGAGAAGCGACTGAGGAGAACATGCAATAGCATTTCCTTGGGACAATAAGGATATCAGCAATGTTATAAGGATGCAGACAGGTGAAGTGAAAGAGGTTATTACCTTTACTGGTACTAATAATCTAACAGGAAAGTGTGCAAATCTCCCTTTACTTCAACACACTTTTCACATCTTTGAATCAAAATTTCTGTGCCCGTGAAAAAGTAGTCTGTACTTTTGTCTGCAAAATGGCCTAAAACTGCATCTTTCACCTCATTGTATCTGCAAATTTTCTTCCTCAAAGGTCTTTCTTCAGTTTCGAGAAGTGATCACTGGATGCTAGATATGGGCTACAGGCTGGGTGTTCAATTCTCTGAAAGCCACAGTCCTTCACTGCAGCCTTTGCAATAATAGCAGTATGGATTAGAGCATTGTTGTGAAGCAGATGAACACAATGACTCAGCATTCCTCATCTCTTCTCCTTTACGGTGTTGCACAGGTTATGCAGGAGTGAAGCATAATAATTTGCATTCATAGTGATATTCCTTTCATTGAAGTCAATCAAGAGAATTCCCCGGCAATCCTGAAGTATTGTTGCCATGATCTTGGTGGACTGAGTGACCGTGGCTTTTCTTGGTGGTGCTTTGCCTGGCTTGTGCCATTCCATGGATTCTCTTTTGGAAACAGGATCATAATAAAGGACCATGGTTTCCTCCCCAGTGATAATAGATTCTAGCACTTCTGATTCCCTTGGCAAAACTCTAAAAACTTGTGGGAACAGGTCACATGCTGCTCATTCTGAATTGAAGAGAGAAGTCTGCCAGCCTGCTTGGCAGACTTCATTCCTCATGATACTCAAAATTTTCATCTACTTTCCAAACTCTGGTTCAACAAAAAATGTACCAAAGCAGTTGATCAGGAAAAAAAAAAAAAAATAAATAAAATTCAGGTTACTGCAGGTGGCTTGTATCAAAAACCATAGCTTAGTACTCTACAAATACTGAAGCATGCAATAAATGTAAAATGGTCATCAGTGGATCTAATCTGACTTCATAAAGGCTAACAGCAAAAAACTTGCCTTCAAATGGGAGTCATAAATCGGCGTAAAATGCTGGTGACTGATATAATCCCCTGATCAGATGATTATATCAATCTTCAAAGCCTATTACCTCCGTATAACATTTATGGAAATGGTAAGAGTCTTGGACACTTCTGGAAAAACCATTAAAGACTATTGGCGGTCATTCGATATTTTGAAGGGCATTAACAACATTGAGGCAGCTTGGAATAACGTGTCAGCAAAGTGTTTAAAAGGAGCATGGTGAAAACTTCTTCCAGCATTTATGCATGACTTCGAGGAGAATGTTATTGAAGATGTTACCAAGCTTGCGCGAGAGGTGGGATTCTACGATATTACAGCTGAAGATGTGACAGAAGTCTTAGAGAGCTATGATAAACCGCTTTCCAATGAAGACTTAAAAGAATTAGCCGAACAATTAAGTCAACATCCAGAGGAGGAGAAAGAAAACGAAGAAGGTCCTCTGAGAGATATGAAACGGCCGATTTACAGCGTATCCTTGCAAGCATAGAGACATTGACTGATGAACTCTGCAAAATGGACCACGATTGGGAATGGAGTGCGAACGTAAAAGGAGTGTAATCGCATCTATTCGACCTTACACTGAACTCCTTAAAGAAAGAAAATCTAGGCAGTTAACACTGGATACTTTTTTTTAAAAAAATGCAGGTGATCCAAAACCAGGAACTTCAACATAGAAATATGTAATACTTTTCGAAGTTTCATATTTTTTTGTATATAATTTTGTTTTGTTCGTTATTAATAATTTTATTTTAATATATATGTATGTATTATCAAAGCTTTAAATATAATAATGTTACGCATACTTCATGTGCATATTTTTTGACCGTGAAACATAACTTCATACCTCCCATTAAAATTGGGTTTGTTTTATGCCGATTCGGTTTACACCCATTTTTTCAGGAACGGAACTGAGGTGTAAACCGAGGGCTGCCTGTACTGCTCTAGAGCTAACACTTGTCCTCTATCATTCCTTCAATCTTCTATACTCAGCTTGCACTTATTCCAACACATGGAAGCAAGCATGCATCCAACCTGTTCCAAAAAAAAAGGAGAAGTCTGCTGTTCAACTACTGACCAATCATTATTCCTTCAATCCTTTCCAAAATAATGGAGAAAGTTATCAGCAGTCAACTTCTCCAACTACTTAGAGGCCCACCAGTATGGGTTCTGCAAATCTAGATCTATGACTGATCTCTTAGTCTACATCACCCATCACTGGACATGTGCCATGGAAAGGTTCAGAGAAACATACACTATTGTACTAGACATCTCCAGGGGCTTTTGAATATGTGTCATCGTGTCCTGCTTAGCAAACTGCCACCCTCCATAATTGGATAGCCAGTTTTTTCTCTGTATCATGGCGGGTACCTTCTCTTCAATCTTTGCCACCAATGCAAGAGTGCCTCAGGGTCCCTTTCTATCATCTACTTTCTTTCTCCTATACATAAATAATCTATGTTCAATCACAATCTTGACTGACAAACCATGTAATTCTTAGATATCCCAAACATCAAGATCATCTGCAACAAGTGACTTTAAACACTGATCTTCAAATCATCCTTCAGTTGGCCAGGACTTCAATGCCACCAAAATGCAGTCCTACCTTAAATCTTGCAAAAGGAATCTCAGCTCACTTAACCTTACCTTTAGTGATACACAAATCACCAGACAGGATCAGATCCCTCCCCTTGAACTGACATTTAGCTCCAGCCACTCCTGGCATAAACACATCACTTCAATAGCTTCCTCAGTCTCTAAAACACTAGACATTCTTTTATACTCAAAATACTATTTTACATCCATCCAACTATTAACCCTATATAAATCTCAAATTTTCCCATCCTTAGAATGCTGTTCACAACTTGAGTGGTGCACCTAAAACCATCCTAAAAATTCTTGATGCTGTCCAGAGGAGAGCAATTCAGCTCATAGAACATGATTCCTTAATTGCACAGAAAATTGGCAAACATCATTCATCATTCCTCCACTTTTTTTGTTGGATCTGTTAAAACAAGAGCAGCAGCAGCTGCCCAAAGCGGTTTTTCAGTACAACTGCAAACACATTGAACCTGCTTCTCCACTTTCTCATTTTTTCCATCTACCTCTGGAACAGCCTTTCTTATATGTCTCACAATTATAACTTCCAGCTCTTCAAGAAAAATGTCAACCAATTTCTTCTTTCTCAATTCTTATCTGTGCTCTACACACAGCACTGATGTGCTATAGGTTCTTGCACCTCTCGAGTGCAGGTTGGATATAAAAAATAATAATAAAGCATATCAGCCTGTGTATTATAACAAGGTGCACGGGAATTGTCACCTCTGCTGGCCAAACTGTTTAATTTGAGTGTCAGTTCTGAGAAGGTGCCAAGGAAGTAGAAAGAGAGAAAAATAGTTCTACTGTATAAAGGATGTTCCAAGATGTAAATTATAGGCCAGTCAGTATATCAGGAGTGGTGGTTAAAGTACTGGAGAGGTTGGTTAAAGATAGAATTCAGGACTGATGGACAGGAAAAATGATACTTTATAAGGAAAAAAATGGTTCTGTGAAAGATAGATCTTGCCTTAGTCATTTGCTTACTTATAAAGTAACAGCTGAGTTGGATAAAGGAAATGGCCACTCGGAGATGGTGCTGGAGTTTGACGTTGAGCCTCATTTGACAGAATTCCACATGAAACTATGGCATAAATTGGAGCAAATGGGAATGAACATGAAACTGGTGATTTGGATAAGAGGGTGGTTGACAGTTAGGATATCAAAGAGTGGGATATGGGGAAGATGAGTCTAGGAGAAGGCAGGTGACTAGCAGTGTACTGCAGGGCTCAGTATGTGCCATTCTGTTTAATTTATCCATCAGTGATACAAGAAATATTTTCAGAGGAAAGTTGTTTGCTGATGATGCAAAGCTGGGAAAAGCAACAGAAAATGAAACTCATGTAGAGATCCCAAGAATGACTTAAATACACTAGCAGTATGGGAAAATGTAAATGGCTGCCAGTTTAATGTGGCAAAGTGTAAGATGATGCACTTTGGGAAGAAGTCACAAGCTGCATGCTATACTGATGGAAATGAATCAGGAAACTGATGAGACCAGGGATTTGGGGGGGCTATTTTGGTCACCATAGAAAAGGTGATCAAAATAGCATATCAGATTGTGGCTGTTGAAGAATGCAGTGACATGGGGATAGAGAGGTTATTATTTCCCTTTATAAGGTTTTAATATGACAGATCTGGAAACTACTGTATGCAGATCTAGTCTCCTGAATTTTGTGGGGATGAAGAAGTGGTGGTGGTGATGATGGAGAGGATCAGAAGGAAGTGACAAAGATTGTGGTGTGGACTTTTGGAATTGGTTGTCAGAGGTGGTCATAAGTGCACATCAAATCATTCGTTATCATATTCCTCATTCTTAATTCAGCACTATCATATCTCAGCAACAGATAAACAATTTTCACTTTAAATCCTCTTAAATCCTTCAGTACTAACTTATCTCAGCAGCAGGCTAACAATTTTCATTCTCTCCCTTTCTTTCTCACTTCTTTCGGACATCCTTTCATGTCCCCATTATAGGGGACATGAAATGATCTAGCATGAAATGATCATGCCAGTCATTATAGCAAGTACCATGAATTATAGCAAATAGTATGGATTACAGCAAACACCATTATAACAAACTACCAAGAGGTTCCGATCCAAAGTCCATTATAGGTCCAATGCTGCTCTTACCCATTCTTTACCATACGATCTCTCGGCTGTGACTCCCCCCTTACCCACTCACCTTTTATCACCCCTTACCCTCATATACTTTCCTAGACTCAATTACTCTTCTTGCATCCAAGGCGATTGCATTTCTATGCTAACCATCCCCATTTACACACTTACTGCTTGCTTCCATAATGACTCTAGTTTCCCTGAGTAAGTTTCAGTGTCTTTAAGTTTCTATTTGCTTTTCTGTTCTATAATTTCTAATTAACAATTCCAAATAAAAAAAAAATTAATTAAATTTAAAAAATAACACATGCACACACACACATATATATATACACACACACACTAGGGAGGTTCCACCCCCTGGCACCTACGGCGTCCAACCCCCCCTGAGTTCTGCACTGGTAGACCGGTTCTCCTTGAATTCTGATGACTCAAATTTTGAAAACTTGAAAGGGGGGGGGACCCGCGCCCAACTCCCCGAGTTCCGGATTGGTAGGCCGGTTCTCATCGAATTTTGAAGACTCGAAAGGGGGTTCCGCCCCCCGGAGCCTGCGGTGCCCAACCCCCTGAGTTGCGGACTGGTAAGCCAGTTCTCCTTGAATAATTCTGATTACTCGAATTTCGAAAACTCGAAAGGGGTCCACCTTATATGGACACAACTCCTCTACCATCATCAATAGCACTCCTCCTCCCTTTTTGTTTTGTCTGTCTTCACAAAAGATTACACATATCCCTCCATCTCTATTCTTGTCAGAACGTAAATGTCATCATCATTCAACCATGACTCACTTATTCCAACAATTTTTGGGTGAATGAACTATCAATGCTATAATTTAATATCCCTTGTTTTGAATACTTCTAGCATTCGTAAACATACACACTAGCTCGTTTCTGTTTCTATAACAAGTCCCACTGATCCCACCTCCCTGATATGACTCCCCCACACCCCTTCCTGTCCATTCCTCTCTATCATCACTGATATTACATCCCTCCACAGACCTAAATGTCATCCCCCACATCCATGACTATCTTAATCCTTTCTGGCACACTCATGCATCTGCTCCTGAATCCATCATTCACACTTCTCATGCAGTTTTCCTGTCCACCATGACTCTCCATGTTTCCCTGTGTCTTGTGTTCCTTCTCTTTATCATTCTCTTCACTCATGCCACTCACTTCTCTATTCTCAAATCCTCCTACTTTACTCTCCTATCCATAACACATCTTGCTTCCTCAGATCTTCTATTTGCTTCAGTCATTTTCTCTTGCAGCAATCATTTCTCCAACTGACTCGCACCAAATCCATTTAAATGTAACCCATTTCTTTTATACAGCTCTATCCATCCCTCAAATTCACCCCACATGTTCGCAAAATGAACTTTCTCATCACACAACTCTGCTAGCATACCATTCATAATCTTTGCTCACCTTCTCAACTCATCATTATCATATCTGAGCAACATGCTGACCACCTTACTTATCACACTGTTATCTTTCACTCTTCTCAACAGCTTCCTGACATCCACCCTTACATTCTCCTTGTAATTTTAAAATTCAAACATATCATTTCTGCCAACTAACACTACAACTCTTTTGCTTGCTTATTCCTCTTATTCAGTGCTTAAATAACTCTGATTATTCTACTTCCTGAAAAACAAACCTTGTGCATCTTTTCGCTCACACACCTCTAATCATCCCCCATATACTGCTACACTAAAAATCATTCGATATTGCCTTCAAATCTTTCATCCCATTCTTTCTCACATTTCCATGCAAATCCGTAATTCTCCTCAGTTCATTCCTCATATGTTTAATCTCTTGCCTCATCTTTACTATTTTCATCTCTTCAATTATTTTCTCATTTCTATTTACACCAGTTGCATTTTCACTAGCTTGCACGTTTTCTGTCTTATCATTTACCACTGCTAACTTGCTGGCGGCTAGGCCTGCTCTCTTACCACCCACTGCTGCTAATTTACTGACATCTATGCACACTGTCTTACCACTCATGTTGATAACTCATTGCCACTTTCACTACTGTCTTACCATTACTGTTCAAGCATTCAACTGCACCATGAACTCTACTTATTCCCATAGCTACATCCACTATCTATTGCCCACTACTGCTCACATTCAATGATGTCACATAATCTATAAGCATGCTACACTTCTTGCACACCTAAACTCCTTTATCTCTATTAATCCTCTCCATATAAATATATTCAAATACATATGTGGTGTATTTACAAATACATATTGCATTCACAGTAGCTCACCATTTTCAAAAAATCTATGCCACATACATTCATATTTCGTGCCAATCTACATCTCACTACCATTTTACTCACACTCAAAGCTACACACAAGAAACAAAAAGAAATTTAATAAATACAGACCTTTAACTACACTGAACACTGCCATCATACAACAATATTTAAATAACAAATTATTGCTATTGTCACACACAATTTTAAAATTCAAACTTATCTTTTTGCAGTTCTCTCGACAAATCAGCTCTCTCTCTTCACCATTTTCATTAATTTTTTTTTTTTTTAAATTAGAATTCACATCCTTCTATTCTGGAACATAAACTTAAGCCATAACTGGGGGTGGGGGGGGGGCATATATGAGCACAGGTATCCAAACTATTCCAATTCTTCTGATGTTCCTCTGGCAAGAGACAACAGGATACATGTGGCCAACTGTTCTTGGCATAGATGTTATTTATACCTTAGTTGCCTATGCAGGAGTTGGAGGAGAAGAAGAAGAATGCTGAGGAGATCAGTTAATGGTGCCAACTAGAAGTGAGAGAGATGGAAACAAAGGAGGAGAAAACTTTTGCCTAGTGGCCTTTGGTGCTTCTTCTGCAGCAGTATAGACCATGTGAAGTGAAGTAGCGAGGTTTTTTTTTTTTTGTCTCATGGCTTTTTTTTTTTTTTAGCTGCCTTGGCACAGATTGAAGGTCACAGAAATTTTGAATGGGGGTGGAAGATGAAGGCCTTCATTACAGCAAGAATTATTTCAGTTATTTGGTTATAGTAAGTGTCTAGTTCAGGAGAGTAGAAATAATGATCAACCAACAGAAGTGAAATGCCAAAATTATGGTTATACCATTTGGCACCAATATAGTGCCAAAGGTGCTGGGGAAAAGGGCCTTTTGCAGAAAGAGAAACTTCGATGAAGTTATCATCTAAGTGAAAAGAAGAGATAGAATCAAGATCCACAGTGTACTTAGAAGAAAAAATGCAGGTAAAGTTTATTGGAATGATTGGATGTGGACTGTTTGAAATTACAAATTGTGCACTATTTTATTTATTTTAGTATTATTATTTGTTTTGCATGTTATGGTGAGGATTATGACATATTCTGATAGGTAAGTGAGGAATTTACATTAAGACTGTTAATTTGGACATTTTTTTCCAGCTGGATCAGTAGAAGTGGAAAAGTCTCCCATGAAACTTCACTATTAGAACAAATTGGACTGCAAAAAATCAAGTCTTAGAGATCTAAATTTGAAGGAAAGTAAAGGCAACAAATGACTAGAAAAGGGAAATTTTGAACATAATAAGGAAAAAAAAAGGGGAGGGGGAGAGGAATTCCAGCAGAAACATATAGCAACTATTTTCTAGGTATATGTTTATTTCATGACAAACCTTCATGAAAGACCAGTAACTTTGCTTTTTTTTTTTTTTAAAGTGATGACTGTCACCCACAAAAAGTTGTATATATAGTACCTTAGTACTATGATGGAGATAAGGATTCTCTTTCTATTTTTATTACATATTTATTTTTAACAGTCTGGAAACTATGCTCTAAAAACCAAACATTGAATGATTTCAAGTTACTTCAGGCATGCAATGAGTGGAGGCAGTGGTCTCACACCAGGCAATAAAATTCATCTGCCTACTTAAAGACAAACATCCATGCCCATGGCAGGATTCAAAATTTGTAGCTTGTTGATTGGAGAGCAGATATGCTATCTACTCGCTCAACAATGCCAGCTAAAACTGGCCAGGGGTTAGAATCCTGCTCTAGACTAAATGTGTCTTTTTGTACCATTTCTGGTTGAAAATTAAAGTTACAATGATAAGTTTAAAAAGGAGTGGAGGACATACAGTTTGTGATATTATTTGGGAATGCATCTCATTAAAAAAAAGTTTTAAGAATCTGCCTTCTAATCAGGTGAACTATTTTACATAATTGGTTATTTTTGGAAACAGATGGTTGTGTGTAGTCAGTAATATTGTACAGTAATCCCTCGATTAATGTGCCCCCGATTAGTGCGCCATTTTTTTTCGATACCCAAATTCGATTAGTGTGCCTATACACATCTTAAAAATAAATGTTACAGATTTTAAAAATTTTCTATCTGTACATTTTTATGGCTATTTAAAAAAAATCACTCACCAGAATGAAATAATTTAGTTACCGATTTAAAACATTTTACAAAGATTTTAATGGCATACTACACTACTTCCATGTATGCTATGTATACTATGTTCCAAATTTTTACCGCCAAAATTTATGTCTGCTATAGTTCCGATAATAACAATCCATCTTCTAGGATGAGTTGTTAATTATTACACATCAGAAAATGAACTTCTCTTTTATGATCATTGTAGTTTTTAAAGTAACTATTTTGCTTGTATAACAGTTGGGAAATTTTATCTATAAAGCACGTGATATCGCGTGTTGGCCACCAATTCGTATGTCCTTCATTTCTTTCTCCCCTTCAATGATAACGTCCAAGAGTTAATTATATCCCATTTTGAAGAATTGAGTGATTCCGACCTGCTAAGTTTCGATGCACAGCAGGAAGATCCCGAAGAATATGAAGAAAATTTAACCACTGATAGTCAGCCAAAAGAGATTTCACAGAAACAATTTGAAAATAAGCAGCAATGCTTAGAGGCTGACCCTGATGAGGAGAAGCAGTAAAATTTGCAGAAGAGTAGAAGAGGCAATAGGGCCATACCGTCGGTTGTATGAAAAAAAGAAACAAAATGTCCACCACACTACATTAGCTCAATTCTTTGTTAAGAAATAGAATAATAAATTTATATTCTAAATATGTTTTATTGTCTTTCAGCTTCATGGTTTTCCTTTAACACTAGACCCTGAGACAAACCCTAATTCTTTTATAAAAAAAATTAATTGTCAAAAAAGAAATCTGAGGAACGAATTATACATTTTCTCATAGGTTATTATATTCGATTAGTGCGTTTTCGATTAATGCGCCTGTTTTAAAGAATGCATTAGGTGCACTAATCGAGGGATTGCTGTATTACAGTTTAACCACTGCACTATGACATGTTTACATGTAAGTGAAAACATGGATGCAAAATGTTTAATGAAATTGAAATAATATTTGGATATGACTGAAACAACTCAGATAAGATGCATAAAGTATTTGCTCTATTTCATTCATATGGTTGGCTGAGTAGTTCAAATGTTACAGAATAAGCCATTAAACATATTATATTAACCACCAAATCAAATAGTGTGATTTACAAAGTTTTTTTTTTATGCATGCTCTTACTTTATGTAATAAATGAAAATACCTCTTCATCTTTGATTGTCTCGTGCAGTTTGGTCAAGCCAGTTAGATCAGCAAGATAGTTAGGATCACCAAAAACATGTTGAAGAAATTGAAATCCTTCCTTTTCATACATTTGAAGAACCTACAGGGGGGAGATGAGGAAATATGAGCATATATTTCTCAATATGCTATTTATTTTTATTATATGGTATTCTTTCAGCAGTTATTGAAAACAGTAGTGTAATTCAAATTGTAAAACCAGCAAAATATTAATAAGTTTAATACATGCATTTTTTTTTTCTTCTCTTGGTGTTGTTTATACATGAAGAGCTATTAGAATATAAATTCTACAGTTATGCAGACAGTAGAAAAATGGAAAAGGATAACCATATACTATGTAAGGACATTAGTTCGTTTCAGTTATTTTGTTACCTACAATTATTCAGTTCAGTGCTGTATGCTTATAGCTACAATGGCACTGAAGATGCCGGGTAGAAAAACCAGTGAAATATTAATAAATTTAATACATGTATTTTTTCTTCTCTTGGTGTTGTTTATACCATGAAGAGCTATTAAGAATAGGGATTCTACAGTTATGCAGACAGTAGAAATGTGGAAAAGGATGAATACTAATATATGTAATAGTATTTGATCTGGTAATAGCATCAGAAGATCTATCCATAACTACAATAGCAACTCTACCTCCGATCAGTGAAGTGACCATGCAGTCTTGTAAAGGGAAATTGCTCAACATATGGAATTTTCAGTCAAGAAAGGATTTATATGGAGCTACAAAATTGACGATTAGAGCAGTGCCAGTGGCATAAGAAACTACATGGAATGGGGAGCTGCATGGGAAGTGGTCAAGGATGGTCTGAGCAAGGCAGTATCATATTGCATACCCAGGGTCAGGAGGATAAACCGAGTAGGTATTAAATAGATGAGCAGCAATATAAAGTGGAAGCTGCAAAAAAAAAAAGAAAAAAAGAAAGCATTATGGAAGGAATATAAACAAAAAGGTGATCAGCATGCTCATGAGCAATATAAAGCACAAGCAAAAAAAGAGTAGCTAGTTTGGTAAGAAAGGCTAAATCAGATTTTGAGAGAAAATTAGCTAAGCAGGTTAAAGTAAGTAAATGATAAGGTTTTTTTTGCTACATAGCAAGTAAGAGAAAGAATGATTATGGTAAGATAACTTTACTCAGTGCTGATGGTAAGAGTGTGACAGAAGCTGAAGAAATAGTCCAGTTACTAACGTGAGAACCAAGGTAGATGAACTGAGGTACTCAGTATATTAAAAAAACATCAATGTGAATATGGTAGTGGGCCTGGATGATATGTCAGTTCATGCTACGAGAATGTACAAGTGAAGTGGCAGTGCCTCTGACAAACTTGTTTAATCTAAATTTCAGCTCTGGCAAGGTTCCAAGGGAGTGGAAAGAGGGTAAGATAGTTCCATTACATACAGGTGGTTCCAAGACAGAAGTAGCATATTTGCAGAAAAGGGAAATTCTGACTCAGTAATTTATTCACGTTTTCCAATTTTATCTAATTTTGCTTTCAGGTGAAAGCAAAATTGGATAAAGGAAATGGCTACATTATAATACTGCTGGACTTTACAAAGGCATTTGACAAAATAACACCTAGAAAATTATTACATGTTGGAACAAATGAGAATTGATATGAGATTGGTGGCATGGATAGGGCATTGGCTGAAAGACAGATATTAGAGGGTGGCATTCAGTGCAGTGGAATCAAGGTGACTAGTGGATTGCCCCTGATTGCTCTGTACTAGGACTACTCTTAATTTGTGCACAGCAAAAGATCTGATAATGGGGAGGAAAAATTCGGTTGTTTGCTAATGATGCAAATTTTATTTTTGTTGCCCCTTTTTTTTGCATTTGATTTTTTTCATATTTATTTGTATGATGGATCCAGCACTGTCACAGTGTCATTCTGGTGATTAAAAGTATTGCAGTTCAAAACTGGGGAAAATATTGCTCTCATATTGCCAGTCAATATTGCTCTTATGTTACCTTTATCAATAGTTGATAAAGGTGATATACCGTTCGAGCACAAATGAGAGAACCCTTGACACTTCTGTGCATGGCAGAAGAAGGTGAATCCATCCCAATAATAGAGTAATAAATTCATCTCGTGGGATAAGTTTGTTTATTATTACACATCTGAAACTTAGCTTTTCTATTATGAACATTATAGTTTCTAAAGTGGTAACTATTTTGCTTGTATAACAGTTGGAAAATTTTACATACAGTATTAACAAAATTTAAAAAATATATAAAATAAAAAATAGTGTAAGTGAAATTTATTAAGAAAGTTTATATAAAAATAATAATTATACAGAAATTTTTTTTTTTCAAATGCGTCTTAGCCATTCTAAAATTACAGCTGAGAGAACTCAGACACTTTAATGTCCTAAACTGATTATTTATGACTTGTGACTCTAACAAAATTAAGCATAAAATTTTGAAAAAAATACCTTTATCAAATCCTTTTAATTTTCGTAGTCATCTGAATCAATGTCCGAATTACTTTCACTTACATTAATCACCAAAGGTTTGCATAATTCTTTGATAATTCCATCTCTGTCCCAATACATTTCCAATGAGTCAATATGAGAGCAATATTTTACCCAGTTTTGAACTGCAATACTTTTAATCACCAGAATGACACTGTGACAGTGCTGGATCCATCATACAAATAAATATGAAAAAATCAATGCAAAAAAAAGGGGCAACGAAAATAAAATTTGCATCATTAGCAAACAATTTTATTGTTTGCTAATGATGCAAATGACAGCAAGAAAGCACGTGATTTTGTGTGTTGGTGATGAATTCGTATGTCCCTTATTCCTTTCTCCACTTCAACATCAATTGACTCTTCTTGGCACTCTGCAGCTACAGTTCTCTCAACTGTGGGCAGATAATAGATATCTTCCAGGATGATTTAAATAAATTGGCAGTAGGCAAAGGGCAATTTAATAAATTGGCAAAGGGCAAGGTTGTCAATTTCTCTTTATAAGGCTATGATTTGGTCACCTGTGTTTCTAGAGAGCCAGGAGGTGGCAGAGAAGATTCAAAGATGAGTAACCAAGCTCGTTAAAGGTGTATGAGTTGCAGAGTTTATCTGACAGGTGGAGTTACTAAAGGAATTCTATAAGATCGACACAAAAGAAATGTTCCAATGCATGGGGAGTAGGATGGAAACAAGGGATCACACTTGAAAGATGTCTAAGAGGAAGCATGTGAAAACTAGGCTCTTTGTTTGGAGAGTGGTGAATGAGTGAAATAGATTGTCAGAGGTGGCTGTGAGCATCCTAATAGTGAATAAGTTTAAGGAGATGTATGATAGTTGTGGTAATGGATAGCATGGATCTCCTGCAATGAGTCTTTTGACTCCATGGAATACCTGTATAAATAATAATATTAGACTAAACCTAAAGAGAGGAACCCTCTGTGGGTTTGGGCCAGTCATGGCTTTTGGATGGAAGGTCTAAGAATCACTGTTTTCCAAATCTTGGGTGTCTCAATGAAATGTTCAATAAGTAGTCTGTCAGTGTATTTTATGGAAATAAAATACACTGGAAAAGAAGTGGATTTTGATTTTTTTTTTAAAATTAGAGATTGGAAAATCAGGAAAGTGTTTGGTATTTTAAAGTACGAGAAGTACAGTAATACTCTCCACCTTCTGATGCTCTAATTTATGCATATCTGCTCTCATGACACTTTTCAATTATGACCAATGTCCATTTATACAATGCTGCATTCACTCATATGAAGGTTTTAGTGAAATGATGTGACTGTAAATCAACTGATGCACATTTTGATGAACTATTTGTTTACAATGCTCATTATGTCTCTTTGTGTTTTGATGTTCTGCTCTGACTTATCAACTGTCTATAATTATTATTTTATTTAATAAAATTACCAGCAATAGTTGTTAATAGCGGCAAATAAAATTCAAAGTAAGGGAGTCGCTGCTTCCAGTAACCTTTGAAAAGAAGATGCGTAAACCTATTACAATAGGCACTAACATTAAAATTATTTAATTTAGTGACAATGATGGTTATCAAACTTTTTCAGGCTGTGGTACTTGGCAATGCAAATTTCTGTTGCAGTATCTGTGTTCTTAATACTGGGCTCTTGTGTAATTAACCCAAACAGTTCATGGTACTTGATGAAGTAATCATTATCATATTACTGGTGGTTGAATGGTGGCACTTGAGTATTTACAGCGAAATAAACAAATGTTACATAAATATTAGGCTGGTGAAAGTTTTTATACAAACATAATTGTATGAATAGGCAAAAGCATACTAAATTTGGACAGATATTTTTTACTATCAAAATTTGGTGGTATCATTTGAGAAACACTGGTCTATTGAATGCTGAGATAGGCTACAGGCTGAACCTTACCTCACACTACTGTGTTTGTCTGGTTAACCTAACAAAGATTATGTGAAAAGTGCTACACTAGCTAGTATTACAGTTATCCATAAACATAACATTCTTATTGCGAAAAAGTAAAAACTTTAAGTGGTATACACTGTCAACCAAACTAGCCAGTATGTTTCCTTAAACTAAGTTATTCAGAATAACTTTTTCTTTGTGAAAATTATTCTAAATTTTTATTTGCATAATTGCTTCAAATGAATGCTTTATGGCATTTACAGACATATATGGCTATTTAAAAATGTTATTGAACCATTACATGCATCTATAAGTGATGGGGGAGCACAATGATTCACTATGTGTGTGGGAAGGCTTATGTGTTCATAGTCCATGTTAATTTATTTTCACGGTATTGACAACAACAGAATGATAAGAAAATAATTACTATTTATTACCTTATTTGCTGATATTATAACCAGCATCTTTAGGGAACAAAAATAGTTTGTCACAGTATGCAAAACAACAATAACCTGGTATAACAAAGGAATTACTTTAAACAATTGTAGTGAACAACACAAAGACTAAGATCCTGATTAGGTGCCATCTAGGTTTAAAAAAATATTTTTAAATAAAATTAAATAAAAAGTATTAATTAGATCTTAAAATGACTGTCTCCCAGATTTTTGACAAATTTATACAGCTGTACTTGTTGTTTGGAGTATATTTTAGAGCTTCTGTTGATTCCAAAAACAATCTCTCTCTCTGACTTATAACAACTTCTGTGTAGCACTTTGGTTTTTCTTCCAATTGATCCTGTGTGAAGTGATATCCAAGGAATAGTCTGCTATACTCGACTTGCCATAACAACAGTGCTAAATATATGTTTTATGTTCACTAAGGCAGATGTCCACAGTAAGCTCGATCACAAGAACAGGACCCTTCATAAACTCCTGATGTGATGAAGAGATTTTGTCCTTGGGTGAATGGATGAAAGTTGCCAATTTGACATAAGGTTTAAATATGGTGCATAGGTGCTTTTTATTAAGCAATCTAGAAATCTTTTCAGATGTGCCTTGAATGTATGGGATGCTAACAGTTTTTCTGTAGTCTTGTCTGGTAGGCAATAAGGGAGGGGATTTCTGGGGAGCATGTAGTATTTTTCCTATCCTATGAGGATTATAGCCATTGACTAAGAAGGCATGCAGTAAGAGAGTGAGTTCAACCATGAGAGCATTGTCATTGGAACAAATCACTCTGGCTCTGTGAGTTAGTGTTTATAGGATACCATACTGTCGAGATGGGTGCTGGTGTGATTGTTTGTGCAAATATCTCCCTGTATGCATGGGTTTTCTATAAACAAAAAAGATAACCATCTGGAAGCCATGTGGTTAATGTATGAAAGGGCAGACAGTCATTACTTTCCTGTTCCATTGTAAAGTGGATTTTAGGGTGTTGACTATTTAAATGCACTAAGAATGTATCCAATGTGCCTTGACCATATGGCCAAATAGCAAACACATCATCAGCATAGTGTAGCCAAACCAGTGGCGCATCCAAGGAGGGGGACAAGGGGCACTCCCCCCCCCCCCCAAATAGGGCCAGGGCTCCTTGGCCCCTAAATAAGGCAATAGGGCCATACTGTCAGTTGTATGAAAAAAAGAAACAAAATGCCTGCCAAACTACATTAGCTCAATTCTTTGTTAAGAAGTAGAATAATAAAATTTATATTCTGAATATATTTTATTGTCTTTCAGCTTTATAGTTTTCCTTTAACTAGGCCCTGAGACATATTGCAGAAGTGGCAATAGGGCCATATCGTCGGATGTATGAAAAAAAGAAACAAAATGCCCACCAAACTATGTTAGCTCAATTCTTTGTTAAGTAGAATGATAAAATTTATTTAAATTAAGGGGATATTAAATCCCACATTGTTTCAAAACCGAATAAGAAAATCGGAATCAAAGAGTTTCATGCCGAATATAGTAACTATAGACGTATCGGCAACTACTAGCGTAAGCTAAAGCACGTAGTACAAACTAGGGCAACTCGTAGCAAAGGTGGGGAAAGTTCTGATCGCTATTCTTAGTATTTCCCATAATGTAAAACCCATCTCCCAGGAGATGTATGATGTTATACATTATGGTAGGAGGTCACTACCACCCAGACCGGTTTCGATCTTTATTGAGATCTCATCAGTGAGTAGCTAGACTAAAATATTTATGGAAAATACTAAAAATAGTGAAAAAGGTAGCAATATATGAAAGCAATAGGATGATTTAAGGTCTGTTTTAAAAGGTGATGACATTCTCGTCCACTTTAAGCAATGATGTTATTAGTTCTGCAGTGGAAAACTGCAAACAAATGAACGTTACATTATTTTGTAACAGTTAAAGAATACTTACAGGTGTTGAGCATGCTATACAGTTTTCAAATGATTTAGTAGCAGGAAGTATATGTTGAAATCTAAATAAGAATCCTCTAATCTGGTGAGGAATAATTCCAAGCAATGATATTAAACTTGATTCTACATTGAAGCTGTCATCACTTGAACTGGTAGCTGGGGCTTCAGCTCTGTAATAAAATCCACTGAATAATATGGTTGATATGTATGCACATAAAAGAACATAAATATAGCATAAATAAAGAATCTATGGAAAAATGTGTAATGATGAAAGTTAGTGAAGAGTTACTGGAACAATGTAGTTGTAATGATCTTGAAGCTGAATTTTAAGAGTATTTTAAAAAAAGTAAATAATCTGTAGAGCTTCAAAGTTATATAAGCATCTCTAGAGTCTGAGGAGGAAGCTTTCCAACTCACCTGCCATCTATTATACTTCTCTTTGAATGCATTCACTGATAAAGCACTCACAATCCCCACTTGAAACTTATTCCATTCATTCATCATATTCCACAAGAAAAGTCTAGGACTCTTGTGCTTTTTAACCAAAAAACCTATTCAGCTTTCAAGGAAGAACTTTTATTTTTTTTTTTATGCCTGACATGAACAGAAAACCTACTTCTGTATCTACTTGTATACTTTATAATCCTCTTACTAACATGCAGGCTTCCGTGTCTTAGGTGTTGTTGATTATTCATAATAGTGCTGCTTCACAGCATAAAAAAACCTAATAAATGCCCGTGTGCTTGTCACAATTATAAATTTATGCCCTGAAGATTGTGTAGAAAATCAGCAAAATAATAGTAGTTTCAATAAATTAATTTCTTTTTTCCTCCCTTGGTGCTATTTACACCATGAAGCACTATTATGAATGCAGGCTCCCATCTTATCTCCTCTCAACTTATTTATTGAACTCTGACACCCTTATTTAATTAATCTACCCACATATGCTATATTCTGAGACATCATGAATACCTGCCTCTGAACCCTCTCCAATTGAACAGAATATCAATGACCATATGTGAGCCAGGTAATCAAATGTATCAAATGCTTGTAAAGAGAGGAGTGATCAATTTCCTTTTCCTACAAGTGTTCTTTTCATCAGTGCAGTTATTCATTATGATGACGTTATTATTACTCAGACACTTTGCAACAACTGCATCGACAATTATTTGTAATGTTATACTAATTAAGTTAGTGGAATAATGGCTTGAATAATATGTCTCTTCCTCTGTAAAATAGCAAACTGTGGAATGAGGAAAAGGTTTTACTACTTAACCTATTAGCAAGTAATCAAGAAGCTACTTACTAATATTTTAAGCAGTAAAGCCCTTGATAAGATTCCATACTTATTCTAACTAGATCCTCATTATAATGAGGAAACACTTGATTAAATTTTAAAAATTTCACTGACTTTATCATAATCATCAATTCCTAATACGTATCCTCAATGGGTATAGAGGACACAACACCATGATAGCTACATAATTAAGTTTACATTACTAATAGTTTCCTATCAAGAATTTTCCTTCAAATGAATCTGTTTTATTTATTTATTTTTTATTTTGTGAAATATTCGAATAGTCCCACCTTTGCAACAACTGATATTTTAGCCATCTGCACCAATCCACCTATATCTCTGTTTTCCACTGGGTCTTTTACCTAACATCTTCACATCAAACAACTAACCTTTCCCATTTTGTTTAAATGATCACCTTAGATTAGCTCTGCCTACATATTCTTGAATGTTAATAATGTGACGTTCCTTTCTAATATCTTCATGTTTAATATCATTCTGTATTCTCCCTAATTTTTATCTTTTCAGATGGAGTCCAGTCTCTGATCAACTGTTTCATTTCTAATCTAATCATAAGTTAAACTTGGTTTCAAAACTGTCTGAACCGAATGCTGCTAGTTTGCTATTACATTCTATACAAATTTATTCAACTGATTTATTCAACAAATTTATTCTCTAACTATATTAGCTCTATTTTCATAGTTTATCTTTTTATTTCCAATTTTCATATAAATTTGTTACAGCAATTAAAGAGTACTGTAGACATGCAGTAATTTATTTAAGAATATGACATCTGCAAAAAGTAAATTGCTGAGTATAATATCTCTGATTTTGATATCAGATTTAATGTCACTTTCCTTCATGATATGATCTATATAAATGATAATCAGAGTGGAGATATAGTGCATGCTCCACTTTTGAATGATTTTTTCACCCGATTTTCTTTCTATACATGCTTCAATTTTGCTGAACTTAAAATTTAAATATAAGCCATACACTACTCAGAATAATATTTTTGTTTATGCATATAACTGCAGTGTTCCTCTCTTTCCAAAGAACTTTTCTCTTGGCACTTAATCATTTACCTTAATGAGATCTGCAACACTTAAAAAATACAGGTCTATATTATATTTCCAGAATTTCTTAATTCTTTGTTGTAAAGTCTAAAAAATCTGTCTAATCACCTATTTGGGATCTAATTTCTAAATTATCATTTATCTTATACTTCTGTCAAGTATCTTTTGCATACATTTTTATCAAAAATAACAAGCAGTAAAATTCCTGTAATTCTCACATTCTGTTGTATTTTCCTTTTTTTATATATTTATAGATGGGTGCTATGAAAATTCTACTTCAATATATCTGAAATTTCACCTTTTGACCAGGTTTTCAGTGTAACACTTTCATACCTCTATATTCAACCCTTTCTGTTTAAATATCATGTACCCTAGTTGTCTTTTCACATTTCAAATTTTGTTGACTTCTACCTTCATTATTGATACATATTCTTGGTTGCAATTTAACTGAATGCATTCTGCCAGTGCTTATCTCATTTAATAGTTTTTCAAAGTAATTATTATTATTATTATTATTCAGACCTCCATGGAGTCAAAAGACTCATCGTGGGAGGTCCTTCCTAAGAAACACAAAGTCTATCATACCACTCCTTAAACTCATTGACAGTTCTCGCTCTCACCACTCCATCAGGCAATGCATTCCACGGTTCAACCACCTTCCATGCAAAGAAACCACTCTTCACCCTCTTGCTCACAGTTTCCTTTCGTAACTTCCAGGGATGGCCTCTTGTCATCACTCCTTCCTGCTGTTCAACCAAGCGAAAGAACTCCCCAGTGTCAACCTTGTAACCACCTCTCAACAGTTTAAAAGTCTCAATCATATCACCTCTCCTTCTATCCACCAAACTCTGCAGTCCACATTCCCTCAGCCGATCCTCATAACCAAAATTGTACAGTCCTGAAACCACCTTTGTCATCCGTCTTTGTACCCTTTCTACAGTTAATTTATCCCCCTTCAAATCCTGGAGACCAAATCTGAGAACAATAGTCTAAATGTGGTCTGATCAGAGACTTATACAACAGAATGATAACCCTTTTATCTCTGCAGGTCAGTGTCCTTCTCATAATTGCAGCAATCCTCTGTGTTACCTTCACCACCTTTGCAATATGTCTCCTAAATGTCAGGTTTCTATCAATCATCAACCCCAGATCTCTTGTCTCCCCTACTTCCTCCAGTATAACTCCTCCCATAGAGTATGCGGAATCCCATCGATGTTTCCCAAACCTCAAAACCTTACATTTTGCTGCATTAAACTGACACCCCCATTTATTTGCCCATCTATCTAGCTTATTCAAATCCTCTTGCAGAAATTACTTCAGATCAGAATATTCATTTATCTTCCGTGTTTATGTCAAGTGGATTATCTTTCATTGTGTTTAGTATATGCTCTTTCTCCATTTCTAAGCTTTCTCAACAGCCTCCAAAATTTCACTACCTTTCATGATGTTTATCTTCTATTTCTTTCAATGACATTTTATAAGCTACTTTTAATTTAAATTTCCTTTCTTTTCTTTTCTTTTTTTTTTTTCTGTATTGTATAAGACCACATGGTGACCTTTGTCAAGAACTTTCAATATGATTTTTTCTTTTCCTGGAAAACTGTAACTGTCGATTTAACTTCTTGAGTCCCATGAAATTTGGATTTTTCTATCCTTGCAGAATCACTACACGCTTCTCTGGTCTGAAACAATTAATTAATCAAACTTTTCCTCAGATTTTGCTGCCCAGTCTCTAAGATTTAATTTCTGTTTTCAAAGTCATTTTTTCTCCAATAGCATTTGTTTATTTGGGTATGCAGCTCACTTTGGAAAGCCACTTGATTCTTTTTTAAAACTCTTTTGTGCATATTTTTCTTTACCGTATGGCACTCATTTTTATCCTGCTAAAAACCAAATGGTGATCACTTCTTATTTTAAATTTTCTTGCATCTTGAAATAGTCAGAAGGTATCACTATCAACAGTAAATTAAAGATACCAGGATATTATATTCTTGGTTTCATCCTTTATCTAAGTGAAAGCAAACAAAGTTTGCATGCAAAGTCACTTCATGACTGGGCTACTTATATATAGAGGATAAAAGACTCCCCATCAATTGCCTTGGTACTCCATAATGCAATGCACATATCCTTGAAGACATGTATAATGTTATGCATTATGGGAAGGGTCACTACCCAGACCAGGTTTCAACCTTTATTGAGGTCTTGTCACTAAGGCAACTGATGTAGAGTCATTAGCCTCTATATAGAAGTAGCTCAGTCATGAAGTGACTTCACGTGCAAACTTTGTTTTCTTACACTTAAACCAAGAATATAATTTCTTGGCATCTTTAATTTATAGTATAACCAAGTTAAAAAAAAAAAAAAAACTTTCAACATCTATCTCTAACCCAGAGTGCTTTAGTAATAAGGGCCAACACCTTTCTGACTACTTGTATATGGAAATATACAAGTAAAAGAAAGAGAATCAAGAAATATATTTGTTTCTAATTTAGAACATGATTTATATAAAATAGGACCCAATGTATATAAGATTTTTGAAACATTTAAGAACAGATACTAAAGAAAATGTAAAATTAAACATCGAAATTAGAAGAACTTTAAATTTCTATACAGAATTGTGGACAGATAAATATTTTAAAAAAGATAACTGGCAAATATTGAATGAAAGTGAAAAGGAAATAACTAAAGAAGAATTAGAAATTAGCCTGAAAGAAACAAGAAATGGAAAATCGCCTGGAAAAGATAAGTTAGGTTCAGAATTATATAATAAATTTAGTTTAATCCTTTATCCAAGTTAAGCAAACAAAGTTTGCACCTGAAGTATCTTCAGGACTGAGGCAACTCGTGGTAAAGGTGGACCAAGCTCTCATCACTCCTTGTCTCAGTATCTCCCATAATGCAAAGCACATCTCCTTGCAGACATGTATAATGCTGTGCATTAAGGGAAGGATCACTAGCCAGACTGGTTTCGACCTTTATTGAGGTCTCGTCAGTGGGAGCCAGACCCAGAAGTGGTGATACTAAGACAGAAGCAATGGAGAAGTCATATTTACCTATACGAGTTGCCAAAAGGTGTACCACCTTATTATTTAATTACTCTGGATTTAGAGAAAGATGTTGGAGGTTTTTTTCTTTTTTCCACTTGGTTAGACTATAATAAATTTAGTTTAATCCTTTATCCAAGTGTAAGCAAACAAAGTTTGCACCTGAAGCATCTTCAGGACTGAGGCAACTCGTGGTAAAGGTGGACCAAGCTCTCATCACTCCTGTCTCAGTATCTCTAAATCAGTGGGATTTATCTCGTCAGTGGGAGCCAGACCCAAAAATGTGTCTGGCTGCCACTGATGAGACCTCAATAAAGGTTGAAACCAGTCTGGGTAGTGGCCCTTCCCTTAATGCATAGCATTATACATGTCTGCAGGGAGATGTGTTTTGCATTATGGAAGATACTGAGACAAGGAGTGATGAGAGCTTAGTCAACCTTTACCACGAGTTGCACCAGTGCTGAAGATACTTCAGGTGCAAACTTTGTTTGCTTATACTTGGATAAAGGATTAAACTAAATTTATTATAGTCTAACCAAGTGGAAAAAAGAAAAAAACTTCCAACATCTTTCTCTAAATTCAGAGTAATTAAATAATAAGGTGGTACACCTTTTGGCAATTCGTATAGGTAAATATGACTTCTCCATTGCTTCTGTCTTAGTATCACCACTTCTGGGTCTGGCTCCCACTGATGAGACCTCAATAAAGGTCGAAACTGGTCTGGGTAGCGGCCCTTCCCGTAATGCATAGCATTATACATGTCTGCAAGGAGATGTGCTTTGCATTATGGGAGATACTGAGACAAGGAGTGATGAGAGCTTGGTCCACCTTTACCATGAGTTGCCTTAGTCCTGAAGATGCTTCAGGCACAAACTTTGTTTGCTTACGCTTGGATAAAGGATTAAACTTAATTTATTATAGTCTAACCAAGTGGGAAAAAACTTTCAGAATTATATAAATATGCAGGAATGAGGTTCAAAGAGAGACCCCTATTATTTTTGATAAAATCTATTCAACAACTAACCCACCAATAGAATGGAAAAAAGCAATTGTGATTCATATCTTTAAAAAGGTAGTAGAGATGACCCTAAAAATTATAGAGGTATGAGTATTCTAAATTCCTGTTACAAAATATACAACAGAATTTTAAATAACAAACTAATAAAATATTCTGAAAACGTTATTTTAGAAACACAGAAGGGATTTAGAAAAGGATGATTATGTATAGACCTGGCCTTTTGCCTAAAATTAATAATAGAGAAAAGAATACAATTTAGAAACAGATATTACATTTACAAAAGGACTTCCTAGATGAGTCTCTGACTGCATGAGATCTTGGGGTAATAATAATAATGATTAGAGATGACAGATGATATAAAGGAAAAGGTGGTTCCTAGAGCAGGAACAATATCACAGACCTATAGAAATGTTTTGGAAAATTTAGAGAAAAAAAGCAAAGCTAGTAATGAGTAAGTACCAGGTGGACAATTGACTAGTGTTACCACATTCCAACATAAAGGTGTTTATAAATTCACATCAAGAGAACACACAACAAATAAGAAAAGCTTATTATTTTCAGACATAAAAAATATTGTGTTAGGGACCATGAGATAGCAGCACTTGTTAGCCATTTTCTTCGCTGCATACTGATTAATTAGTGATAGCCTTGGGCCAGCTATCTCTGATTGGCTTTGAAAAAGCATTTGACAAAGTTAAAAGAAGAATTTATTTAACATATTAAAAGAAAGACAAATACCAAATAATTTTCTAAAATGTATCATACGAATATATGAAAATAATCAATTACAAACAAGATCATGTAAGAGAGAGAGATAAACCAAGGAGTCCGACGGGGATGTTCCCTTTCAGCAACTCCTTTTAATATTTATGTAAATGAATTTTTATTCTAAATGAATAAAAATTTCCATCAAGGTATTAAACTTTCTCCTACTGTGAACTTAAACACTCACCTTTTTGCTGATGACCAAATAATAATTACAAATTCTGAAGATAACTTACAGAAAGATTTAAATTTAAATGAGATAGCCAAAGATTATGGAATGATAATATCAACAGAAAAATCAAAAACGATGGCCTTTAAAGGACAAGATCCAGTAAGAACTAAAATAATAATAGAAAACAAGATTTTAGAACAGGTGAATTCATTTAACTACCTAGGACATATAAAAATGAAAGAGATATAAACCTAAAAATTGTGAAAAATTTAAAAATAACAGGTGTAATTAACTCTATATTTAAACCTAACCTAGTTCAAAAGCAAACCAGACTAAAAGTATACAATACATTAGCCCTACCAGTCCAATTGTATGGAAGCGAAATCTGGACAATAAAACAAAAAGACAAAGATTAATAACAGCTGAAATAAAGTTTATGGGAAAAACTGCAAAGCATACCCTATTCGATCACAAAAGAAATGAAGAAATTATGAAAGAATTAAACCAGGAATCAGTAGAAAAAATTAAAAAATATAAACATAAATGGATGGAACACGTTGGAAGAATGAAAACACAAAGTTACCAAAAGAAGCCTTAAATTACGAACCACTAGGAAAAAGAAAACCAGGACGTCTTAAGAGAATCAACAATGACTTCTAAAGCAGGAATAACAGGCCACTCTAGGCCAAAATCCTTGACAAGCATGATGATGATGTATATGGAAATATGATTTCTGCATTATTTCAACCTTGGTATCACTTCTGGTCTGGCTCCCACTGATGAGACCTCAATAAAGGGTCAAAACCGATCTGAGTATTGGCCTTCCCATAATGCATAACATTATACATGTCCATAAGGATATGTGCATTGCATTATAGGATACTAAGGCAATTGATGTGGAGTCATTAGCCTCTATATATAAGTAGTCCAATCAAGTGACTTAATGTGCAAAATTTGTTTGCTTACACTTGGATAAAGGATGAAACCAAGAACATAATTTCTTGGCATCTTTAATTTATAGTATAACCAAGGTGAAAAAAAAAAAAAATTCAACACCACTATCAACAGTAACATAAATAATCAAAAAAAAAAAACAACAAAAAACAGCTAATGCCTTTTTGTTCCTGCATAGGAAGTAGGCAAGGCCATTTTAGCCCTGTCTAACTTTTTAGAGACTGAGTGGACAGTTCAATCTCCATTGGTAGCCAATCAGAGATAGCTGGCCCGAGGCTATCACCAATTAATCGGTATGCAGCGAAAGAGAAGGCTAACAAGTTCCGCCATCTCGTGGTCCCTAACACAATATTTTTAATGGCTGAAAATAATAAGCTTTTCTCATTTCATGTGTGTTCTCTTGATGTGAATTTATGAACACCTTTATGTTGGAATGTGGTAACAGTATTCACTAGTCAATTGTCCAGCTGGTATTTAATCATTACTAGATTTGCTTTTTTCTCCAAATTTTCCAAAACATTTCTATAGGTCTGTGATATTGTTCCTACTCTAGGAACCACCATTTCCTTTATATCATCTGTCATCTCTAATTATTATTACCCCCAAGACCCCATGGATTCAAAGACTCATCTTAGAGGTCCTTTTGTCATATACACACGGCTCATCATATCATGCCTTAAACACACTGAAATTCACTGCAGACACTACACTCTCAGGCAAGGCATTCCAATCATTCACAACTCTGCATGCAAAAAACCTGCATCTCACTCCCGTGCTCACAACCTCCTTATACAGCTTCCAGAGATGACCTCTCGTTCTCCCCAGATCTCCCACTGTTTTCTGTAGAACCTCTCCAACATTGATCCTATAACAACCACCTACTAACTTGCAGGTCTCTATCATATCTCCACTCTTCCTCCTATCCACCAGACTCTGTAAATTGCACAGGGAGGTCATGTTTACTCAACCTTTATATTCGACATTCCAAAGGTCAGAAACTACCTTAGTCAGTCGCCTCTGGACCCTTTCCAACATCTCTTTTTCCTTTTGAAAACCAGTTAACCATATCTGTGCACAGTAGTCCATGTGTGGCCTAATCAAAGCCTTATACAATGCAACAAGAATCTCTCTACTTATACAAGCCAGTGTCCTCTGCATCATTCCCAAGTCTTTGTGTTTTCCTCACAATTTTTGCAATGTGTCCCCTAAATTTCAGATTCTTGTCCACCATCATCCCAAGATCTCTTATTTCCTCCACCTCCGACAATATATCCCACCAAGCATAAATTCTACATCCCATCTTTGTGTCCCAAATTTTAAAACCTTACATTTTGCAACACTGAAGTCGTCTCCCCATTCCTGTGCTCATTTACTAAATTTATTCAAGTCTTCTTGTAAGGGCACAACATCTTCTCTACTTTTCATAGTTCATCCCAAATTTGCATAATCTGCAAACAACTGAATATCTCCATCCAAGTTTTTGCCAATATCATTAACATACAAGTTAAACAGTAATGGCCCTAAAACAGACCCCTGAGGCACACCACTAGTGACTTCCCTCTTCCTGGATATTGCTTCCCCATACATAACTTGCTGATACCTATCAGATAGCCAGTCTCTGATCCAATGCACTAATCTAATATACAACCCCATCTGCTCTAGTTTGACTGTCAACTTATCACGCGGTAATCTATCAAAAGCCTTTGCAAAATCTAAGTATAGTATTGTGTATCCTTTTCCTATGTCCAAGGAAGCTGTCACCTTATTGTAATAAGTAAGTAGATAATACCATTGTTGTCAACCCAAATCTGAATCCTAGTTCTCACGAGCTTCTTCAACAACTAAACCACAACACCTGATACACAGATAGGCCTATAATTTGATGCTTGAGTTCTATCACTTACCTTATGAAGCGGCACAATCTCACCCTCCTTCCACTCCTTTGGAACTCGACCCAGTGCAAGACTCATTAAAAAAATATGTCAAGGCAGATGTCAACTCCCTTGCACATTCCTTCAGAATATGTGGTGATATATCATCAAGTCCCACAGCCTTATTAAAATCAATGATTTGAGCTTTAAATTTTTCAGGAAATGACAACGTATACTAAATATTAATTAAAAAACTTTAATCAATACCTTCCTATATTTCAGCAATGTTACACTTTCATCTTCTGAGAACATAAAACTATGATATGTGCATGTAGGCACTAACAATGAGCAAAAGAGGCTAAAGAAGGCAAGACATTGGTCCTAAAGATGCCTCCTAGTGAGCTAAATTGGGTTGTCTTGACTGTGGACTGATATTCTTCGGATGAAGGCTTTCGAAATTTGGGGCAGTCTCATGCACCCAAATTTGTTGAGGGTTTGGGAAGTTTTTAGGGCTGAAATTATGAAAGATTCCAGGAATAAAAAAATCAGCTAACACCTTTTTATTCCCATATATAGGGAGTAGGTGAGGCCGTTTAGCCCTATCTAACTTTTGGAGACTGAGTGGGCAGTTCAATCTCCACTGGCAGCCAATCAGAGATAGCTGGCCGAAGGCTATCAGTAATTAAGCGGCAGGCAGTGAAGAGAGATGGCGCAACAAGTGCCGCCATCTCGTGATCCCTAACACAATATATTTAATGACTGAAATAATGTGGGTTCTACGGTCGATTTTCCTGAGTTTACGGGACGAAAAACCCACTTGCCCATGCCAGAGATCGACTAACTCGGGAACTGGTCTAAAAAAAAGGCTTAGAAAAATTTCCTCTAGTCGATGACTAGATTCGAAACCAAGTCTTCCTTTGTGGAGTCAAGCACCATGGTGTGCAAACGTCACATCCACTGAGCTACACAGGCTCAGATTCCAGGAATAATCTTTCATAATTATATTTGCTGTGGTGTAGTAAGTCTGGCAATGTAACATTGCTGAAATATAGGAAGGTATTAATTAAAGTTTTTCAATTAATATTTAAGTATACATTGTAATTTCCTAAAAAATTTAAAGTCATGTGTAACCAACGTATAAGTTTATCTACAAGAATAATTTGAACATTTCTCTACTTCTTCCTTAAGAAAACCATTTGTGCAATCATAGGCAAAATTAAGTCTGATTGAACTTTCCCAATTTGAAATTCATCTACCTGAAATTGTCTGTCATTCAAGAAGTTTAGGTTTATGTTTAGTGCTGAATACTGTGCTACTCCTTCCTTTCCTTGTCACTATTGCCTAAATAACTCTCATAGTTATTATTATCAGAAGTATCTCATGTTTTTTACCTTCTTCATCCTAATACCACTAATTATGCTAACTTGGGATTTCTGTAATTCCTTGCTAAACCTAATTTTCCATGGACATTCTAATTCTGATGATGCCTATCTTCATTCTCTTATGAGGTTGTTCTACTAGAAAACTTTTTATCCTGGTTCCCTGACAAAAATCACAGTCTTGTTTAAGCAGGTAATGTCCAGACCAGAATGACATTTGATCATGCTGTACTATCATATTTCAGTGTAGCTTGAGGCAATATAGAATATAATTTCATTTGCTAAGTGTCAAACTGTAGCTTATCATCATTTATTCAATATCTAGATGGATATCTAATAATGCAATCCAACAAATTCCTTTCATTCATCCAAAGTTACTGTCTAGTGCAGGTTTACAGCTTTATCATTGACCATTCTTCTTTGAGGACATTCATCAGTCAGGTCCTCTGACCTGCTCAGTTACTTGTGAGAGGTACTGTAATTATGATACACTTTTGTCATGCCACAGCTACACCTGTGCAAGGATTCATTCATTTTCATGTAGGGTGGGACCCCTCCATACATTGGCTGATCTGTGCAGCAGGTTCTTCAAGAACATTTCACGGAAGTCTGAGTGATTAGCCACGTGTGTTCCACTGCATGGCCATCTTGATCACCTGATCTGAACCTCCCCCCCCCAGACTTCTGGCTCTGGGCGATTTCTCAAAGACAGGGTTTATCAGGATCATCCTGATAACTTGCCAGTGCTGAAATACAGCAGAATGTGCACAACAACAGTCCCAATCAGCTGCATTCTACCATTGAACACACTGTGCATTTTCTTCAATAACGCAATACACATAGTTGATGAGGTAGAGTGATATAGTGTGCAACACTTTTCATACACCTGATTTTATATCAAACCATCTTCCTGTATTTCCTTCAATTCTAAATGCAGAATTTCTGCATTTAGAATTGAATAATTCTGTATAATTCAGGAGGCCTGGTCAGAAGGCTGAATTTCAGATGACTGGAGTAGAGTTCTCACAATTCCCATAATAAAATCCAGGTAAGATTTTATGAAAGCAGACTTGAGAACAACAAACTGTGTTCAGATTAAATAGAAATTGTCAAGATCAAATTTTCACTTTATGACATATAGTTAAGAAATAGGGAGAATATAAGAAGTATCTCTACTAAGTTTTGTAGATTAGAAAAGGCATACGAAAAGGTGCCCAGAGGAAAACTTTTCAAAAACACTACCATTATACCTTATATAATTGTAATGTATTGATAATTTTGATCAGTCATTAGTCATAATGAGAGAGTCAGTCTCAAACTGTGGCTGTGAGATGGTTCTCCTTTGAGTGCTCCAGTTTTTCCCTCACAAACATAAAACCAACTTTGTCTACATGGTTTTAGTTAGGTGTACATCTTGGTATAAATATGAATTTGGGTATTTCATGAAGTTCATGCCATTGCCATCCTATATGGACATTAATTTTCTGATGGAAGACTGATAATATGAATGTTAAATTGAGATATGTTAAATGATGAGAGGAGCATACAGGATATACTAATGGAATCTCTGAAAGGGCAGAAGACTGGGTGAGAATAAGAACAAAGAGTAATCCTGGACGATGTGATGAGCAAGAGAGTGAGGGATAATCAGTAGGCAGAATGCCTTGACAGGACTGTGAGTGCATGGACATACTATAACAAGCCAATGTATTTGTGTGAAGGCACCCATGAAGCGAGTGAGTGTGAGAATGACCAAGTGAGGAATCTTATCTCTCAAGCAAAAATATTGAATAGGGTGGTCAATTCAGAAAGTAAAGGTGGGGGGGGGGGGGAACTAAAGGGATTCTGCAGTTTCTATATACTAATGCCAAAAGTATCAGGAACAAGAGGGAGGAGTTTTTGGCATTGGTTAGTGCAACCTTGCCAAAAGCATTAGTGAGACTCAGCTAACAGCAGATGATGCAGTTACAGGGATTGAATGTGAAGGGTTTAGAAGTTTCAGGGAAGATAGAGAATATCAGATAGGAGAAGAGTAAAGTTAATAATAGCAGAAGATTTTCAACCAAAAAGAATAGGAGACAGGCAGGAGGATGGCTGTTTTCATTTGAAGCAACCTGGTGTGAGATTAAGGTCAGTAAGACCAAGTATACAGTTGGTTGTTGCTATAGGCCAGGGAGTTCCACAGATGATCTGGAAGACATGCATCACTGAGTAATGCTTGAGTAATACCTCAAGTAATTATCTACTGAGAGATAATTACTTGAGGTAGCATGTAATGGAGGGGACTAGGGGTGAGAGAGTATTGGGCCTGATTATAGGACCAGAAGAGCTATCCATAACCAAGGTTGCCTCCAATCGGTGAATGAGACCATGCAGTCTTGACTTGGGAGATTGTAAACCATGAGGAATATTCTATCAAGAAGGGGGATTTGTGGAACTACAAGGCAGGTAATTATGATATGCTTAGGAAGAAGCTTAAATCTGTACCATGGCATTAAACACTGCAGAGTAAGGATGTTAGTAGTGCATGGGATATAGTTAAGGGTCATCTAGAGGAAGCAGTATTAAATTGTATGCCTAGGGAGGATTAATCAGGTAGGAGTCAGATGGATGAGTAATATCATTAAGCACAAGCTGCAGGAGAAGAACATGCTGTGGATGGTATATAAAGAGAAAGATGACCAGCAAACTCATGAACAGTACAAGGTTCAGGTAAGAAAGGTGACCAGCAAGGCAAGGAAGGCAAAATCAGATTATGAGAAGAATTTAGCCAAGCATGCTAAAGGAAATCCCAAAGAGTTCTTTTGTTATGTGGCAAGATAGAGGTATAATGACCACAAGGAGACAGAAGCAGATAAAATAGTTGAGTTACTGAGTGACTACTTTGCAAGTAATGAGGTTACTGCTTTAACCTATGTGACACACACTAATGCAAAAACAAGGGTTGATGAATTAGAGGTTCTTAGCTATTGCAGAATCTTGTGTAAATAGTGTGGGAATAAATGGGATATCAGTGAGGGTTTTGTGAGAATGTGCAAGGGAACTGGTAATGCCTTTGACTAGGCTCTTTAATTTAAGTCTCAGCTCTGGTAGAGCTCCAAGGGAGTAGAAAGAGGGCAAAATAATTCCTTTAAATAAGGGAGGTTCTAAGACTGCAATAGCAAATTATAGACCAACAATCAGTATCTCAGGCATGGTGGTAAAAGTACTAGAAAAACTGATAAAAAAGAGAATTCCAAAATGAATAGATAAAAATATGATACTTTATGAAGGTCAACATGGCTTTGAGTTGGATAAAGGAAATGGCTACACGATGATTTTTCAGGATTTTGCAAAGGCATTTGACAGAATACCACACGGGACTCTGTTAATGCAAATTAAAACAAATGGGGATGGATATGACACTGGCTAAGTGGATAACACGGCGGCTGCTGGCCAGATATCAAAAAGTATATGAAGGGGCAGAATCGAGGCAAAAAGATGACTAGTGGTGTGCCGCAAGGTTCAGTACTAGGACCATTTCTGTTTAATTTGTACATAAATGATATAGGAAATAACTTGAAAGGAAATATTCAGTTGTTTGCTGATGATGCAAAATTAGTAGATTAATTGTTAATCAAGGTGATGTGGAGAGCTTGAAGGACGATTTAAATAGGCTGTCAGTATGGGCAAAAGTTAATGGGCGTCAGTTTAATGTCAAAAGTAAAGTTATGCATTTTGAGATAAATAGATTACAAGCCTTGTATCACATTGATGGCACTGTACTCCAGGAAATAGACGAAGCTAGAAATGTAGGGATGGTGGTAGAGAGAGAGTTAAAGTTTAGAGGACATACTGATAAGGTCACACATAAGATTATTTGGCTATTGAAGAACACATAACAATTAGAGATAAGGAAGTTGTTATTCTTCTTTTTAAGTCCTTGATATGCCCACATCTCGATTACTGTTCTCAAGTCTGGTTGCCTAGGTTTCTTGGGGATGGTAAGTGGTGAAGAGGATTCAGAGGTGGGTGACCAAGATGATGAGTGGCCTGTGGAATGGTTCCTATGAGGAGAGATTGAAGGAGTTTGATTAAGGCATTTGAAGGAAATAGATTGAAGGATTGCAAAAGTTGGTTGATAGGAGAAAAAGAGGGGATATGATAGAAACATTTAAATTGTTTAAAGGGTTTTATAGGACAGAATCAGGGGAAATGTTTCAGCACTTGGCTAGAGAGACCAGAACAGGGGGGGGGGGGGTCATCCCTGGAAGTTGAATAAAGGTATGGTTAGTAGGGATGTGAGGACTAGATTTTTTGCTTGAATGAAATGGGTTGAATAAGAATCAGTTGTGAGTGATTTATATGTTAAAGGGTTCAAGAAGAGGTATGATAGATTGTATGGATAGATTGGGTCTCCTGCAATGAGTCTTCAGACTCCATGAAGGTGCCTGCATAATAATAATAATTTTATGGATATCGAATAATGCAATAATGACATCTTCAAGTACAATATTAATAATAATGTTTCTAATATTTCTTGGAAAATCATGTTTATTACATTCAGTAAACTGATTATACTCTAAAAATAAAATCAATGTTCCTGCATAATAATTTAAAAAATATATACATATATAATAGCTAGTACAAGTTAATTATGTAAAAAATAAACAAAAATACAATTCAGAAATATTATTAAAAAAATTCTCTTACCTACACACACAGCGAATACTAATATACTATAGGTTTGCAACCTTTCACGAGTGAGAGTCATATATACATATATATATAAAAATAGCTTAAAGATGAGAAAGCTTCTTAAAAGGATAGATTTAACTTAGCTACTTTTTTTTTTTTAAGTAGCTTGTCTGGGTTCTGATACTGTTAAAGATGATCTTCACACATAAAAGTTAAACAGCAAGTTTCATGACTAGAGGTTTTAAGGGAACGTGCACAGCAGACATTATTATGAATTAAATAACAGTTTGAACATATACAGAGTTATAGAATTTATTAACTTATATTTTTTCCTTGTTACAAGGGCATTCATTAGAGAGAGAGAGAGAAGAGTGGGTGAGAATAAGATCAACGTGACCACTTATGTGTCACTCACAGCTGAGGTGACAGGAGAACACATTATTAGAGTTCAAAGTGAAACCACTGCATTCTGTAAGTCAAATATAAGGTTATATAAATATTCATTAAAATCTATGAATGGCTAATCAGGATTACATCGCAAAACTTTGAGATATGTTAAGATTTGGACAGCATCACAGGTTTGAAAATAATTTATGGTATTTGTTCAGGATGTTCCTGTATGGTAGAGTATGGCGACTCTTTTTAAATCTGATTGCAGTCTTGGTTGAAGGATGATATTTATTGATAATTTTCTTGATGTTGACTGAAAAAGTTATCTCAAATCTGATTTTGAGAAAATCAGATTTGAGATAACTTTACTCAGTGCTGATGGTAGAAAAGTGACAGAAGCAGAAGAAATAGTTCAGTTACTAAGTGATCACTCTACAAAGGTATTTCATCCAGGTGGTCACTTTGCAGTTACTGATGTGACAGGTACTGATGCAAGAACTGAGGTAGATGAATTGGAAGGAATCAATATACTGAAAAATATCAATGTGAATACATCAGTAGGCTGTAGACCTAAATAGTATGTCAACTCATGTGCTACAAGAATGTGCAAGTGAAACAACAGATCAAACAACCTCTTAGAGGCATTGTCATTTCACTTGCACATTCTTGTAGCACATGAGTTGACATACTATCTCAGATCTGGCAAGGTTCCAAGGGAGTGGAAAGAGGGTAAGATGGTTCCATTACATAAAGGTTTCTGCAAGACAGAAGTAGCAAAATGCAGACCAATTAGTATCTCTGGAATGGTAGTTAAGGTATTAGAAAAGTTGATTCCAATTAAAATTCAGGAAATGGGTGAATATGAATATAATACTGTATAAAGGTTATGATGGCTTTGTAAAAGGGAGGTACTGCCTCAGTAATTTATTCACATTTTATAATAAGGTGACAGTGGAATTGGATAAAGGAAATGGCTACACTATGCAAAAGCATTTGACAGAAGGAAAATTATTACATAAGTTGGAGCAAATGGGAATAGATATGAGGCTTTTAGCACAGATAAGGGGGACCGATAGACAACAGAAGGCAGGTGTATGGTGGAGCAAGCAAAATTAAGGGAAATGAAGGTGACTAGTGGACTGCTCCAGGGCTCTGTACTAGGACCACTACTCTTTAATCTATCCATAATTGAAAAAGGTAGAAGATTTGAAGCGGAGGTGGATATTCAGTTTACTAATAATGCAAAACTAGGGAGGACAATAGTTGATAAAAGTGATATGGATAAATTGAAGGACGCTTTAAATAAACTGGTAGTGTGAGCAAAGGGCAATGACTATCAATTTAATGTAAAATGTAAAGGTATGCACCTTGGGATTGATGACAGGGTTACATACTTCGTATCATATTGATGGTACTAGATTATAGGAAATTGATGAAGCCAGGGATCTGGGGTGATGGTTGATATATTTGAAATTCAGAGGACATATTACAATAGTTGACGCACTAGCTCAGAGGATTACTTGGATGTTGAAGAAGACATTGACAAGTAAAGATAGGTAAAAATTGACTACTGTGCACAGATTTGGTCACCTGCATTTCTAGTGAACTGGGAAGTGGTGAACAGGATTCAGAGACGAGTGACCAAGCTCATGAGAGGTCTGTGAAATGTTCTCTATGAGGATAGACTGAGGGTGTGTGGTTTGCAGAGTTTAGCTGACAGGGGGAAAATGAGGGGATATGATAAAAACTTGTAAGTTACTAAAGGGATACTACAAGATTGACATAGAAGAAATTTTTCAATACATGAGGAGTGGGGAGGGGGAAACAAGGGGTCATAATTAGAAGCTGCCAAAGAGTGTAGTGAGTAAGAGAGTACAGACTAGGTTCTTCTCTTGGAGAGTGGTGAATGAGTAGTTACTAAAGGGATACTACAAGATTGACATAGAAGAAATTTTTCAATACATAAGGAGTGGGGAGGGGGAAACAAGGGGTCATAATTAGAAGCTGCCAAAGAGTGTAGTGAGTAAGAGAGTACAGACTAGGTTCTTCTCTTGGAGAGTGGTGAATGAGTGGAATGGATTGCCAGAGGTGGTTGCGAGCACCCCAAAAGTGAATAAGTTTAAGATGCATGATATATATTGTGTTAATGGATAGTGTGTGTGTCTCCTGCAATTAGTTTTTTGACTCCTTGCAGTATCTGTATAAATAATAATAATGATCTGGACTCTGCCATCGAGATGCTCTCTCACCAATCCTATTCAATCTAGCACTGGAAAACGCATTAGATTTAAATGAACAAAACAATATGGAAATAAATGGGAACAACATCTATTGGCTTATGCTGATGACATTGTTATCCTTGGAGACTCTAGTGAGGATTATATACACTATGTCTAATTTAATCAGGTCATAAACCAGGAAAAGACAAAATATTTGCATTTCAAGGATCCATCGAGACTGATCCAATATATCTTTGAGTAAGTAGATAATTTAAATATCTAGGAGTCAAGATTAACTGCATCAAGAGATAAAGGAGAGAAATGAGAAGAATGATATTTTGTGATATATTTTTTAAGACACTTCAGGCCTCAAATAAGCTTCTTACAACAGGCCTCCAATAGTGATGACAGGCATTAGACCTAAATGGTCCATTAAGCTAAAGAAAGAAGTTATCCCATAAATTCTTTATAATGAATGCTGCGTGCACACTCTTATTGGAAGAAAGTTTTAACTGTAAAATTATGTACTATATCCATTTGGGGTATATTGTAAAGGACTGCAGTTTACCCATGAGGATGCTGCAAGATATTGATCATCATCTCCACTGCTAAAGCTGCTGCAATAAGAGATACACCTGGTCTGGTAACTGTGCACTGTTGGTCCAAAGTTCTATCTTGCGTAGACTATTGGAAAATAAAAAGTGTGTGTGTGTGTAATATATATATATATATATATATATATATATTAAATGAAATAAATAAATAAATAAACACAGTATATACACACACAATGTCAGTTCTGTTGTAGTCAAAATGTATTCAGCTTGCTATATCAATAAATATATTATTGTCCACAGAAGTCCACACTTAAATGGATATATATATATATATGTGTGTGTGTGTGTGTGTGTGTGTGTGTGTGTGTTTTCCCATGATGCTTAATGTATGCAAACAGATAGAATATCAAGAAAACTAATATCATATTAGCTTTCTTCAACTGTAATTATTATGAAAAAAATAAATAATAAGTAAATAAAAAATATGTAAGAAGATAGGCAGAACAAGAACAGTAAACTGTTGAGGCAGCAAGACAGAAAACTTCAAAGCAAGTCTGCTAGAACCAGAAGATAGTAGAGAAATCCACACTATCTTTCTCAGAGATATTATCTTAGAGTTTATCCAGTTAAGTTTAATCAGTTATATTTATCGATATAGCAGAATGAATACGTTCTGACTGACAGAACTGACATGATGCTTCAATAACAGTTGTCAAACTAACATGAATTTTTCAACAATTTAAAATGCTAAAGGAAATATAAATCAGACATACAAACCTACCCAGGCCAGCCACTCCATAATACTTTACACCTATAGTGCATGTAATCACTGTAATCACATTCCAAGGCTACCATAAAACAATGCTGTTTACTTCAGATCATAGGTGGCCAACAGCAGGCCCATGAGCCGCATGCGGCCCTTAATGTTATTTTATGCGGCCTGTGGCAGGATAAAAACTATATTAAATTATATGTATTATTAATTTAGCTATTAGTTTTGACCGCAGATTTTCTGATTGATATATACTAGTTACATTCATTATTTTTGATGACGGAAACAATTTATATTCTCAACATGGAATCAAAATTGCTTTTAAAAGATTACTCAATTTATAAAATCTACTGCTTCTCTGTGCGAGTTGTAGTAGCGGGAGTGGTAGATTTCTATGCGCACCAGAGTATCGCATCATTGAAAGTCACTTGCTCTGTTCTGGTTACAGTGATCAGCTTCAGAGACTCAGTTTCACAGTTAACAGTGTTATTGTTGCAGTTTGTGTCCCCTGATCAGTTACTTCAGCCTTTGTGTACTATGAGATAAGATGTGTGAAGAAAACAGGGTCATTTCAGGAGAAATGGGAAAATGAGTTTCTGTTTATAAACAATAACGATGACAAACCACAGTGCTGCCTTGTGTGTTTGCAGTAAAGCCTGGCTTGCCCAGTTGTAGATACAGAGAGCTTTCTGTGAAACGAAACGGTGTTTCAATTTTACACAATTTGGGATTACCTGGTTATCCCGGCAGCGTTTTAGGTAGGTCAGACGATTCAGCTGTCTGGATAACTTCAGCTTCAGTTTGCCGTAATGGTGGGCCTTGCATGCAAAGGAATCTCCGTGGATGATCGTAATATGTGTTGAAAGGCTTATACGCTGGTTAAACATGATAACTAATAATTAAGGAATTGACAGCGTACACTAGAAATATAAATTAAAAACAAATTTAATAAATACTTTCCGATATTTCGGCATCTTCTTGGGAACTTAAAATAAAGAACAAGTGCATGCAAGTGCTACATAACAGCAAATGAGAAATGAAGCGAGGAAGCTACCGTTTTCCTAAAGTCCTGATGGCACCCCCTGGCAGGCTATATTTGTAGTTATTGCCTTTGGGCTGAAGTTCTTCTGATATATGTTTCCCAAATTTGGGGCAGTCTTATGCACCCAAATTTGTTGAGGTTTGGCATGTTCCTAAGGGCTGAGGCTGATTCCATGAATAGTCTTTCATATTTGAACTTGCTGCGGTGTATTACTGTGGCTTTCTTCCACCTTATTCTCTGGCAGGTATCCAGAGCATGGTCTGCAAGCCCAGAGTGGCTGTACTGGTGAAATTGGATGTGGTCCTTGTGTTCTGAGATTCTGATATTTGCTGTCCTGCCTGTTTGGCCAAAGTAGGACAATTTATAGCTGCCATTTACAGCTTTAAGTTCCCAAGAAGATGGCAACGTGATGTTGCCGAAATATCGGAAAGTATTTATTAAATTTGTTTTTAATTTATATTTCTAGTGTACGCTGTCAATTCCTTAATTATTAGTTATCTCAATCTCATAGGAAGCATTCCATGGACTTGCCCCATTCTTTGTGACTCGCCTCTGGATCCCTCTCCACAACTTCATCATCACAGAATCTGGTCCAGATCTGTTTGCAGTACTCCAGATGTGGTGTTATATAGGGGAGCAATAACCTCTCTATCCCTGTTTACTAGTATGTTTTTCAACAACCATGTCACCTGATGTGCTGTTTTAGTTACCTTTGCAATATTCTCTCTAAACTTCAACTCCCTGTACACAATCACACCCAAGTCCATGACATAAGTTTCCTGCAGTTCAGTTCCATCAATATAATACACAGTTTCTCATCTCTTCCCAAAGTGCATTACTTTACACTTGACCATATTAAACTGGTAGCCATTTACCTTTGCACATGCTGTCAAGTCTTCCTGCAGGATCTCTTCATCACTTTCATTTAATATTGCTCTTCCTAGTTTAGTATCATCAGCAAACACCTGAATATTTCCTATCAAATCATTTCCTATATCATTGATACACAAATTAAACAACAGAGGAACAAGTAGTGAGCCTATGATACACCACTGATCACTTGTCTTCTCCTGGACTCAATTCCTTCATAAACTACTCTTTTATATGTGTCCATCAGCCACCCTTTAATCCCCCATTCGCTCCAATTTATGTAATAGAGTTCTATGTGGAATCTTATTAAATGCTTTTGCAAGGTCAATATGACTGAGTAGCCATTTCCCTTATTCATACCTACTGTCATTTTATTATAAAAAGTAAGCAAATTACTAAGGCAAGACCTACCTTTCACAAAACCATGTTGTCCCTTATAGAATATCATATTCCTATATCCACATAATCCTGAATTCTGTCTTTCATTGATTTCTCCAATTGGACCTTAACCACCACTTCTGAGATGCTGATTGGCATATAATTTGCTACTTCTCTCTTGGAGTCTCCTTTATGAAATGGGACTATTTTGTCCTCCTTCCACTCCAATGGCACCTTCTCACTACTGAGGGTTAAATTAATAATTCCCTTGCACGTTTTCATAATACATGGACTGATATGCCATCTAATCCTATGGCTGTGTTCATATCAAGGTTTTGCAATATTTTAAGCACCTCCATTTAAAGTCATCCTTCCATAGGCATTCCTCCTTTTATTGGCCACAAAGTGAAAGAACTCCTTAGGGTTTCTTTTGACCCCCATCAGCTAGCTTTCTCTCATAATAAACTGTGTCCTTCGTTACCATACCAGTTACCCTTCTTGTCTGCACCTCATACTGCTCATGCTGACCACCTTTTTTCTTTATGATCCTTTCACAAACTTTTCTGTGTTTGCAACTCCTACTTAATGAATCTATTCATCATCTAACTCCTATCTGATTTATTCTTCTGACTTGGGTAAACATTCAGATACTGCTTTCTTCAAATGCCCTTTTGACCACCTCCTATGCACCATCTCTCCCTTCCAAATTTCATGTAACCATTAAAAAAAAAAAACAACAACTTAGTCAGACTGTGGTATTTATTAGGGCACCTCTCTGTTATCTATTTCTAAGACGATCTCTGCTTCCACTGTTCCTAATAAGCTACTTCTTAAAAAAATTCTTCCAGCATTTCAGTGCATTTTCAGGCCATCCTGTGGAACAATCAACATGATTTCAATGCATGACAACTCCAACAGAACAAAACTATATATATATAGTTTTGTTCTGTACATTCTATGCAATATACAAACTATACATTCCATGAACAAAACTATATATATATATATTTTATGGTCTTTATTGATCTAACCAAAGAATCTAATTCTGTCAACTGGGAAGCTCTCTAGAAAATTCATTTCTAGAGAGCTTCCCAGTTGACCATATAACTATATTTGTTTGAAAGTTTTTCACTTGATTAAATTATAAATTAAGGATGCCAAGAAATTACATTCTTGGTTTAATCCTTAATTGAAGTGTAAGCAAATAAAAACTTGTATGTGAAGTAACATCACGACTCAGCTACTTGTATATAGAGGCTAATGACTTCACATTAACTGCCTTAGTATCCCATAATGCAACACACACATACCCTTATGGCCATGTGAGTGCAACAAGCCACAAAACATGGCTTGCTGAACTCATTTCCACAGTGAGTAATTATCACTTCAATTGTAAACTTGTCTCACCTACTACCCATTATTTTGTTAAAAATGGCTCTCCATGGCTTGGAGAGCCATTGGTCGATTAGAAGCTGGAACAAACGCAGCAAGTTCTCGCTCAAGTGTGTCGTGTATCTTAAAGTGTAATTTTGCGACTTTGGAATCGCTTTCTGGAGATGGGAAATGTTCAAAATCTTCTTCATGCCATAGGTTTATATGCTCAAAGACCAATGTTTTACATTTCACTTACTGCAAATCACAAAAAAGCCCGAAGAATTTGGGCTTAGGAACACCGCAATTACACAAATGAGGATTGGGCTCGTGTACTTTTTAGTGACGAATCCAGGTTCAGTCTGCAATCAGATAACCAACGTATCTTGATATTGCATGAAAGTGGAACAAGAATTAATCTACAGTTTGTTCCTGAAAGACCCCAACATCAAGGTGGGAGTTTGATGGTATGGGCTGGAATAAGTATAGGTGGTCATATTGATCTCTATTTTATCAGAATTCTTGTGTAGAGGCTTAAGTGCTGTGAGGACATTATGTTGGAGGTTTAATGGATTTTTTTACAACACTCAAAAAGAATTAAAATAGAATTTAATACTTCCTATATTTCGTCCTAGTCACTAGGACATCTACGGGGATTACAAAAACAATTAATGTAACATGCACACAAAAACTTACAATACTAAGCCCAACCATGTGGGTGACACTAAAGTCCTATCTAGGTGGAGCGCCCTCTCCATATATAGATGCCAATATATGGTTTACCAAAAATCCACAAACCCAATTCCCCACTCAGGCCTATAGTAGATGCCACCAATGCACCTTGTTACAGACTGTCACAAGGTGCATTGGTGGCAAATAGCTGGCCAACTCTCTGTCCCCCCTCACCGGAAATTCCACATCCTATATAAAAAACTCGACCCACTTTAAAGCCCTCACAGAAAATTTAACCCTTGAATAATACAGACATATTAGTAAGCTTTGATATCTCCTCATTGTTTACCAATATTTCTTTAACTGACACTTTATCTCTCTTAGAAAACGTTTTTCCCTCTGACATCTTAGATCTCTTTTCCTTTGCCATCAACTCTGGGTATTTCTTTTGGAAGAACAAAATCTACAAGCAGATAGAGGGAACCGCCATGGGTTCCCCCCCTCACCAATTTCTATATCGAAGATTTTGAAAAACGAGTCTTAGACTCAGCCCCATTCAAACCATCTATCTGGCTAAGATATGTAGATGATGTGTTCTCTATTTGGCCTCATGGCCCAGACACATTAGACTCCTTCCTCAGTCATCTCAATAACCTACATCCAAAAATCCAGTTTACTATGGAAAAGGAAAAGAACAATTGTTTACCCTTCCTAGACACCTTAGTCACACGCCTGCCTTCACTGTATACAGAAAACCCACACACACAGGCAGATACATTCACAAACTCTCCCACCACCACCCCTCACAACAATATGGCATCATTAAAACTCTTACCAAGAGAGCCCACAATCTTTGTTCCAGTGGAACCGCCCTCACTACTGAGCTTAACCACATACACAGAACTTTCCTCTCCAATGGCTACAGCGAACACAGTATCAAAAAAATAATCAATTCTCCCCCCATTCCCCGTCCCTCTCGTCAACAAGATTTTAAAAATGCCATCACCATACCCTACATCCATGGCACTTCGGAAAAAATAGCCAAGATACTAAAAAAGTATAACCTACACACAGCATATAAGCCCTACTGCAAACTTGCTACCCTTATCCGGTCTACGAAAGATCAGCTCCCTCCTCTCTCTGCCTGGAGTTTACAAAGTACCCTGTTCCTGTAAGCTTGCGTACTTTGGACAGACAGGCAGATCAGCATCCATCCGCCTGGAGGAACACAAGTCATACTTCGTTAAACACAACTATGGCCATTCAGGCTTGGCTGACCATGTGTTGGACACCACCCACAGAGTATCATGGAAGAAAACCACCATGCTCCACCACAGCAAATTCAAGAAAGAGAGACTTTTCTTAGAAGCAGCAGCAGCTCTCAGAAACCAACCAAATCTTAACAAATACGGTTGCATTAAGCTTCCGAAGATTTGGGAAACACTCATCACCAGAGGTCCCACTTTACATTCCAGGCCGCCTACTACCGCCCTTAGAGGGCGCTCCACCTAGATAGGACTTTAGTGTCATCCACGTGGTTGGGCTTAGTATTGTAAGTTTTTGTGTGCATGTTACATTAATTGTTTTTGTAATCCCCGTAGATGTCCTAGTGACTAGGACGAAATATAGGAAGTATTAAATTCTATTTTAATTCTTTTTGAGTGTTGTAAAAAATCCATTAAACCTCCAACATAATATTTTATCAGAAACGGTTCCTTAACAGCCCAAAGGTATCACGATGAGATTTTAGAACCTATAGTTCGTCCATGTGCTGCTGCAACTGGCCAAGAATTCATTTTTATGGATGTCCACACCGTGCAAATTTGATACGAGAGTGGTTTGAGGAAGAAGGTATTGAACGAATGGACTGGCCTGCCTGTTCACCAGATTGTATTCCAATCGAATATGCCTGGGATGTTTTAGGTAGGCATATTTCTGCTTGACTGGTGCCACCACAATCGCATCAAGAGCTCGAAATTGCTCTCACAGAAGAGTGGGGAAATATTATTATTATCCCACAAGAACTGTTTGATCATCTTAGCTGGTTCATGCAATCAAGATGTACCGCTGTTTTGGCTGTTAATGGAAACCATACTGCTCTATTAAAAATTAACAAAAGCGTTTTTGGCTATTCTTGTTGTTATTCTTGTTAAAATTATTTCACGCTAAAATGTATAATTTGTTAAATTTGTAATACATATCGATTATTTAAACAATATCTCATCAATTACACCCTATTGATAAGTAAGAAATATTTATTCATGTATAAAGTGCCCAATAGTTATAATTATTTGCAGAAATTTATAATTATCTGACAGAAACTAAAATATCCTCTAATTGTTTTGAGCAGTATATTAGGAGAAAGAGAAGACAGATAAATACTATGAGAGACAGAGAAAAGGCTTCAGCTCTTTTATATCATCATACAGCCAAAGGCTACCAGTTTTCCTTTTTCACTAATCCCATATAGATGAATGACCAAAAGACCAACTGAAACTAAAGCACAAAGATGACTGATACCCAGGCGGTTAGCCAAATCTGAGTTAACTGCCTTAAGCTGGCCTTCTCTGCCTGGGATTGTTCTCCAGTCATCCCTGCAATTGACTATAAGACCACATTGAATTAAGAGAATGGAACCATGATAAACTTCTCATAGCAAAAACGAACAGAATTTTATATCCCCCTGGTGAATATTTCATAATGTGTGTGATCTATACCACCTAGCCAAAAATTGTACAAAAAACAAACACCTGGAAAAATATCATCAGTGATATCCTTGAAGAATTCTTAAGATCTACTGCAAAGAAAGTTTTGTTAACATCAGTGTTTTAAATGAAGTTAGATCCATGAGTATTGAGACAATGATTATTCACCACCAGATTTGCTGGCTCAATCATGTTGCTTATATGCCAGATATAGGTTTCCCAAACAGATCTTCTAGGAATTGAATAAGGATCACAGGATAAGAGGGGGGAGGCAAAAGAAGCTTCAAAGATAATTTCAATGCACTTACATAGAAATGTTACATCAGCATACATAACTGGGAAACTCTGGTTTTGACAGAATCAGAGTTTTCCAACTCTGAAACTGTGCAGTATGTATGCCAGAGAGACTGAGAAGAGAAGAATAAGAAAGTGTCAGCTCACACTAAAATGCTCCTCAACCACTGTTGCATACGAAAACATGATTACTGTGAAAAGTCAAAGGATCATGAAATCAGCCATTTCTGGATTTACAAGTGGATCAGTTTTTTTTTTTCTTCTTGGAAGACAATCATATGTTCATGAAAATACTAATCATGTTAAAGGCACTGTGGAAATGCAATAAAAATTTGTAGGAACAATATCTTCACTGACATCACTCCTACAAATGGCAAAGTGAAAGCCTTTGATGCCTGTTCTATGAGAGGATATCTTTCTTGAATTATTTATTTATTTTTCTTTCTTGAATATTATTTATTGTTCTAATGCTACAGGTTTTATCAACATGGCATGATGTTTTATTGTTTTAGTTATGTTCTATTACTGATCCAAGAAGTGATTCCGTTTGGTACACAAGTGATGTTTATAACTTGCAGAACACTGAAGTAAGCAATCATGCTCAAATTCTGTTGTGTACTATACTTTTTCTCCTCAATCTCCTAATATCAGTGTTGCATGGGCAGAGGATGAGGGAAAAGCAGGAATGTGATGTGTTTCTTGAACAGCTGCAGGTTGTAGTATTTGGGAAAAAGAGTGTAATAAAGATTTCTCCAAAGAAAAGAGATAGAACTGATGAAAGAGGAGAAAGAAAAGATGGTTCAGTAGACTGATGTTCCTAAACAGCTATTCGTGTTCCTGTAATCTGAAGAAAGAGGAATGATATGACCAGCAAAACACTGTCCTTGAAAACACCTGCTGAAGAAGCAGGTGTTTTCCATGTTCTTGGTACATCATTTTTATTCAAACAGGGTAAATAGTTTTGTCAAGATTTTGTGGATCATTTTCCCAGCTGGTTTTAGAAGTTCAGCTGTATTCTCAATTGCAAGCTTTGGATGCTCCACATTAATCTGTAGCACTTCAGTTATTTTGTAGTTTATCTTCATTTGATTTATCATCCTGTTATAATATTGAATAAAATTCTTCAATTCATTTTGTTACACATATCTATCTCTAGTTATGGTTCCATCTCATAGTTTGACTGCAACTATCTTTTTATTGCCAACTGTTGTTTGGCTTTTTTTAAGACTATAGTTGTATAAATTTACAATTGAATTTTCTTATTTCTTCTGTAATGCACAATTCAGTGTATTCAATTTTATTCTGTGGGTTATCTACTTCTTTCATTTCTCATTGTTTCTTTATCACATGTTTTGTTTCATCAGAAATTTTGCCTTGTTTCTGTTCTGTGGTACAAGCTATTTCAAGTGAGCATTGCAAAAGATTTTGGGTAATAATGTCATTACTTTCTGATGGATTAGTATTGTGATCTATAATAATATTTTTAAATCTATTGCTTAGTTCATGTTGGAATATAATGTTGAGTTTGTATACATCTATGTTTTGCTTTGATCTTCAAAACATTTTTCTTCTTTCTTTTTGGCAATTTATTATTATGGTAAACAGAATAGTCCTGAAAGATGTTTTTTCTTGTTGCTGAGGATAAAGTCAATTTCACTAGTTCTTCCAGTTGGAATTTTCCATGTCCACTTCCTACATATTTTTTTTCTTGAAAAAAGAATTCATGATGTACAGGTTTTCTTTTTCTGCAAATTCTATTAGCCTTCTTCCTCTATCGTCTCTCATGCCATATCCAAAATTTCCCAATGAGCTTTAATCTGATTGCTGTATACCAATTCTGGCATCAAAGCAGGGATGGGCAACCTATTTTTCATAGTGGCAACAACTGTGCCAAATGAAAGCAATGTTGGCCACATTATGCAAAAATAAAAAAATTGCGATAAAACAATAAATGTTGGAAAAAATAGCTAAACTCGAAGAAAATAAGATTTTATCAACGAAAATATACCAAAAAAATAAAAATAATTTTATAATACAAATAAAATAATCAATTTAAAGTTAACTTTTTCCAAAAAACACCACTGGCCACAATTATGTTTTCTGCTGGTCACAGGTGGCCAGTGGCCATGGGGTTGCACCCATTTAAGCTTTCCATTACACTTTTGAAATATTTTCCTTTGTTGAAAAGTTGGGATACATCACGATAGAAGTTTTCAATTTCTTTATCAGTGGTGCATAGACTTTCCTTATACTGGCCTCTATGATACAGTCCGAGAATATCCCATTTTAGTCACTTTAACCCTTCAGTTAATTCAGTTAGGTACTCCACTGCTCAGAGACCTACAGTTTAAAGTTCCAAGGTCTAGCTTCCAACAGCAGCATGATCTGGTTACCTGGAGATTCTTAGCATCCTCTGCCTTCATGTTAACTGCCTGCTGCCATAGGTAGTAATAATCTGGAGAATGAGGCCATTTTATTCCTGTTTGATTCATCTAGAATCAAGGGCCATAATTCACATGCTCACCCACTGTGGATTGGTGAATGGTAATATTTTCACATGGAATTGCAAGTCCCAAAAACCACTGTTTCACAGCTTTTTATTCAATCTATTCAGAGCTGCCCTCACATCCAAGGGATGGTAGTCAGGATTTCCCCCCTATCTACCATGTGAGGACGTGCTCAGTAGCCAGTGGAAGCCCAGAGGTTTTTTTGTATGGATGTAGAATGGATGGATGGATGGGTGTTTGTGCATAATGAAGAAACTTAACTATGGGGGATAGCAAAATAGAAAAAATATTTATTTGAATACACAACTAGTTTTTTCTTCTTAGAAGACTTCGTCACGTCTTACAAAAAAAAAACAAAATATACATTACAAGAGAAAAAAATATACAAAACAAAAAAAAACAAAATATACATTACAAGAGAACAACAGTTATAAATTAAGTCTTGGCTGTTGGACTGAAGATCTGAGGATGAATGCTTCCCAAATTTAAGGCAATCTCATACACCCAAATTTGTTGAGGTTTGGAAAGTTTTTCTTAGGGCAGATTCAAGGAACAGGCTCTCATATCTGTATTAGCTGCAGTGTAATAGAGTGGTCTTCTTCCAGCATATCCTGTGGTGAGTGTCCAAAGCATGGTCAGCAAGTCCTAAGTGGGTGTACTGGGTGGAACCAGATGTAGTCCTTATGTTCAGAAATTCTGATATTAGCTGTCCTGCCTGGTTGGCAACAGTAGGACAGTTTGCAACTGCAAGGGACCTGCTAATTATATATTGGTCATATTTGTAAATTTAGGGACACAAAAACAAACGTGTTGAACAGTTCAACACGTGTGTTTTTGTGTCCCTAAATTTACAAATATGAGTGCTGATCACCGTGTAACCTTAAAAGAAAGAATTATATATTGGGTTTTATCCTTTATCCCAGTGTAAGCAAACAAAAGTTTGTGCCTGAAGCACTTTCAGGACTGGGGCAACTCGTGGTAAAGGTGGTATAAGTTCTCATCACTTGCCTTAGTATCTCCCATAATTCAAAGCACATCTCCTTGCAGACATGTATAATGCTATGTATTAAGGGAAGGGCCATTACTCAGATTGGTTTCGACCTTTATTGAGGTCTCATCAGTCCTGAAAGTACTTTAGGTGCAAATTTTGTTTGCTTACGCTTGGAAAAGGATAAAACCCAATATATAATTAGTAGAATAGCCAAGTGAAAAAACTTCCATAAACTTATCTCTAATCCAGAGAATTTTAATAATAGGGTGTGACACCCTTTGGTAACTCGTATAGGTAAATATGACTTCTCCATTACTTCCACCTTAGTATCACCACTTCTGGGTCTGGCTCCCACTGATGAGACCTCAATAAATGTTGAAACCGGTCTGGACAGTGGCCCTTCCCTTAATGCATAGCATTATACATGTCTGCAAGGAGATGTGCTTTGCATTATGGGAGATACTAAGGCAAGTGATAAGAACTTATACCACCTTTACCATGAGTTGCCCAGTCCTGAAAGTACTTCAGGTGCAAACTTTGTTTGCTTACATTTGGATAAAGGATAAAACCCAATATATATGTTACCGCTAAAGCTCAAAAGCCGTTAATGTGCACATTACCTAGCTAATCTGCAGATTAACTGATTTGCTCCGTTAACGTGCGGAATCAAGAGTTTTCCGCATTTTACCTAGGTAATGTGCACATTAACGGCTTCCGTATCGTTAAAGTTCAAAAGTTTGTTTCTCTCATTTCCTTTCCCTACTCCTTCCCCCCTCTCCCTCCACTTTTAGTTTGGTTGCGCCAGTGTCATATGTTTTGCAAATTCATTTCCTTAATTGTAATAATATTTTAAACCGTTTGATTCTTTGTATTATAGTTTTTTAATTAATTGATGATTGATTCTATCAACTAATTTGTTGATTGTTTGATTGTATTAACTTGATTCTTTAGATATCGAAAAATAAATAAATAACATTATGTTAATTTAAGCGTACAGAAACGTTGCTGTTGCTCCAGCAAAGATCTTATTTTCACTTTAACGAGTGCCTAGTAGGTGATGTGCAGATTATCGGTAATTTGCAGATTACCTAGGTAATTTGAGAAAAGAAACAATTTTCCGCACGTTAACAGATCACTCTAGTTAATCTGCAGAATAACTGATTTCTGCACTTTAGCGGTAACATATATAATTAGTAGCAGAGCCAAGTGAAAAAACTTCCATAAATGCAAGGGACCTGAGAGACACATGGTAGGTCTAGGGAATGTAGATGGTCTTTAGTGGAGCAAATAAGGGATGCCAATTTTTTTTGTGGTCTGTAAGTGGTTGTAAGGTATTTTAGAATTTTTGTCAATTTTTCAGATGTGTCCCGGATATATGGAATGGTGATGGATCTTGAGTAATCTCTACTCCGAAGGTGGGGGTTGTGGTTACAGGGTTTTATATTTTTTGAGAATTGTAGCCATTGGTTAAGAAAGTGTTGAGAATATGGTCAAGTTTAGTAGTTAGGGCACTGTTATCAGAACTAATTTAATTTTGCCCTGTTATACAGGGTTTTTATAATCCTATATTGTTGGGGAGGGGGTGACTGCTGGTGAACATATCTACCTATATGTGTAGGTTTTCTGTAAATGGAGAATGCTAGGGATCCATCAGGCTGGTGTGTAATCAGAGTATCTCTAGGAATGGGAGACTTGTTATTTTCCTTTTCTAAAGTAAACTGGATCCTGGGGTGTTCATTGTTTACATGTGTTAAGAAAATGTAGAGTGTATCCAGGCCATGTGGCCAAATGGAGAACACATCTATGTAGCATAGGCAAACAGTGGGTTTATGTGGGGCAGAGTTTAAGACTTTTTCTTCAGAGGGCTCCATGAAGAAGTTGGTTGGGTTGGAGAAAGCAGAGAACCCATGGCTGTCCCATCTATCCATTTGTAGAATTTTCCTTGCCAAACAAATAGCCTGAGTTCATGGTGAACTGAAACAGAGCTGAGATGTTGAGAGGAAATATGGCTTGGATGAGGTCCAAGGTATCTTTGAGTGGGACATTGGTGAATAAGGAGGAGATATATCAAAACTTTTCTATACTGGCTTTAAAGTGGGCTGAGGTTTTTATGTGTGAAGATGTGTTGCCATTATACCGCATGAACACTTGGGCTAAATGTTTGGCTAATTTGTATGTGGGAAATCAATGCCATCCACAACGGGATGCAATGGCACATTTCTTTATGGATATTTGGTAGTCCATATATCCTCCGGGAGGAGGGGGGGGTCTAGAGTTATATTGAAGTAAACATGTGGATAACACATTTACTTCAAATCTGACAAAACAGCAAGGAAAGGAAGAAGCAAAGTATAACTGTAACTGTATTTATAGTTTTCTTGTGACTTCCACAGGCCAAGAGATATCCTTTTTAAGGAGCCTATGGAGTGTTTTCTGATCTGTGTATTAGGGGAGGGGAAATCATAGTCTATAAGCAGGTAGGTGATCTAGAACAGTGTTTCTCAACTTGTGAAACCATGTTTCTCAACCACGACGATGGGACAGGTGGTCCGCAGGCAGACTTAAATTAAATAAATAAATATTCTTTTAATTATCCAATTAATAATTAATACCAATAATTTAATAAAAGAGGGGTGAATTGAACAACAATAGTTTTATTGCTTCTGCCTTTCCTTGTTGTTTTGTCAGATTTGAAGTAAACATGTTATCCACACTTCAACCAATTACTTGTTGTTTATTGATTTTTATTATTGAAGGTTTTCTGGCTTCAACCAATGCTCAGTATATCTTCAGAAGTGCTAAGTGATACCTGGACAAAGTGGAGTTAACCCCAGTATTTATATATTTTTCGGAAACGTTTTTTAATAATGGAAAAGTGGCTTAGAACTAGGACTTTGAAAAGAAAAGAAAATGAAAGAGGTGATGCTAACCCTAACTGTGATACACAATGCAAGTAAATCTGATACTATTAAAGTAGAAGAAACAAGCAATTCAAAGAATAAATACAGTAGAATAAATAAATAAATATAACAGTTCATATTTGGAATTTAGCTTTACTTGGTGTGGAGATGAAAGTGAACAGAAACTTCAATGTGTTTTGTTTATAAAGTGTTGTCGAATGAGTGCATGAAACCAGTGAAACTCCGACAACATTTAAAAACTAAACATTGTGATGTGAAAAATCAAGCAATTGAATATTTTTCAGCAACATTAAATCATGGGAAAGATATAGGGAAAGATATTAAATTTAGGGACATTAAATCATGGGAAAGATATAGCTTCGGCTATGTGTTTTCGATTAATAGCAAGGCGCTGGAAGCATCCTATCCCTTAAGTTTGCGCATAGCGAAAACAGGGAAACCTCATTCTATCGGATGAGGTTTTCAGATGTGGTAAAAACTATGTTTGGCAAAACAAGTTACTAAAAGATGTTGATTTGATTCCTCTTTCAAATGACAATGTCGGTCTCAGAATTAATGATATGGCAGGTGATGTGGAATCTCGTTTAATCGAAAGAGTTAAGAAGAGCCCTTATTATGCGTTATAAATAGACTAGACTACTAATGTTACAGATGATGCGCAGTTAATATGCTATGTAAGATATGCGCATGATAACAACATTCATTATGATATTCTGTTTTGTAGAACTTTGTCATCCCGAACAACTGGAGAAGAAATATTTCACACTCTCAATAATTACATATACACAAAGGGATCCAGCAAGAAAAAATGTATGGGCTTCTTTTCGGATGGAGCTCACACCCTTACAGGCAAGCATAGTGGGGTTGTTTCTAAGGTCATGGAAGTAGGCCAGGATATGATTTGGGTACATTGTTTTATACATAGGGAAGCATTAAATTCCAAAGGAATGTCACCACAATTTGAAACTGTGCTATACAATGCTGTAAAGCAAATTAATTTTATTAAGGCTCAACCATTAAATAACAGGTTATTTTCAGCACTCTGCAATGAAATGGGGACTGAATATATATATCTTTTGCTTCATTCCTAAATTCGCTGACTTTTCAGGGACAAAGAACTAACAAGGTTATTTTAATTAAGGCACAAAGTATTATTGTTTGTAAATGAACGTAATTCTGATTTTGCATCACTCCTTGTTGATGAAGCATGGTTACAACACTATCCTATCTTTCAGGCATTTTTTCTAAATGAAATGGACTAAATCTCTCCCTTCAGGGAAATTGAAATTCTTCAACTGTTCCTGATGCCTACAACAAAATAAAGGCATTCGAGAAAAAGCCAGTGTTATGGATTAGTTATGTAAAAGACAGACAATTTGAACCTTTACCAACATTGGAATCCTTTTTAGTGGAAAATTATATTTTTGTTTATTCTGAGTTTCAGGAAAAGGTTTGTGACCACCACAAAACTCTGAAACAGAATTTGGAAACATATTTTCTGAATAACTTTTATAAGAAATTTCTGTGGGTTCACGATCCATTTCAGGCTTTCAATCATGAAAACAATCTTTCATTATCGAAAAAAAGAACAGCTAATTGAGCTTTCAAGTGACAGTGGGCTTAAAATGCAATTCCGTGATCTTGGTTTGGCTCGATTCTGGATCTCACCTTCAGTTAGAAGTGAATTTACTGAATTATCTGAACAAGCATTGAAAATCATCATGCAGTTTTCGACAACCTATCTTTATGAGAAAGGATTTTCATCGCTCCTTCAAATAAAAACAAAATAAAGAAATCGTCTCAGACTGTATGCTGATCTTCGACTGAAACTGACCAATATTGAGCCAGATAGCCAGCAACTCTGCAAGTGCCGAGAAGCTCAACCACCTCATTCAAAGTAAGTAATAACATAATTATATCATATTATTTATTTAATAAAAATTATAACGTTGTTCAATGATGATAGACTTTTAACGTTTGCTTCCAGTTTAATTAATTATGTTTCCAAATCTATTCAAAACATGATTTTAGATATATTATGTTATAAATGGCACAGTTTCTCCCAAATGGTAATCCCAGCATAGGTTTTTTTTAAAAAAAATTACATAATTTAGTGGTCTGTAGAATTATTTTAGGCATTTTACTGGTCCTTGGGCTTAGAAAGGTTGAGAAATGCTGATCTAGAAGTAAGGAGGCAAGCTTACCTGCATAATCCAATTGGTTTAAAACCACAGTGCCATTTCTCTTATCCACTTTGGCAATTACTATTATGTTGTTGTTTTTAATGTCTTGCAGAGCTTGAAATTTTTTTTTTTTTTTTTGAGAGGTTGATTTTTTTTTGGTGTTTTACCATAAGCGAGTACACTGGCTACATCCAGTCTGATGTTGTTGGCAATGTATTTGGGAAGCCCGAGGATACCTCATTCTACTTGGATCATAAAAATTTTCCAAGTAGTAGCCCCAGTCAACAGATATAACTAAGTAATTACTCAAAAAATCACTGACAGTTTCTTTCTCTCTCAATCTTCCAAATGGAAAAGAGAATTTCCATTCCTTATATAAAAGTATTTCTGAAATATTCAACTTACTGATATCTCCAAACATATCGACTAAATTCGCAGACTACTTTTTCCTAAGGACACTTGTGTTTATCAAGTTCCATGTTCCTGCAATTTATCTTATTTTGATCAAACAAGAACTTCCATCACCATATTTAATTTATCTGGCCTCATAAATCTGGACTAGCTCAACATGGGATTAATATTATCTATGGAATCCTTTGAAACAATACCAAATTACTACAGAACAGTATTATGTAGCATTATTGTAGCTCATGGATAGTGATGGTTGTGGGAAAAGTTCAGAGTCATTCCCGGAAGATGAGTAAGTGTGTATTTGTTCTGAAAACATGTGAGGTCTAGTTTCTTTTCATGGTGGTGTACAGTAAATTAACAGAATAAGCTACCAGTGGGTTGAGAGTACTTCTTCAATGGGTATTTTCAAGGAGAGATACAAGTAATAAAACAATGCATGACCTGCAAAGAGCCCTCCCTCCTCAACTCCTAGGAAGTGCCTATATAGAATAATAATATAATAATAACATACTTACATTCCCAGGGACAACCACATCATTGCAAAAATAACAACCAAGCTCAGAACCAAGGATGTGATCTCCAGAATGTAGTGAATGATTAGTTGCATCTTTTTTCAATCCATGCCTCATTACAAGGAAAGTATCAAATCCCAAAGCTGCATTGATGACAAGCTAAAGAGAGAGAGAGAGAACAAACAATAAGTTTAAATAAAATATATTTCATATATTTACTAGCTTATAACCTGTAAAAAATGAGACGTAAATCACTACAGTATTAAAAAAAAGAGCAGAGACTCTTTTGGAAAAACATAAGTTGTTTACTAAAATAATATGGAAGCTTGGGCAAGCAATCATGTCTCCTATAAGGTCCACACTAGGGCAACTTGTAAATGCCGGTGAGTGTATTCTGGTCAAACTTCATATGAAACTTTCATAGTTTCTGCATTCAGCTTTGAAATAATGCTGGATTTAATATCCACATGATTTATATAAGTTGTTTATTTTTTATGTGCATTTTACTCACAAACTATGGTAAGCCTAGAGTACATTAAGATCATAAGAGGATTGTGGGTTAGATAATCCTATAAATCTGGGTTAGAAACCAGACATAAAACTTTTTCAAGCCACTTTACATTCCAGAAAGCAGGGTGACAGTTTTTAATACCAATCTTCTTCTTCTTTAGTTTATGGAACCTCTAATGTTCTTTGCTGTAAGTATAAACTTCTTCACTCTTTCCTGTCTTGAGTTATTCCAGTTCAGTTCAGGAATCCCATCTTAGTTAAGTGTTTTTGGATATTATCCTCCCATCATTGCTGGTGGTCTTCCTCTAGGTTGCCTTCCAGCAGGCCTCATCTTGAATACTTGTTTGGCCATTCTATACTCACTCTTTCTTTCCACATGTCCAAACCTTCTCAATATGCAAATTCTGATTTCATCAGTTGGTAGAGGAGATTACAGAGTTCATATAGTTCTTGATTATTTCTTCTCCACTGACCTGTTGTGTTATCTCTTACAGGTCCAAAGACTTTTCTACAGATTTTATTTTCAAAAATCTGCAAAGTTATTGTGCCTTGGTCTGTTATGTTCCAGGGTTCTGCTTTATATAAAATAACAGGTCTGATGATTGCCTTGTATATATTTCTATTTTAACTGAACTTGGGAGAATTTTGAATGATAAGTGATGTGGTAAATGATAAGATCTATTGGAGGCATGTATTCTAACTGGTATTTCTGAGTAATTTTATTATCTTAAGTAATCAGCATTCCAAGATTTAAGTAAGGAAGAGGCATTTTTAAATTTCAGGATACTGATGATAAACTGATTTTCTCCTTGGTTTTTGTCTCAACATACTTTTAAATATTCAGTTTCATTCCAATTGATTTGCAATCTAGTTTTTCTGCAGAAAGTCTGCAGAATTTTTCTGAAGTTTCTTAATGTCATTGTCAAGTCCTCAGCATTTTTTCTAACTAGACAGATATCATCTACATACCTGAAGAATGAAAACAGGAGAATGTGTTAGTTGAAAGTGTTTGGTGAGTGAATGCCAGAGGTGTGAAGAGAGTACAAAGAATGATAGCAATGAGTTAAAAGAAGAAATGCATGATAATGTGAGTGGTGTGGAGTTCTCCACAGAACAAATCATGAAATGGAGTGGTTGGAGAAATGCCTGGTAGATGGTATGTCACAGAAGCAAAAGAAATTCAAGAGAAAGCAGAGCATGGCATGAAAGAGCAAAAGCATGAGAATAAGGATAGGATTATGTATGGTGATTCATTGACGAGTCTTTGAGGAGAGTGTGATGAAATCATGTTTTCTTAGTACTAAGATTAAGGATGTCGGCAATTAGGTGAAATAGATGTTTATTTAGCTGGTACAAATGATTTAGCAGATAAAAAGTGTGGTATGCGAGAAGACATGAAAGAATTGCTAGTGAATGTGAAAATGATGAGCAAGTAAGTAAAAGTTTTGAGTCTGTTGCCATGGTACGAGAGAGGCAAGCTGAGATGGAGAGCTATGATCATGAATGAGGCAGTGACAGATTATTCAGGAGGAATGGTGTGGAGTGAGTTTGATGGATGGAAGAATTTATATAAGGTGGATGGCTTGGATCTGAATAAATTTGATGTCAGGATCTTGAGAAGATTGTTCAATGAGAGTTCAGTAGTGCAGAGTCAAGGAAACTAGAATGTTGGGGAAAGGGGAGAATTCGGGTGAGAATGTGTGTGTCCAGGCAACATTGAGAATCATAAGTGGGATAGTGATTACATGATGCTAAATGTAGCAACCCAGGTTGTTAACTTCATGGGCTAAGTAACACAAGGTAATCGTGGAATGAAGGGGGTATTGCAGTTTATGTATACTGATGACAGAAGTATTCAAAATAAGGTGATGGAGTATTTGGTATTGGTTAGCACACCTTAGCCAAAAGCTGTAAGCATTAGTGAGACTTGGTTGAGCAAGGATGATATGTCATAAAAAATGCAAGGAATATAGTGTCTTCAGCGAGGACACAAGAACAGAACAGGGAAGGGGGTTTTTCTGCTAATAATAGCAGAGGAATTAAAGCCAAAAAAAATAGAAGTACATCAAGGGGACAGTTCATTTGAGGCCATCTGGTTTTAGATAGAGAACAACAGGATATAATTAGTTGCTGCTATAATCCAAGGGGTGTAAAGGAAAATGTAAATGACATGCATTTGCAAATTAGCATGAGCACAGGTCAAGTAATTATTATGAGGGATTTCGACTATGGAGACCTAGATTGGGAGAAAGAATGGTCACAGGCAGACAAGGAAATGGAATTTATACATTGATTACTTGAAACAGCATGTAATGGAAGGGACAAGAAGTTTGAGAGTGCTGGATCTGATCATAACAGTAAACAATCAAGCTATTGCTGCCTCTGCTTGGAGAAAGTGATCATGTAGTCTTTTATTATTATGTGACACTTGCAGGGAGTCCAAAGACTCATCGAGGGAGAGTGTGCCAACAGCATCGAACGATTGATTCCCTTTCAACTACTAACCACACTCAAACTTGCTTAATTTTTTTCGTGAGCCATTAGTAGCGGAGGCTCTACCAATCGACCAACCTTTGCTGGCAATCATGTAGTCTTGACCTAGAAGATTGCCAGACATGCAGAATTTTCTGTTAAGAAGGAACATATGTGGAATTAATGGATGAATAGCCTCATTAAGAGTTACAGACAGAAAAAAAATTGTCGAGAGAATATAAAGAAAAAGATGACCAGCATGCCCATGAGCAGTACAAGGCAAAAGCAAGAAGGATGATCTGTATGGCAAGGAAGTTCAAAGCTAATTATGAGAGAAAGCTAGCTGATGAGTACAAAAGAAATCCTAAAGAGATCTATGTGGCCAGTAAAAGGAGGAATGACTATGGAAGGATGACTTTTGCAGAACCTCAATACGAACACTGCCATCGGATTAGATGGCATATCAGTCCATGTATTAGAAGAATGTACAAAGAAATATCAGCTCCCTTGAACAAGCTGTTTAATTTAAACTTCAGTATTGGGAAGCTGCCAATGGAGTGAAAAGAGGGCAAAATAGTCCCATTTCATAAAGGAGGCTCCAAGACAGAAGTAGGAAATTATAGGCCAATCAGCACCTCAAGAGTGGTGGTTAAGGTATTGGAGAAGTTGGTGAAAGAATTCAGGGAATGATTGGATAGGAATATGATACTATATAAGGGACAACATGGTTCTGTGCTTCATAGAACCAGGTAGGTCTTGCCTTAGTAATTTGCTTACTTTTTATAATAAAGTGAGAATAGAATGGATAAGGGAAATGGCTATATAGTGCTAGATTTTGCAAAAGCACTTGACAAGATTCCATATAGAACTACTTTTACTCTTCAAGAATTAGGCATTTGCTTGTTCTGGCTTCACTGGTCTTTCCAAACTTGCCACTGGTCTTCCTTTCTCTTTCTTCCAAAGAGAAAGAGTGGAAGCTGATATCTTTCCATTCTAAATAGACATTCTTTCCATTTCTCTCTATATTCCTTAATATTTTCATTTATTTCATAAATATCTAGCACTTTTCTGATGTCTTCATTTCTTATATGGCCCAATTTTGTATATCCTTGGATTGCTCTTAAAAATCTCAGACTGTATTTTACTTTCATCTTTCTTTTTAACAGTCCATGTTTCTGAACCATATAACAGAATGGGAGTGGCCATTACATTATGAAATTTTAGTCTAGTTTCTTGTAATTTTTTTTATTCGGTGTTTTTTTAATTGTTCCAGAGATTTTCTGAAATTTCTTTATTTTTTCATCTGTATCTTTAAGATATTATGTGGCCTAAATAATTAAACTGTATCATCTGTTCTATTATTGTATTTTCTATAACTATTTTTGGTCTAACATGATCTCGACCTTTAAATGCCATGAATTTTGTTTTCTTTTGTGAATTTTAAATTGTATTGTTGGCTTAGTTTGTTTAATTCATAAACTGATTTTTGAAGGTCATCTTCATTATCTTGTAATATAATCTGATCATCTGCATACAGCATTGTATTGATAACAGTCTTCTGGTTAACTGGATACCTTGTTTTATTGTTGTTTTCCATATTTTAATAATCTGATTAATATATATATATATTAATAGAGTTGGAGATAAGCTACATTCCTGTCTGAGACCCTGATTAATTTCAGTCTCTTCTGTTAATTTATCATTTAACTGTATTTTTGTAACTTTATATAAACTTTGTATCGCTTGTACCAAATGTAATGGATATCATTGTTTATTCGTTATATTCCATAGTTTTTCTGTGTGTATTTTATCAAAAGCTTTCTCATAACCTATAAAGGCCACACCAGTCTTTAAATTAAATTCTCGTCTTTTTTTTCAATAAATTGTTTTAACACATAAATACTATCCATACATGACCTTCCGTGTCTGAAGCCATTTGGTTCTTCTCAGAGTAGATTGTTTACAATATTCATAAGTCTTTTATTCGGGATTTTACTGTAAATTTTGTAGCCTCTATTTAATAAACTTATTCCTCTGTAATTTCCACAATCATCTCTGTCACCTTTCTTAATAACAGATATAACCTTAGCTTTTAACCAATCTGATGGAATCTCAGATTTCCTCCAACAGATATTTATCAATTTTAAGAATCTGTGATGTAAATATTCTCCACTATATTTCCATAGCTCTGTATTTATGCCATCTAATCCAGTTGATTTTCTATTTTTTGATACTGTTACTGTTTCTTTTAGTTCTTCCAATTTTGTTGGTTCTATATTGGTACTGATTTCTTCATTATTATTTTCTGTTATTAAATTTGGGTCATACCATAAATTCTTATAATGTTCTATTCCATTGTTTCTCTTGCATTATGTCGATTTGTGCTGTATCTCTTTTTTCATTGTTTAATTTCCTTCATATTTTGTAGGCTATATGTCTTGTCTTCCATGTATGTTTTCTTCCATTTTATTAATAATCTGTCCCAAGAATCATGGTGAGCTTTCTGTACTATGGTTTTAGCCATATTTGTTTTGTTTTTGTATTAAATTTCAAAAATTTTAGGTTTCTTTCTGTTTCGCTAAAACATGGATGGATCCATAATATCTCCCATTTCAATGTCCTGTTTATGCTAAGGTGAAGCATTTCAGCTTTATACCTTAGTATTATGTTGTTATATTTATTATTATTATACAATTCAAAATTTTTATTACCCACATGTGTATCCTACCTAAGCCATTCCTAGAATAAGGTATGCTAAAGCCCTGAAGAGATTTTGACATTTTGTCTAGTTAATAGTTTTGTAAAAGCTTTGCATAAAACAGGTAACACATAACAATTTTGTTCTCACATTCTCATAAGCTCTCTGATCAAATTTTCAAAACTTTCAAAGTTTCTACACATATTTGGCTTTGAAATAAGGTTGGATCTATAATCCAACCTTATTTCAAAGCTTATATCAACCTTATATCCCCTATTTCAATTTATTATAATTCTGCTATTTCAAATAGCAAAATTGTTTTGACCAGTAATAAATAATGTTATACCTTATTTTTCGCTGCAGAAATAACAGTTGGAAGCCATCGACTTTCTCTTGTATCCATTAGCAGAAATATCACATCATGATTATTAATCAACTCTTCTAACTTTGCAACATCATCACGTACTTGTTTCTCAGCTGAAAAAAAAAAAAAAAATTAAATTATCATAAATTAAACAACGAATGAAATTAAATTGTAATTTAATAACAGAAATTGTATTTAAAGTTAACAAAAATATATACAGAATCACTCTTTTCAGTCACTTTTCTGCAAGTAATGCTAATAAAAAATGTATTATTATTATTATTAATAATAAGAGAGACCTCCAGGGAGTCCAAGTGAGGTCTTCCTCATTGAGTTTGGTTGGTTGGTTTATAGTTTATTTGGCACAAAAACTACAAAGGTCATACTGTGCCATACTAAAGGTTACAACATTAGCATTTACAGAAAATTGTAAACAATATGGCTGTACAAGAATCTAGTTCCACAAAGCAGCATCTATAGATAAACAGAACTGCTGCAGAGGGCACAGCAACACACAAGGTCAGAGGTTATTACAATAGTGCAAAAATAGTTAACAATATAAGTTAATACACAAAATACAAAACACTAAGCCAAGGAATGCAGTATCTACATATATGTAAAATTATAATAGATGTTTTTATAGCAGTACAAAAATAGGCAGAAAGGGATTATTATATAATATGCATGGATGAAAATTAAATTTAGCAGTGTAGTATAAACTAAATTTAGCAATACATAAACAGAATTACTAGAAGGCACATAAATAGACAAGGTGTCCTACAGCACTACATGATTATTCGAAAAATAAAGTAGTAAATAAGATGCATACACAAAATTTATGTTAAGCAATGCAGTATCTACATATAAACAAAATTACTGCAGAGGTTTCAGCAGTACATAAATAGATAAAAGTACATGTTAACTTATGTATATACAAAACAAGTCAAGGAAAGCATACAGCATATATGCATAAAATTTAAGTTTAGCATTATGGTATTTACATATTAACAAAATTACAGCAGGGTGATACAAATATACAAGATCAAGGCCTACGGTAATACATAATTGGCGAGATTTAACCAAATGAATAATATGTATGTATAAAAGTTAAGTTAAGCAAAACAGTATTTACATAGAAACAAATTTATAGTCAAATGTGTTTGTACAAATTAATTATTTCTAAAAAATTAAAAACATCAAACCTCCCTTCTCTTTGTACGTCGACTAGTGTTATATCCTTCTTCTTTCCTATCCTCGTTCTTGCTTTTATAGCAGGCTTACCACGATACCTTATCTTACTTAATTATCCTTTCTCTCTTCTATCAAATCCTACTGGCCACGCTATCTTGTTATACTATTTATACATCGTATTGTTCCCCCTTTTCTTTTATTGAGATCCCTCTTTTATTTGTTTAATACATGGCTATTATTATCTTAGCTCTTTCACATATGCAAGTAAATTGCTGGTCTCCTATCAAGTTAATTTATTTCTTAGGATCTTTGCAGTCTAATTGGCCTCTTTACTTTCTAAACATCATCTTATCACACAACAATCTGATGGAGTTCACCCTATAAGTATTAACACATTTATTTTTTTACTGCACCAGCTAATACCTATGATAGAAAGGATTCTTGCTCAGGGTGACCCCCTCAGAGTGATATATGATAACTAGAATCAGGATTAATCTTATCCCTCCGCTTGCTTATTTCTTTCTTACATTTGTGGCTCGCTTAATATATTTATTCTCTTGGGGTTATCCCGCTTAGTTCGTTGATTTTTTTTTATGAGCGGTGGTTTTGAATTCATATAACACAAGCAGATCAGGCAAGTACATAAAAGAAACAGTTTAATGAGCCTTAAGGAGATGTACAACTATACAATTTAAACAGGTTAGTGTGGATGCACACAATTTAGATCAAAGGCTCTAAATAATTTATACTAATTACACATATTAAATTGTTATAACCATTAATACAATCAATTTTGTATAATCTCATAGGTAATCATCATGCCATTCTGATGCACGTGGCCTTAAGTTAACACAATAACATAATTTATACATTAAGCTTAGCGTAATCAGATATCTACTTGGCCTCGTGGGCAAACAAATCTTGACACTATTTCAGGCCTATGCCTAGTTGTAGGCTATTCTTACAGTCCCTTGAAGCTTAGTCCAATACAAATGTTCTCACAGGGAATTCACTCTCTTCTATAACAGGAAATAGGATCTTAAAAGTCTACATTACCATCTCTGTCCTTGAATTCTTAAATGTTTGTTCCTGCCTTGTCTGGTCATCAAGGCCTTCAATATGGTCCCTTTAGAGGATATCTTCCATCGATCTGAGCAAGTAGAATCTCATCGGGAAAACTGGGAGGTAGCACGGTAACGTTGTGTTGTACGGCCGGCATCAATTTGGTTCTTCCGTCGCTCAACAACGCACAGCTATCCTAGAGCACGGACATAGCTTGGCCCAATACGAACGCTACGACAGATGAACCAAATGCCTTCCCCGACTGGTCAGGAAACTTCCCCGATGATAAGCTCAACCACTGTCCGAGAGATCAGGAACCAGGAATCCAGGAAAAAAGATCTAGAGTCCTGCTTGCAAGGCCTTTTTGTTTAATTTTCTCCTCTCAGCAATTCTCGATCTTCGCGATGCACGCCAATGCTGTCACGTGAGCTAACGTCAATCTCCTTAGCTCCCTCTATTTTAATTGCACGTGTGCCCGCTTTCCTTTCCTGGAAAACGCTTAGCTTTCCTTTTCCAGTACTTCTCTCTCTCCCTTCTTTTTCATAATGCAGGATGGCAAAAGTGACCCTTGAACCCTGACTCATTGGCCTTGCTAATTTAGTACTAGAGACTGGTCTTTTTTTAGTGGATTTGTCAGCTTACATGGATCTATAACTGGTCCACACTTAATACAGATTATATATAAAAGCTCATCATCATCATCAAATTCCTGCCATGTACCCTCAAGGGGTGTACAGGATATGACAGTACTACATGAAAAAATTACATCATTACTAACTTCCTATCTACAATTTTCCTCCAAATCAGTCTGTTACTTGTCAAGACTCCAACATTATCAGATCTTATATTTCTATCATCTAAGGCACTTTGTACCGTATCAATCCACCTATATCTTGGTCTTCCTCTGGGTCGTTTTCCTGCCAACCTGGCAGAGAACACTTGTTTTGCTAATCTTTCCTCTCCCATTCTATTTAAGTGACCATACCATCTGAGATTAGCTCTGCTAATGCATTCCTGGATGCTGACAATGTCAAGTTCTTTCCTAATATCCTCATTTTTAATATGATATTGCCATTGATGCCATCTGTTCACGCCTCTAATCTTTCTCAGGACTCTCATATCTGCGGTCTCTAGTCTTTGGTCAAGTGTTTTACTTCTGACCCAGCTCTCAGATCCATAAGTTAAAATTGGTTTGAACACAGTCTTGTATACAGCTAATTTAGTGTTCCGACTAATTTCTCTCTTTTTCCATATGAATTTATTCAATTGACTTCCCACGATACCAGCTTTGCTGATTCTGTTGTCTATTTCTATATTTAGTTTACCATCTTCAGTAAAAATTGTGCCTAAGTAGCTGAAATGTTTTACTTGTTCCACAGGTTCTCCATTCACAACACAGTTGACATTTTCAATGATTCTGCCTATTTTCATTGTCTTTGTCTTTTTATTGCTGACTTTCATACCATATCTATTACAACAGCTATTCAATTTAGTCAGAGAATCTTGCAGACTTGTAGCGGATTTATTTAGAAGTATAACATCATCTGCATAAAGCAAAGAGCTGACATTAACATCTCCAATTTTGATATCAGGTTTAATACCACATTCCTTCATAATGTGATCCATATAGATAATGAATAACAGAGGGGATAATGTACATCCTTGTCTCACACCAGATTTAACATTAAACCATCTTCCTGAACTTCCTTCAATTCTAACTGCTGACTCACAACTCAAATAAAGACTAAGTATTGCTTGATATAATGCCCCATTGACACCATATAACTGCAGCGTATTGAATAGCTTCTCTCTTGGCACCTTGTCATATGCCTTTTCCAAATCGACAAAACTTAAATACAGATCTTTGTTATATTCCCATGCTTTCTCGACTATTTGTCGTAAAGTGAAGATCTGATCCTGACAGCCTCTATTTGGCCTGAATCCAGCTTGTTCTTCACCAAGCTTTTCTTCCACAATTCTTCTCAACCGTTTCTCAAGTATACTTGCATAGATCTTGCCAGGAACACTCAGTAGGGAAATACCTCTGTAATTCTCACATTCAGTCTTATTTCCCTTTTTATATATGGGTACTATGAGAGCTTTACTCCAATCATCGGGAATTCGTCCCTCTGTCCAGGCTTTCTGAACTATGCAGTGCAGCCACTGTAAGACTCTTATACCACCATACTTCAGCATTTCTGGTCGAATATCATCTACTCCTGCTGCCTTTCCACATTTCAAGCCTTTGATGGCTTTTTCTACTTCAAGTATGGATATGTATTCCTGACTGCATGCCTGGTCAGTGTTTTTTACCACTGTGCTGTCATCACTGCTTGTTTCATTTAGCAGTTTTTCAAAGTAATTACTCCATACTTCAAGGATATCTTTTTCTCCTGTTTTCATTTCACCTTTATCATCTCTAATTCCTTTTACAGCACACTTTCCTCCATTCCTAAGCTTCTTCAACAACCTCCAGAATATTTTGCCACCTTCTTGATATTTATTTTCTATATTCTTGCCAAAGTCCTCCCATGACTTTTGTTTAGCCAGTTTTACACACTGTTTAGCTTTCTTACATTTGTCTCTGTATTCTGTAAGAGTAAAAGCTGACTTATTTGCCAGGAACTTTTGATATGCTTTCTTCTTTTCCTTCACTGCCTCTTTAACTTCCTGTGTCCACCAGGGAGTTCTGATTTTTTTATCCTTGCAGACAACCTCACCACATGCCTCTCTGGCAGAATCAATCAATGTTTTCTTCAGAGTTTGCCACTGAATCTCCAAGGTTTGATTCCTGTTCTCAAACTCTTTCATTTTCTTTTCAATAATATTTCTGTATTTTAGTCTACAGTTCACATCTGAGAGCTGCTCAACTTTTATTCGCTTTAAAACTTTCTTACATGTTATTCTTTTCAATATGAAATTCAATTTTATCCTGCTCAAGACTAAATAGTGATCACTTCCAATTTCAAATCCTCTGTACACTCTGGTGTCCTGCACCAGGGAGAAAACATCACTATCAACAATAACATAGTCAATGAGACTTTTCTTATTCCTAGCCTCTTCTCTCCATGTGAATTTGTGCACATTTTTATGTTGGAACATGGTGTTAGTAATAACCAGTCCATGTCCTGAGCAGAAATCCAACAGATATTTGCCATTATTATTAGCTTTGCTCTTTTCTCCAAATTTTCCCAAAATATTTTTGTATGTCTCACAATCATTTCCTACTCTACTATTTAGATCCCCAACAAGGACCAGCTTTAAAAAGCAACTATATAAAAGCTTACTATACAAATTTATGTGATTCCTAATTTATAATTGTTTTGCACTAGTAAACAGCTTACACTTATCTAATTGCCAACGTTCCATATTCTGTGCCTAAGTTGTATTAAAGTTGTGACCTGAATAATTTACATTAAACATTTCTTAACCATTTCAGGACACAACACTAGAATGCCAGTTTTAATTTCAGGTTTAATGTTACAGTATATAGTTTGTTTGTTAATGCTTCTTGCCATGTTAACTCCCACTGAGCAATTAAGTTTGTTCTTATTAGCTGTCTGTAGTCTGTATATGGAACTGTCAAACAGTATGTGGAGAAGGTACGAACTGATTTAGCAGCTGCATCTGCAGCCTCATTTCCTTTAATTCTGATGTGGCTGGGAATCCAGCAGAACTGAACATCAAAATTAACAATTTTCATTTTGTGAAACAGGTGTAGCACCTCAAAGTACTGGATGTAGATTATACATAGGGGAGGAGATAGCCTGTAAAGAGCTCAATTAGTCTGTATAAATTATATACTTTTGGCAGCAGTTTTCTTTTATATACACAACTGCAAGCTGAATGGCATGTATAATTACTGCAGTCTGGTGGGATCTGATTTGAGATAATAATGTCAGGAAACACAGCGGCAAAGCCAACAGAGGTATTAGTTCTTGAACCATCAGTATAGATGGGTAAGAAATCAGCACGTGCTGCTCTGTGTGCATTAAACAATTGCAGGTAAATGGATGATGGGGTATAAGATTTCTGTAGCTGACGAAGTGAGAGGTTGCAGGATGGTGTGCAAACCTGCCATGGAGGAATGTTGTTAAGTTTAGTGTAGCTAATGTTGTCAACATTTATACTAACAGCTTGCACGGTTTCTTTAACATGCATACCAAAAGGATGTATAGCAGTTTGATGTGTGTGTGATATTGAGCTTCCCAATGCAGAGAGAAGATACTATTCCATGCAGGGTGATCTGGGAGAGATTATATTTTTAGGGCATAATTAAGGGATAACTGTTTCCATCAAAGTGATAGAGCCGGTTCATTTGCTTCCACATAGAGACTTTGAGTGGGTGATGTGCGAAAGGCACCAGTAGCTATCCGTATACCCTGATGATGGATGGAATCCAACCATCGTAGGGTACTCTGTCTTGCAGAACCATAGACTTCGGACCCATAATCCAGCTTTGAACGTATAAGTGCACGATAAAGATGGAGCAATGACGCTCGATCAGCACCCCGCTCAGTAGAGGATAGAGTGCAAAGGAGGTTCAAAGTTCTTTTGCACTTTTCTCTTAGTTGACGAATCTGTGCTAGAAATACAAGTTTTCTCTGTCAAAGACGAGTCCCAAGAACTTGGTTTCTGTAGCTACTGGAATAACAGTATGTCCCATTCTTAGTTCAGGATCTGGGTGATGAGTGCATTTTCGACACACGTGTACACAGACACTTTTTTCTGTTGAAAACCTAAATCCATTATTAAGAGCCCACAGAGAGAGAGAGACATGATCAATTGCTTGCCGAAGTTGTCTTTCAATTACCCTCATGTTCATGAGTGACAGTAAATTGTGAAGTCATCAACATATAGAGCATTGTTTACAGTGGGAGGAAGCTGTTCAATGATTGAGTTGATTTTAATAGCAAAAAGGGTCGCACTTAAGACAGAGCCTTGAGGAACACCCTGTTCTTGACGATATGGTCAAGATAGCATATTTCCCACTCTGACTTGGAAAGTTCACCTGGACAGAAAGTTTTTAATAAATATAGGGAGATGTCCTTTGAGATGTCAAAAAAAAAACTGAGACAAGATGTTCTTGCTTCAGAAATGCATCTCTTATACAAGTTTCTAAATGAACCAAATGGTCTAAAGTTGATCGATGTCTATGGAAACCACATTGTGTACTGGAGAGAAGATTGTTACTTTCTAAATACCAGAGAAGTCTGGCATTAACCATTTTCTCTAGTATCTTACAAAGACAGCTGGTCAGAGCAATGGGTCGGTAATTATTTGCTTGTGTTGGATGTTTTCCTGGTTTTGGGATAGCAATGACAATTGACTTATGACAAGAATTTGGAAACTCTTCCTCTGTAAGTATTCTAGTGTATAATAAGAGAAGAAGATCCACAGAGGATGATGGTAGATGTTTTATCATTTCATAATGGATATCATCAGGCCCTACTGCACCAGGGTGAGATTGTAGGAGAGTACTTTTTAGGTCTTCCTTAACAAATGGCTGAAGAATGTTGGTAGAAAAATTAAGCCTTTGTTTCTCTTGCTGCTCTTTCAGTATTAAAAATTCAGGAGAATAAGAAGCTGTTGCTGAGATTCTAGCAAAGGTTTCTCCCAAAGTATCTGCAATAGCTTTGAGATCAGCAATAATACTTCCATTATGGTCTAAGGTAGACAAACAATGTGTTCTATATCTGCCTTTCATTTTCCAGATTTTATTCCATACAATTTTTGGACTGGTCATTTGATTAATTGATGTAATCAATTGGATCCATGATTGTTTTTTGACTCTGACATCTTACATAATGTTCTTTGGCTCGAGCACGCTTGAAAGCTATTAAGTTTGACGTGGTGGGGGTATCTACGAAATATGCCCCAAGCTCTGTGTTGATCTTTTTTGGCTGTCTGACATTCTGGGTTCCACCAAGGCTTTGAACATATTGAAAACTGAGATAATTTTGGGATGGAGGCTTTTGCTGCCTGGACAATGCATTCTGTTATACATTTTAGAGCTTCATTGATAGGTGATTGATTGATGGCACCAGCATTAAATTTTGCAAGATAAGAGAAAGTGTTCCAGTCGGCCTGGTTAATTTTCCATATAGGTATGTGTGGGTGAACATGGTTCCTGAAGACATTGTGCAGAGAACAGGAAAACGATCACTTCCATATATGTTCTCTTCAATGTCCCACATGAGCAGTGGAAGAATGGAAGGGGAGCAGATTGTAAGATCAACTGCAGAATATGAACGGGTAGGCATATGGAAGAAAGTATTGAGTTTATTATTTAAAAGGGAAAGGTTATTATTATCAAGAATTCTTTCAATGATTCGACCGCGTCTATTAGTGTTGGTACTACCCCATAAAGTATTGTGACCATTAAAGTCACCCATCAAAAGTATGGGTTCAGGCAGTTGCGAGATAAGGTTATCAAGATCAATTTTATTTAACTCGGTATTTGGTGGTAAATAAATTGAACATAAGAAATCCTACTGAGAAGCAAATCGCTACTGCTTCCAGAGAAGTATTAAGTTGGACCTGATGGAAAGGAATATGACTGTCCACTAGGATAGCTACTCCTCCATCGCAGGACCACCTCCAGTTCTGTCCTTACGTAGAGCAATGAAATTCCTAAAGGTACAGTCCTCACTGGGTTTTAAGTACGTTTCCTGTAGACAGAAGCAGAAAGGTTTGTGTTTCTGCAACAACGTCTTGATATCGTCAATATTCTGGCGAATCCCACGACAGTTCCCACGAAAAGTTTGTAAAAATTTTCCTATTGTCTTGCTTTTATTGACTTGTCTAGTTTTCAGGAGGTTGAGGGCTTACTTTTGTCAGATTTATATTTATCCACTGTTTTAGGGAAGCATGGATGGCCAGTGTCCATCTCTCCTTCTGGTTAGAGTGTTCAAAACATCAAACGAGTTAGGGTCAGTTGGTATGTTTAGTTTGCTTTCAGTGGGTACCAAGGTATCCATGTTTTCTGTGCAAGTGTTTGGTGGTTTATCTTTGAGTGATGTCTCCGTCGTAATGTTTATGACAGGTGAGTTTTCATTGAATGGATCATTTTTGAAGTTGTCTATGAAGTAATGCCATAGGTCTTGTGATTAATGTGCTCAACAGAGAAGAGCTTGCAATCATAAAGTTCAGATATAGTGAAATTATCAGATGGTGGAATAGACATACATGTTTGAGTTGCTGTTGGTACTTTTTTGATTGTTACTTTTTCAGCATAAGAGGATCGTACAACAGGTGTAATGGTGGCCAGCTTTCTTTTTGCATCCTGACATGTTGTTTTGTTCTGTTTTAATTTTTTGTATCTCTTTTTCATCTTTTCATTTCTGCCATACACGAGCATAAGCTGGATGATCTCCCTGACAGTTGACACATTTAGCTTTTTTTTTTTTCACAGCAAGATTTATTATCGTGTTCTTTACTACCACATCGGGCAGAGGTAGTAGAGCCATGATAGGCAGTTTTGGCATGTCCATATCTTTGACATTTAAGGCATCTCAGTGGGTTAGGGATGTACATTCTAACAGGACAGCTAAGATACCCTGCTTCTGCAGATGTTGGAGGCTAAGGTGTATCAAAAGTAAGGATGATGTTCTTGGTTGAGACCAGGCGACCATCCCTACATATCAGGATGTGCCTCACACCCGTCACTACTTGATCTTTAAGCTCTGAACACTCAATTCCTCTACTGGAATTGAGTGTTCTGTGAGGTGTTACTGCAATTTGTATTCCACCCATTGTTGTTGCTCTCAATAGTTTCTCGGAATGTTGTTTACACATTCGGAGAAACTATTTCCACGAGGATATCACCAGAACACAATTTCTTGAGTTTTGGGAGGAGGTCATGCCAGTCCTAAAACCTTTTTGGATAAAGAAGAGTGACATTTTCCAAATTGGTTTTTCACTTGCATGAATGATTAAAAAGGTTGGTACATTTATGTTAGTATCCGATATCTTTTGTTTCTTGCTTCTGTTTCCATATGCTGTACCTATAGTATCAGTACTTGGTTGGGACTTTGTTAGGGTCCCTGAAACATTTGAGAATGAAGGATTCATATTTAAGGAGTTTTTAGTTCGGAGCCAGAGCTCCTGACCCACTACGGAGCCACACATGGATTCCCATTACCCAGCAAGCAAAGACTGCGCTCAGGAGTGGAACGCCAGGGCTACCCTGGATGCTATACCAGCACTGCAGCAGGTCCAGGATCCCGACTCCGGACCTTGGGGTGAGAGACTTACTGCAACACTGTTGACCCTTGCAGACAAGCCCACTAGCTGATTGATCCTGGCTGGGTCATCCAGGACTGCCAGTCTTGCCGAAGCAGGGGGCCAAAGTAATGCAAGGCTACCAAGATCCCCCTTTCCGGATGTCCACGGGTCGCAGCGCACGGGAAACACGGCACCAGGGTGTTGGATCCCAGTGATGGTGGTCTGGAAAAAGGATAGTGAAAAAGACTCAGGAGAAGTAGAGCAAAGAATACGGGAAGAAAAGCAAAGAAAAAGAGGAAGAATGAAAAGGGCCAGTACCATTGTTAAATTGTGAATGAATACAATTCACAAAGGAATGTTTCATTCATAGTTTAACAAGCTTAAGCACATAAAAGAGAAATGCTTCTTTTTTGGTATAACTGTAATTAGCCTGTAAAACTTTAAGATAACGTGATTAGTGCAATTTTTTGAGTATTCACGTGTGAAGTTCCTACTAAATTGCATATTAACAATGAAAATAATATATATCTTTTCTACTAGCAATGATAGAAAGTTTGTTAATTGTATATAACCAACTAGTAACACAAGATCAAAGTATGCGAGCGAGACACCGGGATTAGTGAGATGCCTAAAGCGGTCACGTACGCGTAAGGCACATGGCACGCTGAAGTCTTCTTGGAAGACGCTACGGAAAGGCAAGACCTACGAGTACAAGAAAATAGCATATCTCTCTCTCTCTCTGTGGTCGGAGTTCTACTGGTGCCCCTGGTCGAGGTGCGCGTCGGCACTGGTTTCCAGCATTACAATGAGCAGTAAAAGTTTTCCTATGCAGCGGGCTACACATGGGGAAGTAGCAGCTAGGTAGCGAGCCGGATTGATGCAGTTTCTTCTACGCGCCAAGAAATCTCTAGGCATAGCTGATCGATGTGTAATTCCAAGTGGATCAACCTAAGCTGATGAAATTCCCACCCATAGAAGGAACAAAAACGTGCTGAGAAAAGGAACCAAGAAACGAAGAGATAAGCCTGATGAATCTTCAAGTTCAGTAAGGTACAAGCTTCTGATTAAGTTTTGTACGAAAGGAAGAATTTTGTAATTTAAGAATCAAGGACATTCAAAAAGGTTAGAACTCTAATTAAGATTAAGGCAGGACAGTGATATATAACCAAAGTTGGTGAACATTTCAAGCCAAGGGCTTTGTCTAGTATATGTGATGACTGTTAATTATATCTAAGGTGTTATAGCATTACCTAATCCTAACTGTTTTACTTTACTAATACTTTAAATATATTGTTGGTTAGAGAACTGAGAAAGTGAGCCACTGGAATTTGAACACGATTGTTCCGAAGCATTGATTATTGTCCAATATATGTTGATTTCTTTTACTTTGTAATTTAGTAGTTTAGTAATGATTGAAAATTCTCTGTTGTGTAAAAATATCAATATGTTAAATAAACGTTTTGCTCTTATTCATTTAGTTGCCTGAATTTAAGATCTGATGCACCACACTTAAAGATTCGGACCGAAGCAGGATATACAGGGAGTAGACTTTATAAAGGAGGGTCACGACTAGCATAAGAATTGAATTAGAAGGTATTATCATTTCAAAGTGGGGTATTTTAAGTATGACAAAGTAACTATGTGCCAATCTGAGAGTTCACTCCTTGGCTGAAAGGTATTTCCAACCTAGAGGTTCAGGGTGGTGCAGCGAAACAAATAAATTTTCCCTGAGCCTTAACAAGGAGATAATTCCAGACATCTCTAGCAAAGGAAAGGTCAGTCGCTTACTCGACTATTTAAACAGCAAGAGTGCACATAGAGCTCTATATCTTAAACTATTAATAAAGGGATTGTATGCAGTGCCATATCTAAATATAATATAGGGTTAAGGGAAGCAAGACAGAAGGTAAA